>NW_017306472.1:1276838-1277094 GCF_000935625.1 Nanorana parkeri
GGGAAGTGTTGAGTGTTGAGAAAAGTTGGGGTTAGAGGTGCGATAGGTTCTGAGAGAAAGGGGGGTGCAGGTGCAGTGCAGTGCAGGAGGGGATTTGGTTAAGAATGCAATGTGTGTTGCCTAAGAGTGCGGGGTGGAGGTTGTGTTGGCTGACTTTGAGGGAGAGGGGGTATTGAGAGAAAAGAGAGTGTTGGTGCCATGATGCTCAGAGAAGGGGGCTGCAGGTGCAGTGAAGGAAGATTTAGTTGAGGGTGCA
>NW_017306472.1:1277392-1294458 GCF_000935625.1 Nanorana parkeri
TACAGTGCAGGGGCGTACTAGATGACATTGCTGGAGGGAAGGGGCAGAGACTGGCTGACATTGCAAGGGGGGGATTGGGTAATAGTAGATGGTGGTCAGCTCACATTGGACATTGCCAGAGCGGTGTTAGGTAATATTGGTGATGGGGGAGAGGGGAGGAGGGCTGGCTGACATTGCAAGAAAGGGTGCTGTGTGATAGCGGGACTGGCTGACATATTGTAGAAAGGGGGAGTTAGGCGATGGTGCAAGGGGTTAGGGTGAACTAAGCAGCAGCTACCGAGATGCTGTGAGCAGGAAAGGAGCATAGCATGGGGTGGCAGCCTATAAAGCCCATTCTCCTTTAAGGAATTAAGTAATGTTAACACTAACAGTGAACTCCTTTACTTTGCTCCCTTTTTTGTAGATATTCGACAATTGACAAATACCATTAGAAGTGGTTTGTCATATCTGTTAGCAAAGTTCAAAACAATACCTGTTCATCCTTCCAGAAATCAAGTAGGGCTGCAACTAACGATTATCTTCATACGGTGGCTGATTATTTCTTTGATTAATAAAAAAAAAAATTTCATCTTTTATTTAAAATACACAAATGGAGTGTTACAAACATAAGGTTTAATTCAGAATAAAACTGCATACACAATTTTTTGCAAAATAAGCCCGCAGAGGAGGGACCTGAAGGAGAAAGTTCTTCTTCAGGTCCTCTTCTGCTGATTGACAGCAGGCAGTGAATGAGTGCAATAGCCAGCCTGCTATTAGCTATTGCAATTTGAAATAGCCAATAGCAGGCTGGCAATGTAGAGTCACAGCGGCTGACAGACGGTCTCTCCTCCCCTCTGGGCACCAGCTGCAGCGGTCTGTGTCCCCTCTGAGCCCCGCTGCCTCCGCCGATACAGGCGGGCTCCCAGTGGGGAGGAGAGAGCTTCAGAGCAGCGGGAGGAGGGAAAGATTTGGGGCGCTCTCCTCACCGCTGGGCACCGACTGCAGGGGTCTATGTCCCCTCTGATCCCCGCCACTGGGAGCAATGGGGATTGGAGGGGAAACAGAGCTGATGAAACACCAGCTCCCACCATGGAGGACAGAACTAGGGGATCCAAACCAGTTGTGTAATCGATAATGAGATTTGTTGACAACTATTCTCATTATAGATTATTATCGATGAAACGATTAGCCTTATAATCAAGTAAGCTAATAACTTCATGTGCTCTCTACCTTTGCTCACTTTTCAGATTTACGTTGTTTCCAGGTTTCTCTGTGGACTACAGAACACCTCTCCCCTAAGTTATAGAGAAACTAGTCTTGCCCTAGGGTGACACTGCTGCTCCTCCATTGATCTAGCTCAGTGAGCCGGCGTTGTCACTCTAGGACAGGAAGTATGTTACTGGCAGGATCTCCAGGTGTAAATAATGTAAAAAGGAACATAAAAAAGAAAGCTACTGCAGCCACTATAGTGAGCCTGCAGTCTATACATTTTTGTTCTTGAGTTTGGATAAACTTTAACTTGTTGCCTGCAGTCACACATGGGCCGGCTTACCATATTGCACATCCTATGTCTATATCCGTGTTTCAGCGTCATGTCAGTGTGAATAGCAATGATTCTGCAGTATGTGTGAGTCATAAGCCGGTGACATCAGAGCCCTGTCCTCCACACTCCCTGACTCACCCGTTGTGTAATTGTCATCACACTTCCAGAGAATGCGATCAGCACTACAAATAGACAGATTATCTGGGATAAATGCATGTCGTTGTGACGTGAGCGTGTCACAGGCTGCAGGAAATAGGACTCTTATCTCTGTGAATGGGAAGTGGCATTGCCTTCCTACAATACATTGCAGCCTTTTAGCAGTCCTCCCACAGAACGAGGATCACATGAGCTCTGGGAAATGGATCTCATTCCCACTCGCTGCCTCTGAAACAAAAGACTTTCTTATTCTCTGACATGAAACATTGTGCACTGCTTAGTCCTGGTGCCCATCCCGCGGCCCTCTAGCAGTTATTGTGCGGCCCTCCGGGCCCCTGAAATTATGGTTTAGAAAAAAATATTCTTTACATTGACTTCTAGTAATTAAATAGTTTTTCCCCTTTGATCTTTCATACTGGATCTTGATGCAATAAATATCAAATGTGCCACAAGGATTTTTCTTAATATCATGAATGCTAGAAAAGTAGCACACAATAAAGAGCAGGGCTTTCCTGGTGTGGAAAAGGTTCAACACATAAACAGTAGTAAATTTGCACCCAATTTTTATTGTGTAAAATTAAGTTGCTAACCATAAAAACAATAATGTTGCCTGCAAAAGTTACCCGCAATGCAGGTCCAGAATGAAGAACCCCCAATTATTACAGACTATCTCTAATCCATAATTATGCTGCAATATAAATCAACAGCCCATCAACATTTGCTTGGGGATATCCAGTACATTCCCAATGCGTTTCACCCTGCTCGGTTTCTTCAGGGGAAGGATGTGTGGACAGCTGCAGGTAAAAAGCCTCTAGATGCTGGGGGCCGGACAAAAAGAGGGGCAACAGCATGCCACGGCCAAAAGGCGGGAAGGGATCATAGGAGGGAATAGTGAGCAAACAAATCACACTTGCCCATGTAAATGATGTGCCTAGAGGAGATTAAGGAGCCCAACTAATGCCAATATGGGACATCTGCAGTTGACATCCTACAATCTGGGTCCCCGGCACAATCCCTATATCCCACACACAAGGGCCCGTTTTTGGCACGAACCATATTAACCATGCAGCATGTCTTTGGTGTGTGGGAGGAAACCGGGCTCCTCAGTGGAAATCTACTCAAGCACATGGAGTACATGAAAATTCCCTTCAGACAGTGTCCTGGCCAGGATTCGAATCGGGGACCCCAGTGCTGCAAGGCAGAAGTGCTAACCACTAAACCACCACCAAAGAGACCCAGTCTAAAGGGCAGTTGCCTGAGGGCTTGTTTCCACCATCGCCAGGCCAGAACATGACCATAAGGTTTTTTAAACGTACCAGAAATGCATCACCAAGGCTGTAGTTCCCACCAGTGCAGTCAGTTCCAGTGCTTTCAAAAAAAGTACTGCAAACACAGTACTTTGTTCTCGTCTGGAACGCAACTAAAGGCGCAAAGAACGCACCGGAATGCAAGTAAAAAAAAAAAAACACTACTGGTCACCTTTGATAACCTGATCAACATTGTGTCTGTGAAGGTTCTCATTCATCCAGGTCATGGTATATCTGTAATAAAGAAGTCAAGGCAACTGGACTTGCTGTATTTTTCTTGAAGACTTTTCACTGGTCACCCAACCAGCTTTCTCAATTCAACATTGAACATTGTACACTTCCTTTATGGAAAAGGGGCGTTTTCACCTGAACATTGGTGACTTTGGCTGTGTCCTCTGTGTCCTGCAAGCATGGTGGACAAACATGCGGACACAGATAGGTTTGTATTCTATGTACAAGAATGTCCTGAGCTCTATGACCCCAAACACCTATTATCATCACACACGGTGGCAAGACAATGCCTGCATTCCATGGCTCCATGTTTGCTCAATTGCTGTGTTCCTGTGAAGGTCACAAACATGTGAAAAGTTGAGAAGAAGCAGGAAATGACCTCAGAGACATAATCTGCATAATAAAAAAAAAAGAAACGCACTTGAACGCGTCAAAAACACGTTAAAACACATGCAACTGCGTTTGCAAAAAATCATCCAGAACTGGTCTGCTGATGGTGGAAACAAGCCCTGAAACAGCTAAGGCACGGCAGGAGTCTTCTACTCCCTGACTCTCCAACGTTGATTTTTATTCTGGAGCATGCAGATCACTGTGCATGGTGCCCACAGGTGTACTCTGCCCCGGAAATTCACATCCGCTGGTGGCATGACTGATCTAGATAGCAGATAGCTGACAGGTTTCCTTTCATAGACTGTATTCTGGACTGTGGTCCTCATCTTCTTTTAATAGAACATACAGCACCACTTCTGCTTTCTGAACTTTACTTTGAACAGACGTCAGTTTACTCTGGAAGTGCCGGCGTCCACCTATATCCTGCCACCTCTGCAGCCTTCTGCCGAATGTAGAGAATTCTTATCTACACATAACCATCCAGAGATCTCCGAGATAACAGGAATACGCTCACAGGACTATTAGGCAGTGAGTCACTAAATCTCCCACATGTGTACAAGAGATTACCACGCAGCGATTGAGAGGGTGGAACCTACAACTCTATCTGGTTTTCATCCCCATTTTTTAATATTCAGACAATTTAATATGTCACCTTTATGTTATGTTATCCTTTCATCGTATCATTTCCATTCTCCTGCTTATAATCATGTAGCATCTTAAAAATGCATTCAAGTACCTTAAAGTAGCATTAAGGTCTGGGCGTTTTTTACCTTATTGCATTCACTGCATTAGGTTAAAAACAGCCCAGCACCTTTTTTCTACCCCAGTCCCCCCCACACGTACCTGTCAGCTGCGGTCGTCCCCGCCGCCGGTCCCGAAGCGATCCTCTGTACCCCGAAATTCCGGGTTGCGGGGGCGGATACTGATGGCATAGGCACCTTCTGCCATCAATCAAAGAGGGAAGGGGCGTGGCCTGCCACAGGGCTCTGTGTGTCTATGGATGTACATAGTTGCTGTGGGCACGTGTGCCTCCTTTAGAGCAATGGTGGCACCCGTGCAGTGGGCGGGGGAAAGAGCATGGCGGGGACCCACTAGAAAACGTGGAATGATGTACTTTTAAAGAAAAAACACATCATCCTCCAGCAAAGGAGGGTCTCCTTAAAGGAGAAATAAAAAAAAATTTGGCTTTAATATCACTTTAACTATTAACAACAATGTATCTTATTTGTGTATTACTCGGCTGTAGATCCTCAAATCATCTCTGAGGGCCCAGTCACACCATCAAGAGTTTGTTCCAGTGCGTTCAGCCTCTGGAATGCACTGGAACGCAACCCGTCCGGCTCAGTTTTTTGGGGGGCGAGAGGGGGTGTGGCGGTGCATTGAACTCAATGGCACCGCAGCCCCGTCCGCGGTGCGATCGCCGGCACCCGAATGCGTGGCACATTAGTGGCTGCGTTACGGTCTAGTGCGATCTGCAAAAAATAGTGTTTGCAGCATTTTTTGCAGATCGCACTGGACCGGAACGCAGGCACTAATGTCAGGTACAGCTTCCTCTCCAGCAGCGGGAACAGCGAGCAGCACAGAAGTGACATCACCAAATCTCACCTCAAATTTGGTGAGACCGAGGCAGCAGTGTCTTAGATGATCGCACACTGTAGATATGCAGCTATGAGGATATAGAACAGCAGTTCAGCAGACCAACTGGGCCACCTCTGCTGTATTTGGCTGCCTTAGTATTGGACTTACAAATTCACCCAACATAGGCATACTACACAGACGAATGAGGCCTACTTTGCATTACACCTAGATTCAGAAAATAAGACAGTGTCTTATTTTATTTTATTTTCTTGAAAAAAGACACTAGGTCTTATTTTTGGCGGGATGTCTTACCTGGCTGCAGCTGTCCGCTCTGCCGTCCAGGGAGCCACAAACAGGTGGGCGGGCATGCGTGCGGGCGGGGTGGCGTGTCTGGCAGGGGGGCGGGAGGGATCTGCCTCTCCGCTCTGATGCCATCCAGAGAGCCACATCCAGAGAGCAACAGACAGGTGGGCAGCTACCCCGAAGCTAAGACCTAGAGCTATCTTCAGGAATGTCTGTAATATAAGACCTACCACCGAACTAGGTCTTATTTTCGGGGTAGGTCTGATATTACAGAAATCCCCGAAGATAGCGCTAGGCCTTTTTTTTGGGGTAGGTCTTACTTTCGGGGAAACACGGTAGCAATTAGTAGAGAAGGGTTAGTTCTTCTTTAACTCTCCAACATCTACTGAACACATTTAAAGAAGGGCTCCAGGATAATGTATTAACCCCCTGCTGTGGGTCTACCCCCACACCACAAGGGCTTAATGCTCATTTGTGTCTAGATTAAAAAAATAAATAAATTGTTATACTCACATAATGCAAAAATCAAGTGCTGGGTCTGTTGTTTTGATAGTGAAAGTGTATGAAAACCCAACTTTTGTTTGGTTTTTTTGATAGTGTGGAAGGATCAGATCCCCTCAGTGTCAGGACAAGGTCCCTTTGTCTTTTTTAATTGGGTGCAAAATGCAAGTGGGTTGTGAACTACTTTAGCGGCATGGGTTTCAGGTGTTGCCTTATCTGTGCCTCCTTCCTGTTGAAAAGTCCATAGATCCTGTAGCACTCCTTACCGGAAATCCCAAGATATTGATGGGTGCTTGAAATGATCGCGGATGGCGCCGCACATGTTACAACTGAATATAGATGTCACCAGCATGCCGAAATTCTCAAGTCAGTGCAAATCCATTTATTAATAGATGCCACTCAGAATATCAAGAGCTTTCGGGGCCACACAGGGTACCCTTCATCAGACTCAGAGTAGGCATTGATGACAGTGTCTACTCTGAGCCTGATGAAGGGGGCCCTGTGTGGCCCCCGAAAGTGCTTGATATTCTGAGTGGCATCTAATAATAAATGGATTTGCACTGGCTTGAGAGTCTCGGCGTGCTGGTGACATCTATATGCAAAGTCCTTCCTGTTGAAGCACCCAAGGCAGCTACTTCTTCTGCCTACCCCTTGGCCCGGCTTTCAAATTGCTGTTTGTGTCCTGCTAGATAGAGTCACCCTCTTTTATTTTTGCCCTGGTGAGTTACAAAGTGATGGCAAATCTTACATTTTGGACTTGTCACAAGAAAAAGAGACGAGGGACACTTGTCCCCGGTCAGCTGTCTTCAAGGGGAATTCCCTTAATTTTGTAGAGATTTCTGAACTAATTTTGTTGAGTATTGTGACCCTTTTCCTCTGAGTAATCATGACGTATTATTTTCTGGTTCCAGAGTTTGGCAGAGTGGGACCCGTCAAACCCAGAGTGCCTCCTGCAGGTGGTGAAGGAACTGGTGCAGCAGTATCACCAGTACCAGTGCAGCCGGCTCAGCGAGAGCTCCCGCCTCATGTTCGAGTATCAGACTCTGCTGGAGGATCCGCAGTATGGAGAGAGTATGGAGATCTACGCCGGGAAAAAGAACAACTGGGTGAGAACAAACTCTCTTCATGAAATCGGCACCTCCGGTCTGCAAGGTTATCGTGACTGACTACGCCATAGAACACAACACTAAACACATTGGGGAGCTCACAGAGCACTCACACAGGTTTCTTTAAGGGCTTCCTTGCCCACTTTTATTAAATGAACATTCACAAAACTATGTGATTACCCTCGCAGGGGTTCTTTATCACAGAAATACAGGCACATCCAGCCTCCTGTCTTTGCATTCACAGCACTGCTGCTCCGGCCTCAGGCCACTGTCTGTTCCTCCAGACGGTCTTGTGCTAACCTGCACAATAGGTCTCACAACCCCGCAGCTCCCTGCTGCACTGGCCTCCACTCTGACTCCTTGGTGGAGTTCTCCTGACTCCCAGGAGGGGCCCTGAACATCCGCCAGCACCCTTTCCATAAGGGCTGTGCACAGATGTGCAATCATTAGGTG
Organism: Nanorana parkeri; assembly: GCF_000935625.1. Classification (NCBI taxonomy): domain Eukaryota; kingdom Metazoa; phylum Chordata; class Amphibia; order Anura; family Dicroglossidae; genus Nanorana; species Nanorana parkeri. Next base: position 1,284,940 of record NW_017306472.1, read on the forward strand.
CTCAACCCTACTAAACCACGGACCCAGGACTGGAGATCTCATCCCTCCCAGTTCTCTTAGAAATCTCCCAGTTCCGGGATCCCAGTTATAATTTAGAAAACCCGGAAAGAATTTCAAATCCAGCTCCTTCCTGGTAAAAGTATTTCTGTCCTGGAACTGCTCAGCCCATCTGGGTGACTCTTTTGCCATTCTACATAGTGGCATTGCCACGCACTGCCACAACATAATCCATGCAGAATTATTTTAAAGAGACCCTGTCACCAACTTAAAAAACATTGCAGGTGAAGCACAGAAAAATCAACTGTGCTTGCAGTGTTTTTCCTTTCCATTGATGTTTTTTTTTACATTTAAAAGCGTTCGCTTTAAATCAGAACTCCAGGGAAACATTTTCTTAACCTTTGCAGTAGGGCTACCCCCGCAGTTAGTATAATTTTGTTATTTTTGGACCTAGAGACTTAACCCTTCCAGTGCGGGGGTAGCCCCCTTGCAAGGGTTAAAGTAGAACTAAGGGGTGAGTGATTTACACGCATCCCCATAGTTAGAGCCGACATTAAAAGTGAGTGAAAACTTCCCGATCATCTCCCTGCAGAGAGCGGTGACTTTTAGTCACCACTCACTGCAAGAATTCCTCCCCACCTTCTCCATTTCTCCAGTGCTGAGTGGAGGAACGGACGGGGAGGGGCGGGCACAGCTGGCTCTGCCTCTAGATAGGCAGAGCCCGCTGTCAATCATCCAGCTGGGTGGATCTCAACAGTATTGTTAGGATCCGTCCCGGCTGCGGCGCTCTCATTATATAAAGGCAATAGCCCGTTATATACTGAGCTTTGGGTCACGGGAGGAGGTTAGTATATGTCCTCCTGTGGCCCTAAAGAGAACTATGGGGGAAAAAAAGGTTACCCAGTAGTTATCTTTTAAGCAAATGTTTTCCTGGAGTTCTTTTTTTAATATCAGTTTCGGGTACAGTGGCCCTTTAAAGAGATCTGCAGAATGTTTCCTTTGACCGTGTTGAAATAACAGAAAAGTGGATTGCAGGGGTAATTTAGTGATGTTAGTTGCCTGCTTCCGGGGACTTGTCCAGTATGAGCAAAGTACTGTCTCTAGTCCGTATTTAAAAATGCTAAATGCCTGTCTCTCATTGACCTTAAACAAGTGTGCAAAGTAAGCGCTCTGACTTTATTCTCACTTCACTGGCGGCTTACTTGTTCAGGTTAATGACTAACTAAAGCTAGAGTTTTCAGTAGTGGCAACCTTCATAAACGTCTGATAGAACATGCTGTCTGTAATGTAGATCTGATGATCCGCCTGCACTGCCATAAACCACCAGCTGATGGCGCTGTCTGTATACCCTTCTCTCCATCTCAGAACCTTACTATGGTAGAGGTCAACTTCCTAACGCCAGACTGAAGTGTTTTATGCAAAGTGAGGAAATAATTAATCATGCAGTAATTATGATGGACTGGATGAGGAAATAGCTAGTATTTATTGTGCACAAGGATACACTTTCACTGGGGGGGTTTCCCAAAATCTCATTTAAAGTTGTAAGAAGGGTGCAGTTTCCTGGTATGGTAAATAAGTTGCTATGAGTTTGGCCGCACGTGCTGCACTGCATGCTGGGAATGATACTTGAAACCAAAGAAAGGCTCTATTGTATTAGTGCGCAATCATTAATACATTTTTATTGTATGCAGATTTTTTTATCTCACTGTCCTGCTGTAAATTGCTGTTGGGTTGAACTGCATTCCCACATGAGAGTGTATGATGGCATTTCATGTGCAGTCTGCAGATTCTCCCTCTACAGGATGTCTGTATGTTAGACAGTGCAGTACTGATGGCATCCTTGCTATACCACTGCTGTACTTAAAACAGTCACAGCACAGACACATTTAATATAACAACATATTCAGTTAATTAGGGATGCACGGATACCAGGAAATTTCACGAGTAAAAATGCCCCGGTACTAAAATGTTTAAACTGAAGCAGCTGCCTGAGGTCCGGCGCTTGCTGTGGACCTTGGCAGCCCTCCTGTGAAACACAGCGCTGGCCCGCACATCTCCCCCTCCTTCCTGGAGAACCACGCGACGCTGCTTACAGCACTTCCACCACCTGCCCCTGCACGCAAGACACTCAAGGGACCCTGGAGACATCAGGCCGGTACCCCAGGGCAGTGCACAGATTGTGGCTTCATATTATTTTGCATTGCCGTATAATGTAATGCTGAGATTTGTAATATAATCCTTCTAATAATAATACCTTTAGCTATAGAGGACTAAAAATACCAGCACTACATTATATGGCAATAATACTATTATCTTTGCAACCCTACAGTTAATCAATTTGGGGCCTAAAGTTCACCATACGCATCCGTCTAAATGTACCTTTAGATTTACCAACAACTATGTCATGCACTCGCCCAAATACTTGGTATCGGTGTATCCCTAGTACAAATGAAATGGATAGTTTAGGTTGGTTGAAGGAGAATGTACAAAGCTTGTACAGTCCGATTGTACTCCCCCTACAGTCTCTTGCCTCCCATCAATGGAGGCCCCCAGTATCTTATGCTGTTTTGCTGTAATTTTTTTCTCACCTTTTTCAAAATCTTTAGATAATGTTGTCATAACGCTCCTGTTCTCCAGGCAGCTTCTTAATTATGTAGAGAGCGGCGATAATGTGATGACGTCAGCAATGATCTCTGCACCATTACACAGTGAATCCCATTGCGGGCACCAAGGTGATGCCTTGTACTCACAGTATGTCCTCAGTCTTCGAGGTTGAGTGACCTTGGGCATCATTTAACCCAAAAGGCAGAGGACATCTTGTGGTGGAGAAGGGGTACTGCAGGGAACAGATTCAGACTTACAGGGTTATTCACGAAAGGGTGAAGAGTTTGGAGAAGGCAGGAGAAGTGAACAATCTAGAACAACATGGCTGAACTGAAAAGCGAGTTCAATTGGAGAATTTTTCCAAATCAGCTACTTTGGCCTAGATTGTTCACTTCTCCGGCCTTCTCCAAACCCTTCACCCTTTAGTGAATAACCCTGTAAGGGTAAATATTGTAACCAGAGCTGCTTCTATATGTTTTTTTCTTTTTTTACACTGCCTGATAAACCAGGAAAAAGGAACTGGGTGGAACAAGCAGAACCAGTAAACGATTATGAAAATGGGGGCGATGGTAATGATATGTAATTATATTCACGTGTACATTTGTACCGGCATTACCTCATATGCTTGGTCATAGTTCCTGGGCTGATTGTGATTTTCCTTGTATTTCCGTTTTTTTCAGACCGGGGAATTCTCAGCCCGCTTCCTCCTGAAGCTGCCAGTGGATTTCAGTAATATTCCCATCTACCTGCTCAAGGTAAAGTCTTACGATTGTATTTATTACATATGTTCTGCACTAAGGGGAACCTGTCATATAATAAATGAATATATTTTGCATTTGACATACAATGCATGTTAGGACATGCAACAAAACTGGTTGGTATGCAACATATCAATGCTTTGTCCGGTCCCAGTGTGACCATGGAGCCACTGATCATGGTACGGATCCTGACTTGGATCAATCAATGGCCCCCACCCCCAACCCACACACACATATAGCACAAAGGGTGCCAAATGCTTTATATTGAGGGATGGGGGCAACGTAGGCATGATGACTGGATTGGCTAATGATGTCACATCTATAGTCCTGATGTACATATACCTGCTGAGCAAGTTCAATGAGTTCCAGCCTAAAGCTGGTCGTGCACTGAGCGTATTTTTTTCGTTCAGCCTGCAGCTGTTTGCATGAGTCCGACAGAGCGATTGTTGAGAGTTCTTCGAATGCAGATGTAAATGGGCCCTTAGCTGTACCTGCGTTTTCATTTTGTAGATTTAAATAAGATTTGAACACTTCACTACTCTGTCCACAAATATTTGCCAGGAGTTAGGTGTCATATGATGTCAGCAATCTCCATCCTCTCCTGTCTGTTATCTGTTTGCCTGATGGGATTTCAAAGGCAGTCATAGCAAGTAGAAGCTGACATTTTGCCTTCCCTGCTCCCTCCTTTCCCCCTCGTCAATATGCTAATGACATTTTAAATAAAATCTTTCCATTTTCATTACATACCTTATATTAGACCCAGTGACATCATCACTGGGTCTATGTGCTTCTCTGTACAATGCAGGCAGATTATGGCTGGTGGGAGGGCCGGCAGGGTGCTGTACATGGCTTCCTGAACTCATCACAGCACCTTAGCTCAGTACTTCTCCCAAGAGCCCTCAGCTCTCATGCAAGCATGGGCTGGCTCTTGGGAGGAGTTATTATTATGCAGGATTTATATAGCGCCAACAGTTTTGGCAGCAAATTACAAAATAGAGGGAGACAGTACAGTTATAATACAGTTTTAATACAGGAGGGTTAGGAGGGCCCTGCTCATGAGAGCTTACAATCTAATAGGAGGGGCAGTCTGGGGGACCCGGGGCCATGGCAAATGAGCTCAGGATGGAAAGCGGGGAGCAGAGCGAAGAACGTCCATTCTCCGCTCTGCTCTCTGTGATCAGTGAGATAGGAGTGCTGTTATCACAGCGCCACCTGTCTCTGCTGTGAGAAACTGCACAGAAGATCTGTTCTGTGTTAGAGGGCAGGTTCCATGAAGAGAACCTGTCATCTCCAAACTATCACCTAGGGCAGGGGTGCCCATTAGGTAGATCATGATCTACCAGTAGCTCTCAAAGCTGATGCTGGTAGATCACGAAGGGTGTGAATGGCGGCCCCTTTATTCCATTTTGGTATATTTATTTAGCTGTGCACACATGATTACCTATTAGCCCGAGTCTGCTGAGCCAAGCTCCCTGACACCTTTCTGGTGGATTCTGGTGGTTGAAGTGCTGCTATGTATTACATCAAAGAATATTAGTTTACACAGCCTGTTGCAAAATACAGCAAGGTGAGCGGGGAGAGACAGACAGGAGAGAGATGAAAGACAGCCAGGGGAGAGAGAGCGAGGAGAGACAGCCAGGGGAGAGAGCAAGTAGAGACAGCCAGGAAAGAGAGAGAGGAGAGACAGCCAGGAGAAAAAAACGAGGAGAGACAGCCAGGAGGATGAGCAAGGAGAGACAGCCAGGGGAGGGAGCAAGGAGAGACAGCCAGGAGAGGTGAGAGCAAGGAGAGAAAGCCAGGAGAAATAAACGAGGAATGACAGCCAGGAAAGAGAGGAGAGACAGCCAGGAGGTTGAACAAGGGGAGACAGCCAGGAGAGGGAGCAAGGAGAGACAGCAAGGAGAGAGAAAGAAAGGAGAGACAGCCAGGAGGATGAGCATGGAGAGACAGCAAGGAGAGAGAAAGAAAGGAGAGACAGCCAGGAGGATGAGCAAGGAGAGACAGCCAGGAGGATGAGCAAGGAGAGACAGCCAGGAGAGAGAGAGCAAGGAGAGACAGCTAGGAGGATGAGCAAGGAGAGACAGCCAGGAGGATGAGCAAGGAGAGACAGCCAGGAGGATGAGCAAGGAGAGACAGCCAGGTGGATGAGCAAGGCGAGACAGACAGGAGAGAGAGAGAGCAAGGCGAGACAGCTAGGAGGATGAGCAAGGAGAGACAGCCAGGAGGATGAGCAAGGAGAGACAGCCAGGAGAGAGAGAGCAAGGAGAGACAGCTAGGAGGATGAGCAAGGAGAGACAGCCAGGAGGATGAGCAAGGAGAGACAGCCAGGAGAGAGAGAGCAAGGAGAGACAGCTAGGAGGATGAGCAAGGAGAGACAGCCAGGAGGATGAGCAAGGAGAGACAGCCAGGAGAGAGAGCAAGGAGAGACAGCCAGGAGAGCGAGGAGAGACAGCCAGGAGAGAGAGAGCGAGGGAGGTTTTTTTTTCATTGGTAGATCTCATGTAGCTCATCATTTGAAAAGTAGATCTTAACACAAAAATTGTGGGCACCCCTGACCTAGGGGGCTTGTAAGCCCCGATGTGATGGGAATAAAATTAAGTGAAAAATAAATAATTCAACTGTGTGGTAGCCAGGCAGCAGTGCTCTCTATAACACACCCAATGTACAAACGTACATTAAAGGGTGAGTGCACTTTCCCAGGTTATTTGGGAATTATCTGTCCAGCAGCCCCTCCCCTCCCCCAGCCACCACCACTATACTTGCCTTTTGGCAAACATTCCCCTTTCCCTCTGCCGGTAGGGGTGTATTATCCGTACTGCTGTCAAGCCCTGCGCTATGCATTTTGAATTTCACTCGCAAATTGCGAGCACTCGTTGGTCAGCGTAGTCACGCTGACCAATGAGAAGCGCTATTTAACACGGTTAAATATGGTTTTGATTAAAACTATTTTTTTGTATCGGGACAAGTAGATTGGGCCCCCGCTTTAGCCCTTGGGCAAGTCGTTTTTTGTTTTTTTAAAGGACAGTTATGCAAATATGGAAAATGCCCCTGGGTGTCAGTCTGAAGAAGTGAGTGTTCCTAAACAGGCTGCATGTGCATGCAGACCACCCTAGGCAAACATACAGTAAATGGGCTAGATGACCACCTTGGTATGTGATCACAATGTAAGATTTTTTAAAAAAGTTTCACAAATGTCAAAAAAGGAAAAACTATGACACTGATCTCTGGAGGATGTTATCATTTCTTGTATTTGCATGTTTATGTAAAGAAGATAAAAGAGATGTATCTATCATTGCTGTGTATTGACATTCTGTCCTCCACCCATGATTTTATTATACTTGTTCCTCTAGCACATTATCAATTCAGGACTGCAGTAAAACAATTATAGTAGTTCCGCCCTGGTGTATAAAGTGTATGTAAACCCTCACCATCCACTTTCTTATTTAGACCCCTTTGGTCTGTTAAGTTTACCATTGCAAGTGTTGTTTTTTTTAAAATCTGTTTGATAAGCGGAAAAGAAAATACCTGTTCATCCTACCAGAAATCTTATGAGCTGATAACTCTCCGTGCTCTCTGCCTGTGCTGACTGTGATCATTTAGCATCCCTCCCAGTTATAGAACCCCTCCCTATGTTATGGAGATGAGCAAAGTGGGTGGTGTTCGTTAGCCCTATCCAAGGGTGACCATGCAGCCCCTGCATAGATACACTACAGTAAGGGTTAGTTCACACCATATGCAGTGCGTTCCGATTCTGGCCGGAACGCACTGCATCGCGGCCGGCTCACTTTTTTGTGGGGCAGGAGGGGGCCGCAATGCGTTCGCCTGCACGTGATCACAATGTGCAAGCACTATTTTGATAGCACCTCACGGGACAAAATGTGCCTTGCGATCCCGTGCGGGCGATCACATTGCGGCCGAGGGGCGTGGCTACGGTGCCATTCACTTCAATGGCCAGCCACGCCCCCTCCTGCCCCACAAAAAAGTGATCCGGCCGCAATGCGATGCAGTTCGTTCCGGCCAGAATCGGACCGGAACGCACTGCATATGGTGTGAACTAACCCTGAGTGTGTCTCAGCCTGGGGCAGGAATTGTGTTACTGGCAGGATCGAGCAGGAGAAAAAGTACAATTAAACCTTACTTTTATTTGCATATATCTACTTCTAGCACGGGGGGCAAGGGAATGCTAGATACACTTTATTGCTGGCTATAAGTGGCTCTATTTTTGGTTGAGTGCTGCTGAATCAGTTGAAAGTCAAGCTGTGGATGGGTGCCGCGGCGGCTTTATTACAATAGCTGTCAGTGGAATCAACTGATTAGCTGTGTATGGCCAGATAATGTTGCAGATCAGAGGTATTAAAGAAGAACTCCAGGAAAACTTTTTCTTAACCCTTGCAGTGGGGCTACCCCTGCACTGCAAGGGTTAAGTGTTCATTTTTGTCTAGGTTCAAAAAATAACAAAGTTATACTCACCCGAAGCTCTGAGCCGGCCAGCTGTCACAGTGCTCCCTGCAGCATGTAAGGGGACACAGCTCCTGCGTCTCCATAGATTTACATGAGCTGCCCACATGCTTCTTCTCTCCCAGGTGCTTCAAACAATGGACTTTAACGCAGTGCGGGGCAACTCACCTCGTGTGAATGAGGCCTTAATTGCAGTAAGGGACATACAAAGTTTTCTTGCCAGCATTTTTTTTAAAATCAACATTTAGCTCCACTGTAAGTAAAGTGCAGTCTGCAGGGAAGCATGGGACTGGGGTGAGCTGTCTGGCAGGGGTGCCTGAAACACAAGACATAGAACAATCATGTGGCATGTAGAGCAGATGTGTGCAACGTCAGCTACATCACTGGACACATACATGCAAAGTCTGGTACATAACTGGACCCATGCATTTGGACACATTTGGATCACTGGACGCATGCATTTGGACACATTTGGATCACTGGACGCATGCATGTAGACACATTTGGATCACTGGGCGCATGCATTTGGACACATTTGGATCACTGGGCTCATGCATTTAGACACATTTGGATCACTGGGCGCATGCATTTGGACACATTTGGATCACTGGGCGCATGCATTTAGACACATTTGGATCACTGGGCGCATGCATTTAGACACATTTGGATCACTGGGCGCATGCATGTAGACACATTTGGATCACTGGGCACATGCATGTAGACACATTTGGATCACTGGGCGCATGCATGTAGACACATTTGGATCACTGGGCGCATGCATTTAGACACATTTGGATCACTGGGCTCATGCATTTAGACACATTTGGATCACTGGGCGCATGCGTTTAGACACATTTGGATCACTGGACACATGCGTTTGGACACATTTGAATCACTGGACGCATACATTTGGACACGTGGATCACTGGACACATGCATTTGGATCACTGGGCAAATTTGGACAAATTTGGATCACTGGACACATGCATTTGTATCACTGGCACATGCATTTAGACACATTTGGATCACTGGACACATGCATTTGAATCACTGGACACATGCATTTGGACACATTTGGATCACTGGACACATTTGGATCACTGGACACATACATTTGGACACATTTGGATCACTGGACGCATGCATTTGGATCACTGGACGCATGCATTTGGATCACTGGCCAAGTGCATTTGGACACATTTGGATCACTGGGCGAATGCATTTGGACACATTTGGATCACTGGGCGCATGCATTTGGACACATTTGGATCACTCGGCGCATGCATTTGGACACATTTGGATCACTGGGCGCATGCATTTGGATCACTGGGCGAATGCATTTGGACACATTTGGATCACTCGGCGCATGCATTTGGACACATTTGGATCACTGGGCGCATGCATTTGGACACATTTGGATCACTGGGCGCATGCATTTGGACACATTTGGATAACTGGGCGCATGCATTTGGAACAGTGGAACATTTCAAGGAAAATCTTTTGATTTCCGAATTGCGATCGCTTGTATTTTCGAGTGTCACAGCTTTGACGATCGACCTATGTCTGTTCATTTATTGAGAATCAATGCAAAATTGCCCAGATTATGTCCAGCATTCTCCTACCTTGACTTTCCCACCTCTTCTTTAGGGTTCAGTGATCTCTTGTGATGAAAGTCTCCATGTTTCAGGGCTCTGTCCTTTTT
>NW_017306472.1:1294591-1298353 GCF_000935625.1 Nanorana parkeri
ATAGGCCTGCCTGGTGTAACATGCTAAATATCACACTGTAGAGTCAGATTTCCGTAGTAGAAGCCAGTGTCTGCACGGATCAGTATAGCTAAGAACAGATTTGTCCGTCTTCGGGTTCTGGGCTACAGATGACTTTGGTTTGCGGCAGGCAGCCTAATAGTTTTCGTCTAGACATTATGCTAAAGCAGAATGAATTTCCCTTCTTTCATCTGCAGTCTCCTCTCCTGGCAGCAGCAGCAGACCGTTCCTTATCAGAGGTTGTTGTCTGCTCTTTGGGAAAGCCGTTGTCGTGTATCCGTATCTTCTGCTGCACATCCGTATCTACTCCACAGGTTCTGGGAAAGGCTATTCTATGTTACTGCCAAGCATATGTCGGCCTGGTGCTGGATGTTTGCGGTTGAAGATGGAGCAGGCACAATTGCTCTGAAGAACATATATATTTATTAAAATATAATGTACTTTATAATGAATTCAAGCTAAGATAAAGGAATGTTTGACTCAATAATATAAAGATATGTGAAAATCACAGGCGCCGAAACACAGTAACTGCTCCTAAAACTGGTCTTCCAAAGGTATATACAGGGGGGCTGCTCCTCACAGTCAAGGGGAACCGAAAATTTGATGAGGACAAAGCAAAAGGAGCACCTCCATAGTGTAAAGTTGATTTATTAAGGATAAAACACACAGCTGAAAAGGTACTTACAAACCAGCTTGTATACACGAGCAGAAAGCGATATAATCTTAGGAGACCATCAAGATGAATACACGAAAATAGGGTGAGGGAAAGGAAGTGCTAGTACTAAGCCGAAGCCATCTGCACGCTGACCCTCCTTCAGTTGACGCGCTTCTGAGGACAAACCTCTTTCATCAGAACCTCCTTGCTTTGTCCTCATCAATGTTTGACTCAAGTTGTATGTATTCTAGGATGAGCCTAAAGTAGTATTACACTCTCAAACTTTGCTTAAATAATGAATCCATATTAAATAAATATACATCGCCCAGCAAAGTATTTCTTTAACTGTTTGCCCTAGCACTTATAGTTATCATGTTTCCAACCAGCTCCAACTCTCACAGCTTGGCTTCCCTGAAATTCCTGATCAATACAAGATCACGAGGGATAGAGCAGTTTTCAGCAGCTGTCCTTCTACTAGCATGGAGAAGGGAGAGAAGAGGAGGGATGAAGGAGGAGAGAGGAGCAGGAAACAGAGGTGTGGCTTGATGGTGGGTCAATGATGAAGAAGCAGCATGAGAGGGAGAGGTGGAGGGAGCACAGATCTACTGAATGAAGGAAGCAGGGAGATCCTGGCATTGCAAGTCCCCAGGTACACCTTACTCACCAGCAAAGAGAGATATCTTTATTTATTTTTTGCCCAGACATTCACTTTAATCTTTAGAAAATGTTTTTGTTTTTTGTCAAAACATTTCCTAATACCATCAGCGACTGAACGAAAACCACCTTCACTGTTATAATTTTGTTCCCTCAGAAAACAAAAATTCCACCCTGTCTCATTTGATTTTTTTCACACTACGGTCAAAACCGATCGTCGATTTGACTCCATTAATTAGACAATTGAAAAGGTTTTACGAAAACTATTTTATTCTATTGAAATTGAACTGGTGTATGACCAGCGTTACCCATGTAACATCTGCCCTTCTTTTCACAACCTCTGCCTCTTGTAAAGCCTTTCCCCTTGGCATACTGCGGGAGAGTAGTCAGTTCTCCACATTAAAAACAGTTTAATTCCGTGGCAGTGACATCTTAATTATGTGCGTCAAAGGCAGCGGAAAATTTGTTTTTGATTTTAATTAACCGGCTTCGCCTTTGCGGCTCTGGCAGCCTCCTGTAATGAATTTTTGTCAGCGAGAGGAACTGGCCACGATCTATGTGTGTGATTCACGTTCAATTTAGTTGCAGCGTGCGCTGCCGGTGACACTCCAAGCATCGGAAATATGTCATTAATTGCAGAAACAAGAGAGATGAGAGGATGTCATCTCATAATTAGGACCTTGTTTATTTTGAAGTGTGGGGAATCGGCTAAGTACACGGTTCTCACTATGACACTCTTATACGGTTTTAGCTACTAATAATGAAACAATCTGTGGACATTTTAAAGAGGACCTGTACATTGAAAGCTGTTACCAAGTAGATTACAAAGTACCAGCATTGCCTCTATGCTAGGCACCAGCATTGCCTGCGGTCTCCTTGCACCTGATCGGTGTTCCATTGCTTACTTACAACACCTTGTACTGCATTGTGTCTCTGTGTAGAGGTAGCAGGTCTTTGCTTCTGTCACGTACCTGTCTGATCAGCTCCTGTTCGGGGTTTGAACCCGGGTCTCTGGCGCAGAAGTGCACAGACCTAGCCATTCAGCCACTGGAAGGACTTGGTTTCTGCTGCAGGTTTTTTTGTACTCACCAACTCTTCTTATGGACACTTTGGCTCCACCTGCCAACCAGCTGTAGAAGATCTGCAATTAACTCAGGCTTTAAATACAGGACACTTCCTGTGCTCTGAGCCTGTTGATTTAGGTTAGTTTCCTATGTGAGCTGCCTGTCGTTTGCTGGATTTACACTGTGACTCTTGCCTGTTTCCTGACTATTCTTCTGCCTGCCGATTTTGTACCTTGCTGCCCGTTCGTGTCAAGACCTCTGCGCGCCTCCCGACTACTCTCCTGGATCCCGACTTTGTACCTCGCTGCCAAACTGTTGCCGACCCTGCCTGCCTAACCACGTCTTCGCCTTATCCTCAGCCTAAGATCCACTTCGGACTTGGCCTACTACAGGTGCATTTCAGCTTCCTCGTGTCAGATCTGGCCCAGTGATGATTGGTCGGGTAATGACCAAGAAGCAACAAGAGAAGTAAAGGAAGCACAGATCCACAGAATGGATGAAGCAGAAGCAAGGGAGATCCTTGCACTGTAAGTCCTCAGGTATAGATTACCCTCCAGCAAGAAGAACAGTGAGCAGCACAATAGTGACATCACCAAATCTCACTCCAAATCTGGAGAGACCGTCAGTCAGAGGCAGCAGTACATTAGATGATCTCACACTGCAGATATACAGCTATGTGATACAAGATAAAACAAGATAAAACAAAGACAAATGTTAGATTTGTTAGGGTACTGCTTAGGCACCTTTCTGGATGTTCCATTTAAGATGGCAGATCTTCACTTTTTGAGTTAAAGTAGTAGAATTAAACCTTCTTTTGTTTTTTGCATAAATCTACTGCAAGCAAGCTGTAGACATATGCAGAAGCATTCAAATAAAAAAGTTACCAAATAGGTTATTACTTACCTGTGTCTCCGCTGCTCGCTCTCGCCCGATGATCTGAAGATTCTCGAGCAGCCTTGAAGGATCATGGGGCGGGCGCATGCACAGTAGAGATCTTTGGCCGGGAGAAGATCAGAGACACAGGGTAAGTCAATGCAGGCAGCGTGCACCCGCACAGACTCCATGGGACACAGGAGACACAGCAGTCAGCGGTGGATCAGAGACCGGCACCAGCCCTGGAGGGACTCCTGAAAACGACTGGAAAGAAGATGATTGGATCAAGAGGCATCACTTATGGCAAGACCTTAAAGCAGCATGGGGGGGATGTGACTTTAATGTCACTTTAAGGTCCACTTTAAGAATGAATACTCTGTGTTTACATTATCTAGTGTCCATAAAGAGTATACATGGTCAGCAACAATACTCAGGTCTTCTTTTACAGGTATATTTTTACTAAATGTGTTTTGTATAGTGATGAGGTCACTTTCAAAG
>NW_017306472.1:1298381-1318382 GCF_000935625.1 Nanorana parkeri
AATATTGAGATATATATGACTAAGGATTGCCAGAGCATTAAGGGCTAGACAAGGGATAGCCATCCGATAATACTAACCGTGTGGCTCTTTTTGTCTAACTGAAGTTCTGGACTGACATACTGTAGCTTTGAAGTGGGGATTCCCTTGATTGAATCATTATGTTCTTTAAATGGTAGGTTTCATTCTTCAGGAGAAGAAGCCCAACATTCAAATACAGAATGCAAAATATGAATATACAATACTTCATATTTAACTCACTTAAAAAAATACTTTTCCGCTCACTGGCTGGTTTTTGTTTTTCGCATATGTGCAACCCACGACGTGTGGTGCCAACTTTTTGTGGCTTAAAGGGACCCTGTCCAGACACTGAAAAGTGCCTATTATTGTTGTACCTGTAGAATGCATATACTTACTGTGGCTCTTCTGCCACCCGCGCTGCTGATCTGATTCTGACAACTACCCCTCTATAGTCTTCTGCAGAGGCCAAAAACTGAGAGTGCCACTCTCATGTGTCCCCCACAATACTTACTGGTTTCCCCCATCAACCGCCACATCACTATCCTGTCCTGTACTGATGTATGGGTCAGTGTGAAAACGGGGAACTAGGAGGTCAACATTCCATGTAGTGTAAGTTTCCGCAGTAGACTTTATAGGAGGATTTCTCAGGGTCTCATTGCCAGCAAGAGAGCTAGATATACAGTTTCTTGTAATAGGTATTTAATAAGGTCCAGACAGGGTCACTTTAAAGTTGATTAAATCAGATCAGATGTTTGATTAAACAACACCGGGACCTGTTTGTCATATCTGGATGCTTTGATCATTGATTTGCAGCCACATGATTCGCTGTGTTGCTATCTTAATTTCCTAAAAGCGTGGCTATGGAGTGTATATTGAAACTGCCTTTAATTTAGTTGTCCATGTGACCCATTGAAATGCAGTTGCATAGTGTCTGTACCAAATTTACTTGTACAGTTCTGACACCAGTCTGATTTCACTGTCTAGAATCAAAAGTCATTATATAATGTTGGGTAGCACAGTGTCGTGGTTAGCACTTCTGCCTTGTAGCACTGGGGGTTCAAATCCCGGAAAGGACACTATCTGCAAGGAGCTTGCATGTTCTCCCTGTGCATGTGTGGGTTTCCTCTGGGTACTCCGGTGTCCTCTCACACTCCAAAGACATGCATGCTGGAAGGTTAAAGGAGAACTATGAGTGAAATGCATAGTTAGAGCCGTAGTGTGACACTGAAGCTATCACACGTCGGCTCTATTGGTCGAGAACGGAGCGAGCAGTCACATAGCGCTGACTGAAGGAATGCATGGAGGAGGGGACGGGAACAGCTGGCTCTGGATCTAGAGAGGCAGAGCCAGCAGTCAATCAGGCAGCGGTGTGGATCCTAACAATATTATTGGGATTGTTCGTGGTTGCAGCACGGCTCTGCGCTGTCTTCATTTGGCAGGCAATAGCCCACTATATGCTGAGTTGTAGTAAATGTCCTCCTGTGACCCTAAAGAGATCTATGGGCAAAAAAGGTTTGGCCATAGGTCTCTTTTTATTGGCTCCTGCTAGGGCTGCCACAACTAATCAATTAAAACTATAATGATTGATTATGAGAATAGTTGGCAACTATTCTCATTATCGATTAGTTGGGGGGGAGGAAGAGAGAGAGATTTTTTTTAATGCAACCAATCGATTAATCGAAAAAAATTATTGGGCAACTAATCGATTATGAAAATAGTTTCTAGCTGCTGCCTATATTGGCCCTGTATGTATACGAGACAGGGACCTTAGATTGTAAGCTCCTTGAGGGCAGGGGCTGATGTGAATGTGCCAAATGTAAAAATATAAATAACAATAATAAATAAATATAATAGGAGTTGCTGCATACATTACCTTATTACTGCTGCATCAATGACCTTTGACATTTGCGCCCCTGTTTTTGACTCCCCTTATGTTTCGTCGCTCCTCCTACTGCTGGACGTCGTCCCTTGATCCTCTCTGCAGCTTTTTAATATTGCGTGACTGGTTGCAGCCTGCCCTCCTGTTGTAACTTGTAATCTATGTCATTACTGTAATATGGGACCATAAATATTGGATAAGCCACTTGGAATGTCGCAAAATAATTGCAGGGCACAGCTCAGTAATAGCACTCGACTCTCTCCTCCTCCGTCCCTCTGTTTTACACAAAACAAGTACATGATCAGAGACAATGTTTTAAGTTATGTTCTCCTTTTCTCTCCGGCTGTGTTGTTTCTGTATTTAATTCTTTTTTAGCCATCCTTTGAAGCAAAAAGAGGTTGCGTTATCTGCGAAACAATGGCCGCTGAGTGATCCTTAACGAGCATTCATAGAGCTTAACTTTGACCTGCGTCACACCCATTTAACTCATTTTCACAGGAGACCCTTTGCTATCAAATGGAATTAGTTTGTACTTTTTTTTTTTCACATTCACTGATCAGCCAAAATATTATGACCACCTGCCTAATATTGAGTGGCTCCCCCTTTTGCCACCAAATCAGCCCTGACCCATCGAGGCATGGGCTCCACTAGACCTCTGAAGGTATTCTGTGGTATCTGGCACCAAGCCGTTTCAGCTACATTAGGTCTTCTATTGGATCGGACTACACGAGCCCGCCTTTGCTCCCCACTTGCATTAAAGGAGAACTATGAGGTGAGTGATTTCCACTCACCTCATAGTTCTAGCCGACCTGGGACAATGAGACTGTCACAGGTCGGCTCAGTAGATCGGGAGGTGAGCAAACACATACCAGGTTCGCTCACCTCTCGATCCTGTCACGGCTCTCTGCCGTGACAGGGGGAGGGGCTGGATTCCCCCCTCCCCGCTCTGATCTGCCAGCGCTGACTGGCAGAACGGACGGGGGAGGGGGCGGGTACAGCTGGCTCTGCCTCTAGATAGGCAGAGCCAGCAGTCACTCACGCAGCTGGGCGGATCCCGTCATCTACGTCGGGATCCGCTGCGGCGTCTCAGTATACCGCGAGCTGTAGCTCGCGGTATACTGAGCTTAGGGTAACGGGAGGATGCTAGTTTGTGTCCTCCCGTTACCCTAAGGAGAACTATGGGGAAAAACACTGACCCCATAGTTCTCCTTTTAATAAGCCTTGGCTGCCTGTTACCGCTTTAACAGTTTTCCTTTCTTGGACCACTTTTGGTAGGTCCTGACCACTGAAGTTCGGGAACATCCCAGGAGAACTGCAGTTTTGAAGTTACTTTGACCCAGTCGTCTAGTCATCACAATTTGGCCCTTGTCAAAGTCACTCCTTACGGTTGCCCATTTTTTCTGCTTCTGGCACATCAGCTTCAGCAACAAAATGTTCACTTGCTGCCTAATATATCCCCCCCCCCCCCCCCCCCCCCATAAGATAATCAATGTTATTCAAGTCACCTCTCAGTGGTCAGAATGTTATGGCTGATCAGTGTATACCTTATTTTAACCCCAATGCATAGCTATGTACTAAAATACTTTTCAGGATATTGCTTATGCTCCGTTACCATCCCTTTTTTTTTCTTTAAGATTGCAAATCTTCACTTTTTGAGATCAGGTTCACTTAAAAATTATATACACTCTTGTGTGACCATTATTACTTGCACCCGTCTAGTGCTTATACAGTGTAGACATGGTCAGTTTATCATGGTGTTGGGTCAATTTTATTTTTGCTTTTTAGATTTAGGTAAGTGGGAGGGGGTGGGGAGGGGGGTTGCAATGTGACCATGTTTCATGTTACACCCTAAATATGGGTGTAACATGAAAACATGGTCAGAACGATAAACTAAAGTCGGGCACACGGGTTAGAATTTCAGCCGGTTACTGATGAATCAGCCAAGATTTGTACCGTGAGTGCCGCTGTAAGCACTCTTCGGCCCGGCCGCTGTCTGAATACAATGCAACCAGCAGGGATTCATCCATCAGTGCCTGTAAGTGTTGATGGAGGAATCTTCTGGTTTTTTTATTCAGCCTGCAGGTTGAATGAAAAAAAAATAGAACCATGTATACCCTACTTTAGCCTTTAAAGTTCTGCCGTGCTCAATTTGGTGACTCAGCCAAACTTCAAGCAGTGTATGGTAGGGCTGCAACAACTAATCGATTATAATCGATTATTGAAAAAGTTGTCAACTTTTTCAATAATCGATTAATCGGCTTCCGATCAGTTGGCACCAGATTATCTTCACCCTGACACCCCAGCTGAAAGCTAAATAAGGCATAATACAAACCTTTTCTAAGTAGGTCTAAGCAGTTATAATAATGAATGCTAATCTAGACTTAAAAGGTACTGACTTATCTCTGAACTGTGGCTGCTTTTTAAAAATAAATGGTATTATCCCAAGTTCAGTACCCTAGTAAAACTCCTTGTAAACCATTGTCCTGGGACTGGTGGCGTGCCAGCCATCATTTCTTGATGGTGGAATGTGGATGTGTACTTCAAGCATGAGCCGGATCCCATCCTTAAAACCTGGCTGATGGTCCTGCACTAACTACAATGCAGGCATGAAGATGCCAATGAAAGGGGCAACAGGTCAACAAGGCCAGATGGAGCACAACTTTGGCCGACTGGTTGTCAAAACCGGAACCAGAGATGCCAAAGATCATGGATCTACGAATTGAAGGTATTACTTGATGTTAGAAGTAGAACATTTCATTTTCAAAAGCTGATATAGATTGATGAAAGACCATTTCCAACTGAAAATGTTTGTTTTCTGATGTTTATGGATCTGTATATACCCATTGGGGTGATTTCCTCTTAATGTCCTGGAGTCAGGGAGTCAAAGGAGCTTTTTACCTAGCAATCAAAGGTCTTGAACGTCACAGTGACATTGGAGTGTCAGGAGGAGAGATCGTTCTGTTGATCTAGGAGTCTCTTATGAGTGAAAAATTAATTATAATCCCCGTCTGTATAACCAGTCCAAGGCTCTTCTGACTGTTGCGGATAGGGTAATTGTCTGACTACGGGAGGCCTGTGTTCAAAAGTAAACAAGCCCTGTCTCCTTTCTGCAGTCAGTTCTGTTTACCGACCTGAAAACAAGTGGCTTGTATGATAATAACCCTTTTCTGGGTGAACTTTTGACATGCCACAAGTGTGTTCATTTACCAGCTTAGTGTCATTGTGTAATTTCCTGCCGAGGAGTGTGTTCGAAGAACGTGTCTTGTGCTTCGAGACAATAACTTTTTCATGAAATTATTTCTTTTGGTGATAGAGATTTAGGCCGGCTGAGTCCTGCTAACTTGACCGAGGTTTGAGCAGTGCAGGGCCCAGTCAGCTCCCCTCCATTTGACAAAAGTCGACTTTTCAATTAACTTTTGTTGAAGGAGCCAGTCTGAAAAGCAAGTAAACACTTTTTCCCTGAAGTTGATGTGTTGGAAGCAGAAAAAATGGACATGAGTGATAATTTGAGCGACTTTGTCAAGGGCCAGATTGTGATGGCTAGACGACTGGGTCAGAGCAACCCCAAAACTGCAGTTCGTGTGGGATTTTCATGGTCTGGAGTGGTCGGGACCGCCAAACATGGAAGGAAAAGCAGTGAACCGTCGACATCATTATCAAAGGGCAGCCAAAGCTCATTAATTCACGTGGGGAGCAAAGTCTGGCACGTGTAGTCTGATCCAATAGAAGAGCTACTGTAGCTAAAATTGCTGAAAAAGTAATGCTAGTTCTGATTTCTGAACACACAGAGCATTGCAGTTTGTTGTGTATGGGTCTGTGTAGCTGCAGACCAGTCAGGGTGCCCACGCTGACTCATGTCTACCGCTAAAAGTGCCTACAGTGGGCATGTGAGCATCAGAACTGGACCACGGAGCAATGGAAAAAGGTGGCCTGGCCTGATGAATCATGTTTTCTTCTACATGTAGTTGGCCGGGTGTATGTGTGTTGCTTACCTGTAGAAGAGATGGCACCAGGATGCACTATGGGAAGAAATCAAGCCGGGGGAGGCAATGTCATGCTTTGGGCAATGTTCTGCTGGGAAATCTTGGGTCCTGCCATTCATGTGGATGTTACTTTGACACGTACCACCGACCTAAACATTGTTGCTGACCAAGTACTCCCCTTCATGGAAACGGTATTCCCTGATGGCAGTGGCCTCTTTCAACAGGATAATGTGCCCTGCCACACTGCAAACATGGTTCAAGAATGATTTGAGGAACACAATTACAAGTTTGAGGTGTTGACTTGGCCATCAAATTTTCTAGATCTCAATCCAATCGCACATCTGTGGGGTGTGCTGGAAAAACAAGTCCAATCCATGGACTGGACTTGACCTCACGATTAACAGGACTACAGGATCCGCTACTGACAGTTTGGTGCTAAGATACCACAGCATACCTTCAGAGGTCTAATGGGGTCCATGCCTCAACGGGTCAGGGCTGTTTTGGCTGAAAAAGGGGGACCTACTCAATATCAGGTGGATGGTCATAGTGTAATGGCTAATCTGCATATATTATATTATGAAAATGCAGGATCAATGGATCCGGGTTCTTTCCTGAGCAGCATTATGCTGAGCTGGAAGAGCAGCTGCACATTAACACACAGCCTCGGTTGCTGGTAGGACAAAGTTACTGACTGGGAATGTTAATGACATAGGAGTTTCTTAATCCTTTATTGATTGGTACAGTAATCTCCTAAACAGGATCCAGACCGTAAGATGGGATTCCAGCACTGTGTCAGTGAGTCAAATACTTCTGTAGTGCATGTATGCCAACTGGAGGAGAGAGCGGAGAGCTGGCTCATCAGTATGCTGATTCTCCTTCATTATCCAATCAGAGCCTGGGAGTGTGCCTGCAAGTAAAGGATTCTGGAAGTAAAGGGAAATAGGGGCAGAGACAGCAACAAAACCCCCTTTTTATCTTGAAGTCACATGGACAGAAAGTGAGTGAGATCCCCCAGTAAGGACACAGCAATAAAGAAGAACTTTTACCATTTCCCTACTCCCTACTTATATACAACTATTTAAACAGTGACTGGGGTTTTTTTTTGGTCTCATATATATATTTCAAAGTGGTAGTTCTGTTTTGCTGTCTTTTAAAACAACGTGGCTCAAGCTGGAATTCACCTTCGAGATTAAGTCCAGCCATTTATTTTTTATTACAGAGATTTCTGGCATTGCTGGCACCCCGTGCTGAGAATCCATACGGAGAAGCCATTTACATGCTCTGTGCTCCAACATTACACGATAAACAGCCTCTTGTGGATCCTTGCATTTGGAAAATGTAGATTTATATCGCATTGCTGAAGAGCTTTATTGTCTCTTGTAATATTCTCATGTTGTTGGATGTCCGTGAGAAGCCAGAGAATGTTATTAATACCAGCGCTCTGCATTTAACATTCTCGCGGGACTGTGTGAAGACTCCTCTACAAATAGTTCTCAGACTTCCTACATTACTCATGGCGGCTATACAACGAGCTTGGCTCACCAGTGTATGCTGGGATTTCAGAGCTAGCAGGATTATAGGTCTGCTTTATGCTCTTTGCTGGTAGAGAACTCTGCTATTAAAGTGACACTAAACTCGGGAATTAAATCTTAAAAATGGACTCAAAAACCTTAAAGGAGAACTATGAGGTGAGTGCTTTTCACTCACCTCATAGTTCTAGCCGACCTGTGACAATGACACTGTCACAGGTCGGCTCAGTAGATCGTGAGGTGAGCGAACACATGGCGGTGTTCGCTCACTTCTCGATCCTGTCACGGCTCTCTGCCGTGACAGGGGAGGGGATGGATTCCCCCCTCCCCGCACCGATCCGCCAGCGGTGTCTGGCGGAACGGACGGGGGAGGGGACAGCTGGCTCTGCCTCTAGATAGGCAGAGCCAGCTGTCAGTCACGCAGCTGGGCGGATCCCGGCATAATTGTCGGGATCCGCTTCAGC
Organism: Nanorana parkeri; assembly: GCF_000935625.1. Classification (NCBI taxonomy): domain Eukaryota; kingdom Metazoa; phylum Chordata; class Amphibia; order Anura; family Dicroglossidae; genus Nanorana; species Nanorana parkeri. The sequence continues at coordinate 1,306,255 of NW_017306472.1, forward strand.
TGCCGCGTCTCAGTATACCGCGAGCAGTAGCTCGCGGTATACTGCGGCGTCTCAGTATACCGCAAGCTACAGCTCGCGATATACTGAGCCTAGGGTGACAGGAGGACGCTAGTTTGTGTCCTCCCGTTCCCTTAAGGAGAACTATGGGGAAAAGCCCTGACCCCATAGTTCTCCTTTAACTACTAACTATACTGAACCTTATTTGTGTATCACTCGGCTATAGATCCTCAAATCATCTCTGAATTGGTGCTGACACTGTCCTTCCTTCTGGAGGGGGGCTACTTTTGTTCCACATGGTCCCTGTGTGTGTTGTAAAGTAGTCACCGCTCCAAGCTCACTCCCATGATGGACTACAATCTCACATTTAGATGACTAATTTGTATTGAGATTGTAGTCCATCCCGGGAGTGAACTTGGAGCGGTGACTACTTTACAACACACACCGGGACCATGGGAAACGAAAGTAGCCACCCTCCAGAAAAAGGGACAGTGTCAGCACCAATTCAGAGATGATTTGAGGCTAGGTTCAGATCTGAGCGATCGTGTTCGGGTGCACACATCGATTGCCGTGCGGCCCCATTGAATTCAAAGGGGTTACGTCCGTGCGGCAATTGCTAAAAAAAGGTACAAGTACCTTTTTTAGGGACACATGGCTTTTTTAGTCGCGATCGCGTTCCATTGTACGGGCCGTACTGGGGTGCTATTAGAAAATAATTGCACCGCCAGCGCGATCGGCAGTGATGGGCGATTCTGTGACCACACAGTTTTGTGCACGATTGCCGCGCAGTCACGGATAGCCCAGGTTTGAACCTAGCCTGACGATCTAGATAGATACATTTTTCTTAATAGTGAAGGAACTTGATTGTATTTTTAAGATTTAATTCCAGAGTTTTGTGTCACTTTAAAGTCTTTGTAAACTTACAATCTAATGTTTGCTATGTTTGGCTGGATGTCTCACTGTATGATGTTTTCTTAAAGGGCAAGTCCAGCTTTATCTTAAAGGAGAACTATGGGGTTAAGACTTTTCCCCATAGTTCTCCTTAGGGTAACGGGAGGACACAAACTAGCGTCCTCCCGTCACTCTAGGCTCAGTATACCGCGAGCTGCTGCTGAGACCACTGCTTCCAAACAGAGAACAAGAGCCCTTCTCTTCAGCTTGCTGGCAGGGGGCAGTCTTTTCTACTCAAGCTGTATCTGCTTTCTAAAGAAAACAAACTTTAAGACTTAACACACCTTTTGTTTAAATGCACCTGCAGTTTCTTAACAGTTACATATAATCATGCTCATATAAAACTGCATAATCACGCAACTAACACGCTCCTAGGCCTGATCTGACGGACAGTCCCAGAAGTGAGGCTTCGGAGGTGGCAGGAGTGGGAACAAGCTCGATCTATACAGGAATAGTCCAGATTTACATTTAGCTGCCTATATCTCTGGATCTGCTAATTGTTTTGACATGAAGGTGACCTCTGCTGGTATATTTTTTATCACATGCTCAGTTTGAATTACTTAGGCTTGTGACAGTTTTCTTCTAGATTTTTCTGTTTCCATGGATCTCATGGCGCTCGTTCCCTAGTGGGTGTTTTAAGTATTCCTCCATTAAAACCATTTAAATATAAATAATGTTTTTCATCACAAGTCTGAAACATGCAATTAATGTGCCATTGTGAGTGCACCCTGTGCTCTGAAGTATTTGTGTGTTTTCAGCTTTCCTTTTGTGTGCAAAGCAAACACATTCTCCAGATATTCTCCATAATGTACAGGGTGTGGTTCAGGTTGCCGGTTTAGACAGGAAAATATATCATCAAATATCTCCCAAAAGAGACATCTGAAGGTACGCCACAGTTAAAGGAGAACTATGAGGTGAGTGATTTTTACTCAACCTCATAGTTCGAGCCAACCTGTGACAATGACACTGTCACAGATCGGCTCTATAGATCGCTCGCTCATTTTTTGATCATCTCCCTCCGAGAGCGTTGACTGTCAGTCACCGTTCCCCGCAGGGTTTCCCCCTCCCCTCTCCGATCCTCCAGCGCTGACTGGAGAAACGGACAGGGAAGGGGGCGGGCACAGCTGGCTCTGCCTCTAGATAGGCAGAGCCAGCTGTCACCCACGCAGCTGGGTGGATCTCGACAGCATTGTCAGGATCCGTCCATCTGCGGCGATCTCGGTATATAGTCCGCAGTAGCTCGCTATATACTGAGCTTTGGGTCACGGGAGGACGTTAGAACATGTCATCCCGTGACCCTTAAGAGAACTATGGGATAAAAAGGTTACCCCCATAGTTCTCTTTTAAATATATTATGTATTTGAACTTGCTTAAAGTGTAACTACGGGCAAATTCAAAAATTACGTATATGATGCGTCTAGAAATAACAGCAGTTTTTGTCGTCTGAGTTTCTCCTGTAATATAGTTAGGAAAAAGCATGTTACACTGGCATGGGTACTTACAAATGGCTTTTAGGGCCCCTTGTACACCCCCTATTAAGGAGAGGAGCCTTGCACAGATCCCCTCTTGATCGGAGCAGTACGGATCAGATGTCGCTACTGTGACATTCATGTAGTAAAAAAGGAGTTAATAATAGTGGGCTCACTCCAGTCAATATAGGAAATCCGTTGGCACACCAGTTTTGTCCTCCATCTTGTGATGGAGGAAAAAACTGAAATGATCGGACCCCATGACGGAAATCGGATGTAAATGGACATGTGTCTGTTTACGTCAGGTTACGCACGATCAGGTCCGGCGAAATGTATCTCTGATCTGTTTAGTTTTCCAGACCTGGCCGGAGTTGGGGTTAACCGGGTGTAAACGGATGCTAGCTGCCAATACATTGGCTAACATTGGGCATCCGATCAAGTCTGCTTGAAAAACTGACAGGTGAACCCAATCGGACCGCCCATGTGAAATGGGCCTTAATTATATGGTATTTTAGTGTATAGTTATTGAAAAGCTTACTGCAGCGTGTTATCAGCAGAATGTATAGACGGAGGCTATTAGTGCTAGTCACTGCTGTCCTTGGATGACATCTGAAGATTAGTGGAAGATCTCACCTTTTTCCAGTAAGATCGAGATTGGAGGCTTTGCAATAACAATTTCTTGTGAAAGATCTGAAATCTCAGCATAGCTTCTGGAAAGACTGAAGAAAGAAGCAAAACTTTTGTTTTTCTGCTTTAGTTTGTGTGAGTTTTTCTACTTCATTGTTGAAGCTTTTATATGTGAATACCAGCTGATATGAATTGCTTTGTGAGCTTCAACATAAAAAAGAGCAGTTTAGTTTTGTTAAATGTATTGTCTGCCTTTAAAATCAAAATATATATATATATATATATACACCCCACCACCTGTATGGGAATAAATGCACGCATAGGGCAGCGCGTGTGTGTGTTGGGCAAAAATGTGATTGAAATACTTTGCTGGGCAATGTATATTTGCTTGATCTGGATTTATTGTTAAGTTGGCCGGTGGCAAGTGAACAATTTGGGGGAACTTAATCAAAACTGGAGCAGTTGCCCATGGTAACCAATCAGCTTCTCTCCTCAGTTTGTTGAAGTTGAGCTTTGAAAATGAAGTAGAGAGGCTGATTGGTTGCCATGGACATCTGCTCCAGATTTCTGTCTGCACCAGTTTTGATAAATCAACCTCTTTGTCCCTGAAGTTGATGTGTTGGAGGCAGAAAAAATGGGCAATTGTAAGGATTTGAGCGACTGTGACAAGGGCCAAATTGTGATGGCTAGACAACTGGGTCAGAGCAACTCCAAAATTGCAGCTCTTGTGGGATGTTCCCGGTCTGCAGAGGTCAGGACCAACCAAAAGCGGACCAAGGAAAGAAAACCGCTAAACCGGTGACAGAGCCTTGGGCGGCCAAGGCTCATTATTACGCGTGGGGAGTGAAGGTTGGCCGATCCAATAGAAGAACTACTGAAGCTCAGTTCTGATACAAAGGTGTCTAAACACACAGAGCATCACAGTTTGTTTAATATGGGGCTGCGTAGCTGCAGACCAGTCAGGGTGCCCATGCTGACCCATGTCCACCACCAAAAGCACCTACAATAGGCAAGTGAGCATCATAACTAGACCACAGAGTAATGGAAAAAGGTGGCATGGTCTGATGAATCATGTTTTCCTTTACATCATGTGGATGGTCGGGTGTGTGTGCATCACTTACCTCGGGAAGAGATGACACCTGGATGCACTATGGGAAGAAGGCAAGATGACGGAGGCAGTGTGATGCTTTGGGCAATGTTCTGCTGGGAAACCTCGGGTCCTGCCACTCATGTGGATGTCACTTTGGCACGTACCACCAACCTAAACATTGTTGGAAACAGCATTCCCTGATGCCAGTGACCTCTTTCAGCAGGATAATGTGCCCTGCCACACTGCAAACATGGTTCAAGAATGGTTTGAGGAACACAACTACGAGTTTGAGCTGTTGTCTTGTCCATCAAATTCTCCAGATCTCAATCCAATTAAGCAGCTATAGCATGTGCTAGAAAAATAAGTTCAATCAATGGAGGCCCCACCTCACGATTTACAGGACTTAAAGGATCTGCTTTTGACGGCTTGGTGCCAGATACCACAGCATACCTCCAGAGGTCTCAGTGGGTCAGAGCTGTGTAGGCGGGAAAAGGGGGATCTACTCAATATTAGACTGGGTGGTCAACATAATATTATGGCTGATCGGTATGTGTGTGTACACACATGAATATACAGTGTGTATGTACAGTATATATACTGATTGTATGTAGTAGCTATGTATATATAGCCAAAAATATTGGGACACCAGCCTTTACACGCACATGAACTTTAATGGCATCCCAGTCTTAGTCCGTAGAGTTCAATATTGAGTTGGCTCCGCCCTTTGCAGCTATAGCAGCTTCAACTCTTCTGGGAAGGCGTCCACAAGGTTTAGGAGTGTGTATATGGGAATGTTTGACCATTTGTGAGGTCAGGTACTGATGTTGGACGAGAAGGCCGGGCTCGCAGTCTCCGCTCTAATTCATACCAATGGTGTTCTATCCGGTTGTGGTCAGGACTCTGTGCAGGCCAGTCAAGTTCCTCCACCCCAAACTCACTCATCCATGTCTTTATGGACCTTGCTTTGTGCACTGGTGCGCAGTCATGTTGGAACAGGAAGGGGCCATCCCCAAACTGTTCCCACAAAGTTGGTAGCATGAAATTGTCCAAAATGTCTTGGTATGCTGATGCCTTAAGAGTTCCCTTCACTGGAACTAAGGGCCCAAGCCCAACCCCTGAGAAACAACCCCACACCATAATCCCCCCTCCACCAAACTTTACACTTGGCACAATGCAGTCAGGCAAGTGCCGTTCTCCTGGCAACCACCAAATCCAGACACGCCCATCGGATTACCAGACAGAGAAGCGTGATTGGTCAGTCCAGAGAAAATACTTCTCCACTTCTCTAGAGTCCAGTGGCGGCGTGCTTTACACCACGGCATCCCACGCTTTGCATTGTACTTGGTGATGTAAGGCTTGGATGCAGCTGCTCGGCCATGGAAACCCATTCCATGGAGCTCTCTACACACTGTTGTTGTGCCAATCTGAAGGCCACACGAAGTTTGGAGGTCTGTAGCTATTGACTCTGCAGACATTTGGCGACTTCTGCGCACTGTGCACTTCACAATGCGCTAACCCCGCTCTGTCATTACACGTGGCCTGGCACTTCGTGGCTGAGTTGCTCTTGTTCCCAGTTGCTTCCACTTTGTTATAATACCACTAACAGGTGACATTGCCGCCATGAAAACACCCCACCAAGCAGCCGGGATTAACATGCCAGTGTTGATCTGATAATTGATGAAATATTTCATCCTCGGAGATAATTGACACTTATAAAAGAGGTGTGCAATGTTACTGGCTAATCTCCCTCTCTCCCGCATTCAGTTTGCGAGCTGCTTGTGAAATGCGAGCCTTGACTGATGCAGATTAAACGTCTTTTCATTGTGGGAAGGAGGTATTTATACAGAATAAAGCAGATTTCTTCACCTCTTTTTTTTCTCCATTTCCCTTTTAAAGCAAATTCTTTGTAGGGATGAAAGGGGATGGGAAAAGCTACAGCTTACAACATCAGTAAAATTTATTGTGTTGACATAGCTAAAGCTTTATTTCTTTTCCTCTGACGCTTTTTATGGTTTTCATGTAGACTTGTTTCCCCAAAACTGCATTTCCTGCATTTTTTGTGGGATTTTATGCCAAACTTCAGGCAAACTGCTAAATAAACAATTGAAACCTATGTGGAATGGTTTAATCAGCTGAAGGCTTGTTATTCTGTTTTACCAGTTTTGTGATTCCGGTACCCCTGCCATAGAGCACAACCAAGTGCTGACTACACTTTTTTTTCAGTATAGTTAAAAGAAGGATTAGGTGGTATTCTATATATTCCTTTATGTATCATGATCAGGTGTATGTGAACTGTAGTAAGCTGAATTCCAGGCAAATAAAAAAGAAGAAATCAGCATCTGAAATAGCTTACATACCTTTTGACTTTAATATCACTTTAAAGTAGGGATGCACCGATACTAGCATCGATATCGGTGCTGATACCAAGTATTTGGGCGAGTACTCGAACTCGCCCAAAAGCTCCAGACCGATGCCTATCCCGATACTGAAACTTCCGGTATCAGGAAGCTGTTCGGCGAGTCATTACATGAGGGAGCATGGAGTCAGGCGGCAAGTCATTACCCGCCCCCCGGTTCCTCATAGGCAAGAAAGCCGGCTCACCTGGTGAAGACCTCCTGGCTAGTCGGGAAGCCGGATGGCGAGTCATTACATGTCACCCGGCTTCCTTAATGGGACTTCCGGTATCGGTATTCGGTATCGGTGAGTACCGGGAAAAAAATATTGGTACTCGTATTCGATACCGAAAAACTGGTATCGGTGCATCCTTACTTTAAAATTATATTGAAGTCAAAAGGTATTTAAGCTATTTCAAATGCCAATGAAACCGCTTACACTGGATCCAGTTTCTTAATTTTTAAAAGTTTTACTTTCCTGCAGAATCAGCTGGTCCCCTGACCACTGGCCCTGATATCCTGTATTAAGGTGGCTCCTTTCCTATGCAGTGCCCTATGGAGCCACCCTTGTGTGTGCTAGTTGCTGTGTGTTTTTCCAGAAACACACAAGCACAGCAAGGCAAGACACTCCTCTGCTCCCCCTTCATCCCTTCTTCCTTCTCCAAGCTAGTGGATGGACAGTTGCTGGAGACTGCATTGTCTCTTGTGATTTTATACTGGACAGGAAGTTCAGGGAAGTGATCAGAAACATAATGACTATAAGTGTTTGGACAAAATGTAAATAAATACTTTACTGGACAATGTATATTTGTTTGATCTGCGTTCAATACTAAAAGAAGAAGTTTGAGAGTTTATTACTACACATTAGTTCAGCTATTTTTAAAGGACAATTAGGAGGTGCGTGATTTCCACTCACTCTCATAGTTCGAGCCGACGTGTGACAATGAAACTGTCACAGGTCGGCTCAATAGATCGGGAAGTGAGCGAACACATACCGTCGCCCGCTCACTTCTCGATCGTCTCCCTGCAGAGAGCTGGGAATGGCAGTCACCGCTCCCCGCAGGGAATCCCCTCCTGCGGAGACTGGAAGAATGGCCTAGGGAAGGGGCGGGCATAGCTGGCAATTTACCGCGCGATATCGCTCTCCAATGCTTCTCAATGGGGCAAAGGGTCCGGGTCGTGGGTCGTGCGTCGCTACAGCAGGACCCTTTTTTGGAGCGGATTTAGCCGCGATTCAAGCTTGCTCAATGCAAGCATTTGCGCGATATCGCACGATTTGCGAACCGCTCAATGTGAACGGGGCCTTAGAGAGCAAGCGGTTACATCCTTTTCACTCTTAAGGACATATCGGCCTATCTATAAAAATGCGATAACTGAAATCTGATAGAAATAGAACTTGTTTGCCAAGTAGCTATTAAGAGGAAATGTACATATCTGAAATATCGGAGTAAATATATAACGAAACATCTTCATGTGAAGGTCACGTCAACTGTTTCTTAGGTAAACCTTCCAACAGTAACTAAAATGGCGCGCTGACTGATAAATACACTCCAGTTCTTGCTGTAATCCCATGGATTGTGTATGAGCTCACAGCGGGCCTCGGCAGGTAGTGTAACTTCACATAACCCCGAACAAGCCGTGACCGCAAGTGGCATCACTGCCAAGTCCAAAAATAGAGCAAGGGACACCACAGGATGGAGCTGAAGGTGGAAAGTGAGTCACGCCATTAATAAGTAAATAAACCCTGCTGAGGGTTTGGCCACATAGACGCTCCAGAGCTGGGAGTGTTAGAAGATGACAATTCACACCGTTCAGTTTATGTTGTTTCAGCTTTGTGTACCTTCTGCTCTCTCCAAGCTGTACGTCGCACTCCCAATGACCTTCAGTGGGCTGAGGATGATGTTGAAACCGGTGTACTTCACTTTATTGGGAAAGAATTTTAGGGGTCCATTCCGGTCATCGCGTTGTGTTGTTTCAACACACCGGGCGCAAGGGGTTCTTCACAGTAAGAGCGGTTAAGGTCTGGAACTCGCTGCCGCAGGAAGTGATTTCAGCTAAGAGTGTGGAATCATTCAAGAAACTCCTGGACGAGTTCCTCGGAGACCATAATATACAGGGGTACAGGTACTCCTAAGAGCGACATCATACATGGACTAATACACACTCACACACCAACTCAAACATAAATACACACACACAATAGGTTGGACTTGATGGACTTGTGTCTTTATTCAACCTCAAATACTATGTAACTATGTATGTTGTGGTAATGCTCAGTAGCGCAATGCTTTGCAGGACCATTCAGTTTAAATGTGATTGCACTATAGCGCACCACATCACTAGGTGCAAAAAAGAATAGAGCAGGAGCAACTTTTCCGGAGTTGTTGGGCCCATTGAACATGAATACCCTCCTTACCATCTTGTCTTGAATTGTATTGTAATTGTAATGTCTGCCCTATATTGTAAAGCGCTGCGCAAACTGTTGGCGCTATATTAATCCTATATAATAATAATAATGAATAGGCTGTGGAAGATAGGGCTGTGCTGTGTAGTAGAGCTGTGTAAATCTCAGAGCTTGTTGGACAGGACTACAACTCCTTTGGCAGGTAAAACAGGTCCTGTATTTCATCTGTGTATTTAGCTGATTGCCTGGAATTCAGCTCTAAAGCCCACCACCGGCACACTTACATTTACCTTTCCAGCACTTCCCTGCCACTCTGTTGCTGTACAGTCCTAACTCAGTGAATGCTCAGCTTTGGAGCTTCCGTCGGGTTAATGAAAGCATCCTCTCCATCATGTGACAGTGTTCAGGCCTGGTGATTGGCCCCTCAGGCCTAAGCACTGCATGATGGAAGAATGTCAGGTATTTTGTGGCTGCAGAAAGTATTAGTAGCTCTAATGGTTGCCTTTAAGGGGATACTCTGCGATGTTACCCTGAATGGTCAAAAAATATGTAAAGTGATAAAGGAATTAGCACAGATATCCCAGAAAATCTTGCCTGATGCCTCCATACTCTTATATGCGATACTTAAAGGAGAACTATGGGATGAGTGATTTCCGCTCATCTCATAGTTCTAGCCGACCTGTGACAATGAGACTGTCACAGGTCGGCTCGGGAGGTGAGGGAACACATACCGGCGTTCGCTGACTTCTCGATCCTGTCACGGCTCTCTGCCGTGACAGGGGAGGGGCTAGATTCCCCTCTCCCCGCTCCGATCTGCCAGTGCTGACTGGCGGAACGGACGGGGGAGGGGGCGGGTACAGCTGGCTCTGCCTCTAGATAGGCAGAGCCAGCTGTCACTCACGCAGCTGGGCGGATGTCGACGTCCATGTCGGGATCCGCTCCGGCTGCGGCGTCTCAGTATACCGCGAGCTGTAGCTCGTGGTATACTGAGCTTAGGGTGACTGGAGGACGCTAGTTTGTGTCCTCCCGTTACCCTAAGGAGAACTATGGGGAAACACACTGACCCCATAGTTCTCCTTTAAAGTGTGCCTGTGCCCGGACTATGGACATTTTTAATAGTAAAGATTTATTTGGCATTTCCAAAGTAAGATCAAAGTACAACGACAAACAAAATACAACGGGCACAACATCTGTGAAGGTTCTCAATCATCCAGGTCAGGGTACATCTGTAAAAAATAAATCAAGGCAACTGGACTTGCTGTATTTTTCTTGAAGATATTTTGCTGGTCATCCGACTAGCTTTCTCAATTCAGAATTGAAGCTTTGATTTATTTTTTACAGATATAACAGGCACAACAATGAGCACATTATGCACATGTGTCCAGGGCCGGATTTCCCACAAGGCCAACCGAGGCCCGGCCTTGGGGCGGCAGGGAGCAGAGGGGCAGCAGGGATTCCTATCGCCAGACACCCAAAACATGAAGTTCCGGGCCGGGCGAGTAGTTGTTTTTTACATTGGGCAAGCACAGCTAAATGTACAGCGCAGCCTGCTCGTCTGCCGCCTGATTGCCATTCTCCGTTGGCGGGGAGAGGGGCGCATAGAGGAACCTGGCCTTAGGGCAGCATAGAGAGCATATCCGGCCCTGCATGTGTCCTAAATGAGGCATCATATCCACACAACCCAGAATATGTTCAATGCCCGGGGATGATCATGGGTTGGAAGGGGGGAACTATTGGGCCAGTAATTTGAGAGGTGTGGTGATGTGGGTACTTAGGTTGTGTACCAGAAGATGAGCAAGATTGAAAAACATGTGATAGAAAGGCAGTATAAGGAGATGGGGGGGCGTAAAGGAAAGGCCGGATTTGAGGCGAGGAAGGGTGACCCTCTTAGGGTGAGGGACAGTTCCCTAACTTGATCCGAGAGATAATAGGCAACTTTATAGAGAATGTTCTTGAATTGAGGGGAACTCATAAAAACTAACCACATGCTCCATATGGAAGTTTTTGGCTCAGACCAACAAAGCCAACTGTTCCTCCATACATTGCAGCTGATTGATTTCAGTGACCCGTTCTTCAATGGAGGGAGGTTCTCGCATGTTGGGGTATTACAGTTCTGGCAGCAAATAAATAGAACTTGCAGAGGTCTTTTTTAGCAGTAGGTGGTGACCCTGGGATCAGAGAGGAGAGAAGTATGATTTCTGGCATCCGTTGGAGTTTGAGGCCCATGACTAGTTAATATACAGTGAAAATTTGTGTCCAGGTTGGAGGAGATCAAAGGTCAGGACCACCAGATGTGTACATATTCTTAAAGAAGACCTCCGTGAATAAAAAAAAACTTACCCTTGAATTGGGGCTACCCCTACACTCCACGGGTCAAGTGCTCATTTTGTCTAGGGGGCTCATATAAAGTAGATATACACTCCTTGGTCCTACCGGGCTGCTAGGCCGCTACCTGCAACCTCTTCTCCCCTGGGCTCCGGTGGTCTAAGGAGTGCTGAGGTCATCGCACCTGCGTTAGACAAGAGGACACCAAAGGACATTCATAGTCATAGCTGAGGGGTAGGTAGGTGAGCGCTGACTGCCACGGGACTCAGGATTAGGTGAGTATATCTGCTTTATTTCAGCCCCCTGGACAAAATGGGCACTTAACACTTGCATTGCAGGGGTAGCCCTACTACAAGGGTAGTTTTTTTAAATTGTTGGAGTTCTCATTTAACAATCAGAAAAAGCAGTGCCGGTGCTGCCACTAGGCAAACTAGGCAGCTGCCTAGGGGCGCAGCCAGGGCCGGACCCTTTCGCTGTCACCGACTTACATCATACGCTGTGGCAGCTAGCGGTGTTATGGGAGTCCTTTGGTATGGGCGGTTGTTATGGGTGTTTTATGGCATTCCTGAGGTATGGGGTGTGTTATGGCAGTCCTGAGGTAATGAGGGTGATATGTGGCGGTCCTGAAGCATTGGGTAGTGGTCAGTGGGGGACAACAGTGGAGCGAGCGGCCACCTAATTATAGAGCCACTTCAGCTGCTTCCCGTCTGACTGGCCAACAGTGCTGAGTGCTAAGGGGGTGCCCATGATGCTCTTAATCCGGCCCTGGGCGCAGCCTCGATCAGTGGCTTCCTCACAGGATTGAATGATGATCGCTGGAGACGAAGCCATCTCCTGCAAACTTCAGCCAATCCGTGATGGGGGAAGGGGGG
>NW_017306472.1:1318425-1340612 GCF_000935625.1 Nanorana parkeri
GGTGGGGTGCAACGGCTGGTCATGCTTAGTGCGCAAAATAGTCTAGCACCGGCCCTGAGTAGAAGAGATTTAAAACAAGCCATACCTGCTTGTACAATGAAGTAAGATCAGCTACTCTCACAACTTTCACATCTCATAGATGTAAGCTTTGAAGATGGATTTCTCCACAATGCTTGTAGATACAGAGATAAACGATGGCTTGTTTCAAAATAGTTTTCAATGCTTGTTTAAAATATGAAAATACTTTAGTGTGTGCATAGTCTGAGCTCAGGTTCACGTTCATTTAGCTAAAGGCACATTGATAAAATGTGTAAACACTATAAAAACAATCTGTTTTCTCTTTAACTGCAGATAAAATTGGCTTGCCGAGAGCAGCAGCCGCGTGCGGTTTTGATCTAAGTCTCTAGCAGTAGTCTGATCAGATTAGGCCTCCAGCGCCCTGTGCAGTCATGTGACGGCTGCTGGCGCTCAGCACAACAATACAGGACTCTGCGCAAGCATGGCGATCCTAATCTCTCTCTGCTGGTTACACTCCAGTTATCCGAGGAAATGGATTCCAGCTATTGTGACTGCCATGGAGCAGATGTTTTATTTGGAGTGAACGTCAGCAGACGCCTGCCTGTCATTAATCCCAGCTTCCAGTAACTGTGGTCCAGCTTACAGTAGGTGGGATCGGTTCATGTGATCCCCCCCCCCTTCCCCTCCTATTATATATTACTGTCTGCAAAACACATTAACCTCTCAGATTTGAGTTCAGACTCGGGCCAGCTACCTTCTGGGACTCTCACCGACTGGACACAGACAGATCACATAACAGAGAGCTACACTGTGTTAAACTTACAAGAATTACTTTGTCAATGTTTTGTTATCTTGTCTTCCACTATTTCCTAATCTTCACCGCTTGTTGGACCTCGCTATAGTCTCGTTATGTTCTGGAATTGTGGATTCTGGTAAACCAAGGCAAGAGTCTATGGCTGAAGATGTCTCCTTCACAACAGAGAGTAAAGCTAAAGTTTAATGTGCTTCTGTTTTGCATTATCTGCCCCCCCCCCCCATCAACATGCTTATGACATTTTTAAATAAAACCTTTCGGTTTTCATCGCATGCCTTCTTTGAAACCTAGTGATGATATCTATACTTCTCAATGCAGTGCAGGCTAGTGGTAAGGGTGGGCAGGGTTCTGTACATAGCGTCCTGATGGCATCACAACACCCTGCCTTAAGTGACACTAAACTCAGGAGTTAAATCTTAAAAATACATTCAACTACCTTAAAGGAGAACTATGGGGTTAGGGCTTTTCCCCATAGTTCTCCTAAGGGTAACGGGAGGACACAAACTAGCGTCCTCTCTTCACCCAAAGCTCAGTATACCGCGAGCGGCAGCTTGCGGTATACTGAGACGCCGCAGCGTAAACGGATCCTGACAATTGTGAGCGCTCCAGTCAGCGCTGGAGGATCGGAGCAGGGAGGGGGGAATCCAGTCCCTCCCCTGTCACGGCTCTCTGCAGTGACAGGATTGAGAAGTGAGCGAGGGACGGTATGTGTTCGATCACTTTCCGATCTACTGAGCCGACCTGTGACAGTTTCATTGTCACAGGTCGGCTAGAACTATGAGGTGAGTGAAAAGCACTCCTCATAGTTCTCCTTTAACTATTAACATACATGTATCTTATTTGTGTATCACTCGGCTGTAGATCCTCAAATCATCTCTGAATTGGTGCTGACACTGTCCTTCCTTCTGGAGGGGGGCTGCTTTTATTCCCCATGGTCCCTGTGTGTTGTAAAGTACTCACTGCTCCAAGCTCGCTCCCGTGATGGACTACAATCTTAATACAAATTAGTAAACTAAACATGAGATTGTAGTCCATCACAGGAATGAGCTTGGAGCGGTGACTACTTTACAACACACAGGGACCATGGAGAACAAAAGTAGCCACCGTCCAGAAGGAAGGACAGTGTCGGCACCAATTCAGAGATTATTTGAGTGATACACAAATAAGAGACATGTATGTTAATAGTTAAGGTACTTGAATGTATTTTTAAGGTTTAACTCCTGAGTTTAGTGTCACTTTAGTAGTCCTCTCAATAGTCCTCAGCCCTAAGTAAGCAGTGGGCTGGCTCCTAGGAGGAGTTTTACAGATATCAGAATATCTTGATGCCAGTCTGGAGGGGTGGGCGTTCCTAGACAGGTTGCAATTGTGCACAGACCACCCTAGGTAATGCCCACATGTGGTCCTGGGCCTCCATGATTGAAAGTACTGAAATCCAAGAATGAAATGGGTGGGCCAGGGACAGTCATGCTGGCGATGAAAGTGCTAGATGTTTCTGGATGGTCTCCAACCAGGAGACTATATCTGATTTACTGCAACTTGTAATGCACACTGTTAGAAGCTCAGAGTGTGCCGTAAAATCAATGCAAGCAATTCCAGTACAGGAGAGGAGCTGGTACAATACTGGAGTGAAGGCTGGAGCTCTGAAGCTGAACTCCAGACAGGCAGCCAAATGCACATTTCCAAGTTGCATAAGCTGTTTTAGCTGCCAAAACACTTGCCACACAGCCTAGCCAGTTCCGTGGCTGTCGCAGATGCCTGAGTACAATAGCCAACAGCAGAGAATCCTGCACCCAAGCTGTTTAGCATTGATGGGGGAATATATTGATTGGCTAGCCATACACTTAATATTCTATGTGGTGTATTATATGTAAATTTTAATCTTTTCCTTATGGAGGGGGATTGTCTAATTCTGCATTGTACTTGGTGATAACTGAGGCATGCTTTATCCTTGGCACTTCATGAACGAACGTCTTTGTGAGTATGAAGTATTCTGATTGTCCTTGTCTAGGTAATAGGGAAATGTTGTCGTAACTTCTCTGCAAATTAGCAAAGTAGTAATCCTCAACTAGGTTATCAACAACTTCTGCTAGCGTGTGATTATGTTTCATTTTACATCATTTCTCTAAGAAAGAGGAACACAAAGCAGTGAAAAGGTTTATTGTCATTATCAAAGCTGGACTCCGGACACCAAAAACTTTCATTTAAAATATTCCTCAGTAGCCACAAAGGCTATTAATCCACTTTGTGTGCCCCAGATGCCTTTGCAAACCCTAGATATTACCTTACCATAAGGCTCGGCGCAGTCCTCCGCGATCCGGGATCACGCGGTCATGCACAATGCAGGCAGCGATTGCCGTGCGGCCCCATTGATTTCAATGGGGTGACATCCGTGCGCCAATCGCAGAAAAAAGGTACATGTATCTTTTTTTTGCGATACACAACGCGCGGCTGTTTTAGTTTTTGTGTTCGGAAACGCACAGGCGGAATAGCGTCGGGAAACCCCGCGATCCGCCCGGCGCGACTGAGATGCCATTAGAAAATAATGGCACCCGCAGCGCGATCGGTGCACACCTAGGTGACTCCTGACCGTGTGGCAATTCGTGCGGAATCGTGCATGATTGCCGCACGATGAGGTGTCGCCTAGGTGTGCACAGGCCATAAAAGTAGCATCGGCATCATCACTGTGGTGTACATAGATTGTGCAGAGAGAAGAGCTATGGGAGGGACCTAGTAGGCTCCACCCACTACATACTTCCTGTAGAAAACTACAGGAGGGGGCAGATACAAGACCAGTCACGCTGCACATGGAGGGTGTCCCTGCTTTCATGGGGACAGAAACTTAATGGCAATTTCAATAATTACAGAAATCAAACTCCTTTTAGTAGAGGGTTGGAGGGCCCCAAACCCAGCCAGGTATTTATTGCTGTCTGAGCCCTTGTAGGAGGCTTCTCACTCCTGCCTGGTGATTACTGGTGACTGTTTATAGAAGAGTTCCTGTCTATGGAACCTCTAGATATGGAGGAGCATGTCACCTCCACCCGGGGTGCAGTGTCAAGTTTGTGCTGCTAATCACTAGATCCATGTACTGTCACTTGAGGAGGAGGAAGATGACATCATCAACACTGTGTACGCTCCAGCACCATGCAACATGGGTCTCCCATATCTGACGTTGCCTTCAAGTGCTCTTCAAAACCATTTCTCACTGTCTGCACTAAAATGGTCACAAACATATAAGGACAGTCAGGCATTCAGACACAACTTGACCATCTAGAGAAAGTGTAGGCAACCTCGGAACTCCACCACAGCTGAAGGTTCACCACAGCTGAAGCACCAAGGTTGCCTACCCTGAAGTACCGAGGTTGCCTACCCTGATCGTGAGCAGCCTTTCTCAACTAGGGTGCACTCTGGTGTTCCTTTTGGATTATTCAGGGGTGCTTCAGAATTTTTTTGGGACTGTGTTGTGAAGGAGGAAATGAAGACTGAGGTGATGGGGGCTCCTGATGTAAAGGGTGAATTCAGAGGCGTAACTAGAAACCACAGGGCCCAGGTGCAAGAAACCATTAAAGGCCCACCCCCCCCCAAAAAAACCCCCATGATTTTGATACCTTTTTTTTTTTTTTCAATACAGGTTAAACCCACTCTTTTGTGTTTAAAGGCTTTTTTGCCTTAAAATCCTTGACATTTGAGACTGGGGAGCCTAGAGATTTTGCATACTTTTATGGGGTGCCGTGACTGAAACAAGGTTGGGAAACGCTGATCTAGAGGAATGTCTGTCAACCAGCTGCCTCATAGACATGTACGTTTGGCTCGTCTGAGTGTATATGTTATATGAATGGGGTGGAAAGGAGAGGGAAGCATGGCCAGATACTGTACCTCCAGCACCAACTTATGCTAGGGGAACAATACCAGTCAGAAGAGGATTGCAATCTAACCGATCAATCCTTCTTTCCTGACTGTGGTTGGCCAAAGGACATGAAATTGTTGGGTGATCTGTCTGGAAAACACCAAGACGGGCAGCAATAATCTGTTGTCCATGATAAGCTCTTTGTAAGTGATAAACAGTTGAAAAAAACCTTTGCGGCAACATCTATTTGAGAAGAGATGACATAATCTCAGTCCTTGGCAGATCCAATTTCTCTGTATTTTGATGTGTCTATAGCGCAGTTGTAATGTCATCAGTGTGGGCGGTCGGGACACCTGAGTTATGTGATCTGCAGGTAATCAGAATTCAGCCAGATTTTGTTTATAGAGCCCTACCTATTCTATACTCACATTACGCCTCATTATCCCCCACCCAGCGCCGCACTGATATCATATCTCCTCCACACCTCTCAGTGCCTGGAACCCGCTCACACAATGGAGGCTGCAGGGCTTCTGTACATTTGGCTCCATGTCTGAAAACTGACAAGCTAGAGAAGTGTCTGAATACTAGCTCTGGACAACATAAGCTGCGCTTGTTGTCTTTGTCTACGCAGCAACAGTACATTCCTGACCCTACAGCGCTACGGCGGCGGTAATCCGATAAATTCCATACACACTCTTACTCATGTGTAACTAAATCTTCAGATCAACACCACTGGGTCTGTAAGCTGAGAAATGGCACCTTGCCTTGTATTTTCTAGAAGTGTCTCAAATCAAACCGTCATCGCTTCATAGTATTGATTACTGATTTGATTTGCCACATTGTAAGTAGCTTATCTCTGCATGGATCCTAGATGTTTACACAGTGCGCCAATCTGGCCCACTTCCTGTGTACTGTGCAGGAATGCTGTGCAAATACAAAGAGGTTCACCTAAAAACAGGGCCGGTGCAAAAGGATTTTTGCCTACACAGGCGTAGGTGGATTTATGCGCCCCCAGAACCCTCCCCCCTCCGTAACAGTACGGAGAACCGCAAAATATGTTGAGCAGGACCATAAACTAACACTAACCGCACTCTCTTTCCATTGTATTTTTTTTTTATTTAAATTTTTTTTATTTAGCCTTTCTTATTTTTTTAATTTTTATTTATTTTACTTTTTTCACTCTTTTTATTTTTAATTTTAGTTTATTTAATTACATTTTTTGTAACTTTTTTTTTTACTTCATTGCTGGGAGCAAAAGCCAGCCTGCTATTGGATATTTCAAATTGCAATAGCCAATAACAGGTTGGCTATTGCGGTCAGCTGCTGGAATGGAGAATGATCACGCGGCTGTCAGCAGGAGAGGAGCGCGGAGGGGTGAGTAGACGGCACGGGGGGAGCTCACAGACTGTCAGAGGTTTCTCCTTACAGTCTGTAATCGGCGGTCTGCCCCACTGACACAGATCGCTGCAGCCAATTACAGCCTGCCTGTAGGGAGAAACTGCTGACAGTCTGTGAGGCTGCACGGGGAGAACAGGATGGGCACAGTTATCTGCCGGGAAAGGGATTCCATTTCTCCGCCCCCCTCCAACAGCGCCCTCAGGCGGCCCGTTATGCTGTCTTGCACTAGCGCTGAGACTGCCTAAAAACGTTCCGCCCAGCGTATAGCCGGGCAGTTGCCGTTCACATGACACCTCTAGATGGCGCTGACAAGTGTAAGAGATTCCTATACTTGTCAGCACCATCTATTGGCACTAGTGCCATGTAAATTGCATTCACCCGGCTGTATGTCAGGTGGAACTTTCACAAATGAACCCCAGAGTGTCACTTCTTTTTCCTTATCAGTTTGGTATTTAGGCTAGAAATAACTTTGGGTATTTTTGTAAAAACCAGGGAAAGGTACCACTGTTCCCCATCCAATCCTTAACCAGTAGGATTCCAAGGCCTTTTTTTACTAGTTTGGAATGAGGATCTAGCACATACATGCAATTTTTTTTACGGCTAAACCACATTTCCGGTAGATTTGAATGTATTTATTTCATTTTTGAAGCCGCTGTGTCATGGATCTATGATTTGAGGGCCTTTCTATTGAGATCCAGCCTCCACTGCAAATGGGTCGCACTGACACTCAGCTCTCATCCTGCTCTAATTGAGGCTACAAAGTAAAGCTCTTCATGATTTCATTACCTATCATTGCAGCCTTGAATAAGGGGGCATCCAATTCTCCTGAAACATGTTTGCTGTATCTGACATTTCCTTCCCAATAAACATCCTAAATGAACCTTCAAGCAAGATGAGCGGTTTTTAAAAGGTAGCACAGTGGCTTAGTGGTTAGCACCTCTGCCTTGCAGCACTGGGAATCCCTGGTTCATATCCTGCTCAGGAGACTTTCATGTTCTCCTCCAAGTACTCTGGGTTCCTTGCCCACTACAAAGACATTCTAGTAGGTTAGTTGGCCCCTAAATCAGGCCTAATATGTAAGTGTATGTGAGATGGGACCTTAGATTGTAAGTTCCTTGAGGGCAGGGACCGTTGTGCATGTGCGGTATGTAAAGCACTGCGTAAATTGTAGGTTCTATATGCAGTCATGGCCAAAAATATTGGCACCCCTGCATTTCTGTCAGATAATTCACCACTTCTTGCAGTAATTGGGAAACAGCAGTTGGGAAAAGGAACCCTTCCAATTTGAGAGACCTGGAGCAGTTGGCAAAAGAAGAGTGGCCCAAAATTCCTGTAGAGAGGTGTAAGAAACTCATTAATGGTTACAGGAAGCCATTGATTTTAGTTATTTTTTCCAAAGGGCTGTGCTAGCAAATATTAATTGAGGGTGCAAATAATTTTGTCCAGTCCAATCTTGGAGTTTTGTGTGGAATGTGTCAGGTTTGGCTTTTTTTCCCTCCACTTTGTGTCATACCAATACAAACAAAAGAAATAAACATGAGAATGCCTAAACATTTGTCATTGCAACAATTTTCTGCGCAAAGTGGTGCATTATCTGACTAAAATGCAGGGGGGCCAATATTTCTGGCCACGACTGTAAGCACCAATATTATATAAATAAATAATCTATTTATCAACCAACCAACCAAATCCAGGAATTGATCTATTGATGAGCAATCCAGAGATTAACCAGGTCCATACATCACACACATACTGTTATCATAGGTTAACCCCCCCCCCCCCCCCCTTCTCATTTTTCAGGATTTACATCAAAACTGATTCCTACTCCTACTTGTCCAGCTGAGTTGGACACTGAATTCCAGGCAAACCGCCAAAAACAAAGATGACATAAATTCCACTGGAGGTCAATGCACACTGTCCAGATACTATCTGCCCGGTTGCACTGCAGTAAAGTAACATTAGTAGATAATGCAGACACTCACTGGTCTTGAGAAGTAGTATATGTCCAAACAGGAGGAGTGTATTCTATCTCCTTCTGAAGACATACACTCCTCCTCATGTGCCTCTACTACTTTCTATTTCTATCTATCTATTGATGTTACTTTGCGTGGGGGGCTTTAAAACAAGCCCTGTATGTGATAGTAAAGAAAAAGTGACCGGTCCTCTTTTTGGAGATATCAGGGGTCTATTAGACCCCTAATGTCACCTTTTGGACCCCATTGAAACTGGTGAAGCACAGATCGTGCTTCACTAACTTCTTCTCAGGCCACAGCAGCCCAAGAATTGACAGCTTGAAACCAGAAGTGTCAAAAAACTTGCTGCTTTTGGATTCAGTAACCGGAGGGAAGATTGGCAACTGGAATTGCGCTGATGTCCATCCAGCCAAGCTGCATATACCCGTAGTGCTTTTTAGGGCCCGCATGAGGATAGCCCGCGGCCGAGTGGGGAGGCTGCACCCTTTCCAGTATCATAAAAGTGATAGCCTCCCGATCATTTGTATGTGAAAGCGGCTGTAGACAGCAATACAGCAGGTGTGATCTTGACCATTTTTAACCACTTTACAATTGCAACATTTATATACACATTGTGGTCCCGAAGTGGTTAAAGATGCTTCCAGGCATAAGAGCATGTTTGCCCAATCTTGATAGTTTTTGTCAAGTTCATGTATAATGAGGATCTTGTGTCTCTAGCTGCCTTCTGACGTCTTGTGACCAAGAGTGGCCGAGTACTTGGGGGATGAAGTGTTCTGTGGGGATGGAGGTTCTCATCCTTTACCATTGTTTTCCCGTAAAATAGGATGGTGCTCAGATGTCTTCCCCCACATTTCCTCCTCCACAGACTAAAACAAACATTTTCTAGATGCAATTGTTCATGTTTGTACACATAATATATCTGTTAGGCCTAGTTCACACCTGGGCGTTTTGTAGCGCGTTCGAACACTCTGCAAAACGGCCTACGCCCAAAGAAGTACATGAGCTTCTTTGGGGCGTTTTTGTCGCGCGTATCCATTGGGATACAGCCAGGTAGCCCTCGGAAACGCGCGTTTGTCGTGCGGCACAAAACGCGCGACAAACGCGCATATTCGATACGCCTAGGTGTGAACCCAGCCTAATACAAAAGATTGTTTAGAAGCCAGATCACACATGCGGGTGTGTAGGTTGCAGTCAACAGGGCTGAAAAATCAAAGAATTTCTCTTTGAAACGTAGAAGCAGAAGAGTTATGGCAGAAAAATAAAAAGTGGTTTATCAAGTCTGCGCCTTTTTATTGATTATTATAATAATAGTTATTAGTATTATACAGGATTTATATAGCGCCAGCAGTTTGCGCAGCGCTTTACAATATAAGGAAGACATTACAATCACAATACAATTCAAGAAAAGATGGTAAGGAGGGCCCTGCCCATGAGAGCTTAACAGAGAACTATGGGGTAAGTGTTTTCCCCCATAGTTCTCTTAAGAGTCACGGAAGGACTTATACTAACCTCTTCCCGTGACCCACAGCTCAGTATATTGTGAGCTACAGCTTGCGGTATACTGAGACCGCCGCAGCCGGGGCGAATCCGAACAATGCTGTCGAGATGCACCCAGTTGCGTGAATGACAGCTGGCTCTGCCTATCTAGGGGCAGAGCCAGCTGTACCCGCCCCCTCCCACGTCCTTTCCTCCAGTCAGCGCTGTAGGATCGGAGATGGAGGAATCCCTACGGGGAGACGTGACTGACAGTCTCCGCTCTCTGCAGTGAGTGAGTGACAGTATGTGTTCGCTCACTTCCCGATCTCTTGAGCAGACTTGTAACAGTTTCATTGTCACACTTCGGCTAGAACTATGAGGATGAGTGAATTTCACTCACCTCATGGTTCTCCTTTAATCCTTTTGTTTGAATATGGATACATGTTTGTGCCATATATGTTTAAATTCACTTTCTGTTGACTGACTTACTAACTCTGCTAGAAGTCTATTCCCAGTATCAACTACTCTTTTATAATAATTATTTAAATCTGAACTAGCACAGAGTCTGTTACACAACAAGCCTTTTTGTATGAATAAAATTTGGTTCCCGATACATCTCAATGGCTTCAACAGCAATACGCATGTGGAAGAACTAAAACAAGCAAAAAAATATTAGGATGTATGTGTAACCACTCCTCAGCATGCCTAATAGGTATCCCACCACACTCTTGACCGTTATACCCTTTGTGGATGGGTGCTGAAATGGCGGCAGATGGCGCCCAATAGGTATCCCACCACTTTCTTGACCGGTATACCCCTTGAGGATGGGTGCTGAAATGGCTGCAGGTGGTGCCCTATAGGTATCCGACTGCACTCCTGACTGGTATACCCCTCAGGATGGGTGCTGAAATGTCTGCAGGTGACGCCCAGTAGGTATCCCACCGCACTCCTGACTGGTATACCTCTTGAGGATGGGTGCTGAAATGGCTGCAGAAGGCGCCCAATAGGTATCCCACCACTTTCTTGACCGGTATACCCCTTGAGGATGGGTGCCGAAATGGATTCAGATGGCGCCCAATAGTTATCCCACTGCACTCCTGACCGGTATACCCTGAGCTTGTACATCATATGGCCAAAAGTATGTAGACCTCTGCCCATCACACCATGGCCAAAAGTATATGGACATGTGTCCAAATTATTGAGTTTAGGTGTTTCCAGTAAGGGATATTGTTACAACCAGAGAATACAAAGACACTTTAGACAATTCTACCAACCTTGTAACAACAAGTTGGGGAGGGCCCTTGGGCACAAAGCCAGCTTCATAAAAACATGGCTTGATGAGCTTGGCATGGAGGAACTCAAGTGACTTGTACAGAGCCTTGACCTCAACCCTACTGAACATCTTTGGAAATAGATGAAATGGCAATTGCGAGCCAGGTCTTCTCATCCAACATTACCTCACAAATGCTGTTTTGGCTAAATGGGTACAAAGTCCCACAGATACACTCCAAAATCTCCCCAGAAGAGTGGAGGCTGTTAAAGCCACAAAAAGGGGCAACTCCATATTATTGCCCATGGTTTTGGAATGGGAGTTAAGTATCATGGTCAGGTGGTCACAAACTGTTGCGGATGTAGTGTGGTAAACTTTAACAGGCATCTTAAAAATGAGGTCCCTCTTGCTGGCTTGTAGCACCGAGTACTAAGTCAATGTGTTTGTTTTATGTACTTGTTATGAATTGGCCCCCTGAAGTGCAGCTCTCTTCTTATTAGTCAATGAGCTGCATGGTTCTTCTATTTTGTGGCTTTTCCGTAGATACTCAGGCCAATTGTTATAGGAAGAACAGGTCATCGGCCAGATTGGATTCTTCGATAAAGTTGATAAGTGCTGTGCTAGGTGTTGCTTGGCTGCGCTCCATACGTTTTCCTCAGCACACATTTCCATGCATGTTTGGGTGGTCCAGCCTTACATGTTTGTGCATCTACCTTCCAGTATCTTTGCCTAGCTTAACAGTGGCCATACACAGCCCGATCCATACAAGCAGTGCTACCATTGTTAGAAATGTTTGTAAAAATCAACCTAGAATTGGTTCTTCTCAAATGGCCACCCATTGGAAGTGCTTCTTGTTGTACCCAGAGATGTTCAAACCTCTTCTGTGCAAATCTCAGCTGATAAAGA
Source organism: Nanorana parkeri (assembly GCF_000935625.1). Taxonomy (NCBI): domain Eukaryota; kingdom Metazoa; phylum Chordata; class Amphibia; order Anura; family Dicroglossidae; genus Nanorana; species Nanorana parkeri. The sequence goes on from NW_017306472.1 coordinate 1,330,125, forward strand.
ATTACCCTTCCTCTCTCTACAGGATGCAAATGAGGACCCAGGGGAAGATGTCGCTCTGCTCTCTGTTAGTTTTGAAGACGCAGAAGCCACCCAGGTGTTCCCCAAGCTCTACCTGTCCCCAAGAGTTGAACAGTAAGTACTTTTTTTTTTCCAGCTCATCAGAAACGCAACACAATGATTTTAATTGACCCCACAGAAAGCAATGTTTCCTATTGACCTTGAATCTTAGCTGCATTGAACAATGCTGACAATTGCACTGGGGCACACTTAGGGGCTGATTTATAAATCTTCTGCTCAGCAATGCTCCTCAGCTCCATCTATTGGCAGCAGGGCTGTGCGAATGGCATTTGCCCAGCCATACATATCAGCCCCATGATATGTACAAGGCCCAATTAGAATATGAAGATGCAACAATGGCAACATCACTTAGAGAAGAAAAACTATATTTGATTAATTGCAGTCTTCTATATTTCATTAGTAGGATTGTGGTAAAATATTATCTTACTCCTAATGTGCCTATGTGTGTTCTGAGGTAACAGTGCTGAAGTGCTGCACCTTGTGGTGTCTGCAAGTACCTGTTTTAGCCCTAGTTCACACCTGAACGTTTTGTAGTGCGTTCTACGCTCGACGAACGCTCTACAAAACGCTCAAACATGAAAATCCCATTGTTTTCAATGGGTCTGGTTCACACCTTGGCGTATTTCAGCCCGTCCCTAACGCGCTACAAAATGGCCCACGCCTGAAAAGGTACATGTACTACTTTGGGTCGTTTTTGTTGCGCGTTTCCATTGGGATACAGCCAAGTAGCCCTCGGAAACGCGCGTTTGTCGCACGATTTTTTTACCGCGTAAAAAAACCGCGCGACAGACGCGCATATGCAATACGCCTAGGTGTGAACCAGGACTTAGTCTTCCAGTTGAGGTCTTCGGATCCTTAGGGCCTGTTCACATGAGATCAGGTCCTGATCAGGTCCTGATCAGCAGACATGGAGCTGCTGATGCAGTGCGTTTTTGGCCGCGGTTTTGATGCGTTCCAGAATGTTAGCTGCAGCGCAGTGCGTTTTTGACGCGTTTGCGTATCCGGACCGTTTCCGGACCTGACAAAATGTGACATGCAGTATTTTTTCTGTCGTAAGCTGAACGGACTGCGCACGTGAGAACTGGAGCCCATAAAACACATAGGGATACATTGGGATGCATTTTGAGTGCAGCAGCGTACGGAGCCGGTCAGCACACAAAACGGACATCGTGTGAACAGGCCCTTAAAGGAGAACTATGGGGTTAAGGCTTTTCCCCATAGTTCTCCTTAGGGTAACGAGAGGACACAAACTAGCGTCCTCCCGTCACCCTAGGCTCAGTATACCGCGAGCTGTAGCGCACGGTATACTGAGACGCCGCAGCTGAAGCAGATCCCGACAATTATGTCTGGATCCGCCCAGCTTCGTGACTGACAGCTGGCTCTTCCTATCTACAGGCAGAGCCAGCTGTACCCTCCCCCGTCCGTTCCGCCAGTCAGCGCTGGCAGATCGAAGCGGGGAGGGGGGAATCCAGTCCCTCCCCTGTCACAGCAGAGAGCAGTGACAGGATCGAGAGGTGAGCGAACGCCGGTATGTGTTTGCTCACCTCCCGATCTACTGAGCCGACCTGTGACAGTCTCGTTGTCACTGGTCGGCTAGAACTATGAGGCGAGTGAAAAGCACTCATCTCATAGTTCTCCTTTAACCAGGGTTAGGGTCTAGGATCCAAAGCTCTGCCCCTCCTACCTCTTGAGGTCTACTAATGTTAATAAACTGTCAAATGCTAGAATTTCTACAGCCCACTGGTGTTCTGTTATCTAATAGCAGAATTACAAGGCTGGCATTCAGTCTTCACTTGGGAAGAACTCAAAAGCCTCCTGAACAGTCAGGAACTAAGATCCAAAGAGCTCTACAGGGACACATGAATCACTTTGAAGATGCCCATCCGGTCCTAGCCATTCAAAGAAAAACTTTTCTCGTGTGACGTTCTGTGGCACCTTTTCTAGTAATTCAGAGCGGGAATTAGCTGCACTCTAAGCCAACCCATCTGGTTATGTTGTTGCCTTTTGCATCATGGCGTCTCTGTGGACCCTGTGAGGGCCATGTGATTGACTTCTAGCCTATGGGTAGTGTCCATGTCAGCCGGAACCGACTTTGATACTGCAAGAAGGACCCTCCCACACTACTGGGCAGACCAGAAGAAAGAAATGGGAACCAGCATGTCATGTGACTGCAGTTTTAGATAAGTACTTGGGACTTTTAGTTAAAGTTTTAGAAAAAGATCAAAAGTTCACCAATCCCTGCCATAGAGAGCAATGGCTGCCTCTGTCCTGAACTTCACTTGTACACTGGGAGCAACCTTTGCTTTCAATGCCTGTTCTGGAGACACCCACACACACAATTCTCTTGTGCTGGTTTCACCAGAACAGGAAGTAAGGAAAATCTTCCCAGTGAGGGACACAGACAGAAATAATACACTGGGAAAAAATGTTAAAGCTGAACTCTGGCCTTCCCTTCAGTCTTGCACAGTTGTACAGGCTCCTCTCCTGGAATCAATTGGCTCCCTCTGATATCACTGCACACTGTGACTGTGACGGACTGCACGGCACCCCTGCTGGGTGCCTCCGTCACAGTGACCGTCTCACAATGTGCATTAGAAGCTGCAGCAAGTCAGATAAAGCTTGACTCATTTCTTGCCTGGAGGACGCCAGGATAGTCCTTTCCTCCCCAGCCTGACTGCCTCTGGCCCAACCCTTTCATTTACCAGATTCCATTTATTTTAATCATGGAGGCCCGGCATCACATGTGGGTGTTACATAGGGTGACCTGCATGCAAATTGAATCTGTTAAGCAACGCCCACTCCTCTAGACTGACAACCGGCCATTAAGCATTTTTAATATTTGCGTAACTCCTCCCAAGGTCAGCCCACTGCTTGCATCCGAGGTCATGAGAGGAGTACTGAGGCAAGGTGCTGTGATGTTTTCAGGAAGTTATGTACAGCACCCTGCTGGCCCCTCCCACCAGCCATAATCTGCCTGCATTGCACAAAGAAGCAAAGAGACCGAGCGGTGATGACTCTGGGTCTAAAATAAGTCATGTAATGAAAAAGCAAAGGTTTTATTTAAAAGATGTGTTAGCACGTTGATGGGGTGAGCAGGAAATCCAGTGAAGGCAAAATGTAAGCAGATTAAACTTTAGTTTTAACTCTTTCCAACTGTATTCACAAAATACGAGTTAGACTTTAATCTAGACACTGAGAGAATGAATAATTGACTTTCTCTATGGGGGGAATTTATCAAAACTGGAGCAGACAAAATCTGGAGCAAATTTGCACTGCAACCAATCAGCTTCTCTGTCTCATTCTCAAATCTTACCTGAGCAAACTGAAGAGAGATGCTGATTGGTTGCCATGGGCAACTGCTCCAGGTTCTCTCTGCTCCAGTCTTGATAAACTCCTCCCTTTGTCTCTCTTATTTGACCTAATAGGCGTTTTAGGTTTTCTTTTTAAATTGTTCTTTTATACCAAGCAGATCGTCATCGAGGTTTACTGACTTTTGTGTTGCGTCACTAGCGGCAGTGACCCCGGCCACTCTATATGATTCCATTATGGGGTATTCCAGGACGGTGGTACAGCGATAAATATTGAGGGTTTACAGGAGTCTGGCGAGTTAAATAAACAGAGGAAACATAATGCACATCTCTTTTATGAAGCTTGTAATAAATCTTGTTCCTACCACAGAGAACAAAGAGGGTTCTTGTTTAACGGCCCTGTTTACCTATTCTTCAGGAACATGCTGCTGCTGTATAACCGCTTGCTTACATGTTCAGGGAAATGGTCTGCATTCTGTGCCAGTTTCTTTCTTAACACTTCCCGGGCCGTACTTCCACCCTCTGCCCTCGCAGTATAACTGTGGCCTTCTGCCACTGGCAATGTGATCCGTTTTCCTTTCAATGTCTCATTCCATCTCCTACTTTTTGCTTTCTTATTTACTTAACCTCCCTGGCGGTATTCCCGAGTGTGGCTCGGGGTTAATTTTCAGTACCAAAAAGCGGTAACCCCGAGCCACACTCGGGATTACACTGTAGTTGTCCCTACGAGCCCCTGGTGTCCACCCGCTGTGTCCTCTGGCAAATGCCGGCATTCGTCTTCCGGGTTCCTTCCCTGCGAGCGCCGGCGTCGCAGGGGGGCGGAACTGTCTGGAAATTCAAAAGTGAGCACAACATGACATACACACAATACATTGTAATCTGTTATGATTACATTACTGTATCAAACCATTTCACCTCAGTTTTGTCCTTAGAGCTTTGTCCAGTGCCCTGCTCTAGGGACAAAACCGTTCTTTCTGCCTGGAAACTTGAGAACGTCCATGGCATCCACAAATACTGACATAATCAGACCGCAAGGGAGGTTAAAGTAACGTTACAAGTCTGCATGAGTACATTCCATCCATGAGAATATTTCAGAGGTGTGGGGAGGAGCCTCTTGCTATCCTTTATGATAGACCTAACTTGATTTGTAGGTGGCTTAGTAGCTCATTAGCTTACGGTTAGGCAGCTCAAGGACGCACAGGGTGCTAAGTGTTATCCTGGACTCTGACCTCTCCTTTAGGACCCACATCCAATCAGTAACCAAATCTTGCCGTCTTAAGCTCTGTAACATTTCCAAAATTCTTCCCTTTTTAACATATGACACCACAGTGCTACTAATTCACTCTCTGGTCATCTCTCGCCTTGTCTACTGCAACTCCCTTCTCATTGGCCTACCTCGGCACAGGCTATCCCCCCTCCTTCAGTCTATCATGAATGCTGTTGCCAGACTCATCCACCTTACCAACAGCTCAGTGGCCACCACCTCTCTCTTCCAATCCCTCCATTTCCAATAGCACAATGCATAACATTCAAAATATTACCAAGCCATCCACAACTATGCCCCCGGCTACATCTCCAACCTCATCTTAAGATATCAACCAAACTGTCCTCTCCGCTCCTCCCAAGACCTCCTGCTGTCTAGCTTCCTCATCACCTCCTGCTATACTCACCTCCAGGACTTCTCCAGAGCCTCTCCCATCCTCTGGAACTCCCTGCCAAAACCTATCCAGCTATCTCCTAATCTGTCTGCCTTTAGGCAGTCCCTGTAAACTCACTTCTTCAGGCAAGCCTATTCCACCTCCTCTTAAAAACAGTACATCTACTCCTTCAATCAGCTCATTCCCCACAGTTATTACCTTGAGTATCACTTGTCCTTCCTTGTACATTGTAAGCTCCCATGAGCAGAGTCCTCTAATCCTTTGGTATGGTTTTGTATTGTACTTGTACTGTCTTCCCATATACATATACCGTGTACTTACTGTCTTCCCATATTGCACAAACTGTTGGCGTTCTATACATCCTGTAAAATAATGATAATAGTAATAATAATAAAAGAAGAGCACCAGACAAAAATAGATGTCAGAGTCCATAAAAAAGTTTATTAATTGTGTCACTAAAACAGCCAACGCGTTTCAGGGGCAGACACAACCCCCTTCCTCTGGGCTTGGAAGCAATGAGAATTAAGAAATTGACTCAGAGCACAAATCTTGTAGCTATGGTTAGTTCTCCCAAAATGTGTGGATTGCAGGCAGTGATTGGAGTGATCCACAGGCACCAGGAAGCTGAGAAATACAAGCAGATACGTATCCATCATGCCGTACCATCAGGTAGACGTATGATTGGCCCTAGGTTTATTTTGCAGCCGAATGTCTTTAAGAACTATCTTCAGTGTAAAGAAGGACAAGGAGTCCTGGAAGTGATGGCTTGGCCCCACATAACCCTGATCTCACCACCATGGAGTCTGTCTGGGATTACATAAAGAGACAGATTGATTTGAGGCAGCCAAGAGACAGAGCAGTCTCCAGCAGCTGTTCATCTAGTAGCTTGTAGAAGGGTGGAGAGAGGAGAGGGGAATAGAGAGCAGGGAAGTTGCGTCTGTGTGTTTGTGGAGACACACACAGCTTACTAGCACACACAAGGGTGGCTCCATAGGACCTTTGCATAGGAAAGGAGCCACCCTAACACAGGAAGTCAGGACCAGTGCTCAGGGGACCAGCTGATTCTGCAGGAAACTAAAACTTTTAAACATCAAGGAGCAGCATCCATTGTAAATGATTTCATCAGCATTTGAAGTAGAATAAAAATCATTTAACTTTAATATCACTTTACCACCTTCCTTATCCTGCCCATTAACCCCCTCATCTCCATCCTCCCCCTGTATCTGACCTGTACATTAACCCCTGGTACTCAAGTGGTTAAGCTCCGTCTCTTTTCATTAGATCCCTCTGTTGCTGCTGTTTGCTGATTTCTGTCCTCAGATGACCTAGAAAACACACCCGGGCATTTGTTTAACTTTCGTTCTCCTCTGAACCTGATTTGTTTGTGTGAATTATTCTATGATTATTCTATATACAAACAGGAGAGAAGAAGTCGCAGGACGGGTCTTATAATAACGCACGTGCGTTCTGCGATGAGTATGGGCTGAAGTTATGCTGTTGAAACAAACGTAGGATGTAATCGTCTAATGGTCCTGTTGCGTTATTTTATGTCAGGAGCAACTTTATATCAACTTGTGGGCCTTGTCAGGGCAGAGGCTTTGTCGTGGGTTACAGTGGAGCTCATGTATCTCCAGCAGTAGGTATGTGCTCTTATGAGGCTCATCTCAATGCATGATCTTTACCAGGGCATTCAACAAGGAGGCTGTGGTTTCTCTACACGACACGCTGAAGTCACAGGTTTGCAGCGAAAGGTTGGCCACTGTAAATGATCAAATCTTTAGGCAAGAAAAAAAGGCAGAGTTTAGACTGAGCAGCGTTCAAGCAGTTTTAGCGCAACCAACAGGCTCCGGTGGTTCTCAGGCATAGTCATAACAAAGGCAGAAGTTTGAGACAAGTGGGAAAGAGACCAACGGGATCCAGAGAACAGGCCCAGCTCATAACTAGAACAGCTATCAGGACTCTCAAAATGCAAAAAAACACTTTCCAAGTCTAAAGCTAGCCCAGGGCTAGACAAATACCTGGAGCCAGGTCACCAATGCTCCTTACAAAATGACTGCTGGTACCTAACTTTGGAGGTTTTCTCTAGTTGTTGTCAATGGAGCTGGCTCTGGGAGTGGGCAGACTGACTCCTGGATTCCATATTGATTAGTCCACCCTCGCACTAGCCATACACATGTCGGTTTCTCTCGTTCAGCCCACTCAAACGGCATTGATGCTGAATCTGCTTTGCTGGTTATTTTATTGTGACAACTGGCACCCTTGGCTGCCTGAGTACATGAACATTGACTGCATATGATTGGCTTCACTCACTCTTCGGCCAAGAAATTTTCTCTTGGCTCTTTCGATTTTAATATCCAAGATTGTCGAGCCAAAAGGGCCACCCATGGATCGAATTTCTTCCAATTTAGCTGGAATCTGCCAAAACTGGATTTCTGTATGGATACTTTAAAGAAACCGTTTGCTCACGTACTAGCCCTGTGTGCCGATTTTACCATGTGGCTTGGTGATGGCAGAATCATTTTGGAAAATGCCTGTGCTGCTTATATTCTCCAACAGAGGGTTGCAGGTGTGTATCTATGAAGAGTGAATCCTGCTGGTGCCAAAAGCAGAGGAGTCATTGTACAGATGCCAAGAGTGGAGCAAAGGACAACCGTTGATCCTTTACAAGGTATAGTATGGTAGCAGATCTATTGGTCTAGTCCTTTGCACTTCTCTCTATGGTACTATACAATGGCCACTTGATCAGCACCTGTTATCACCATATAGTCATTGTTAAGTTGGTCACATGATTCATCTGCAACACCTCAAAATATACTCTGGTACAGCGCTTCATGTAGGCCCAACGAGGCTTTAATATGTGTTGCTTTTTCTCCCTGATCCCTCGTTGAGAAAGCTCCCAGTCTCACCTCATTTATTACTCTCAGTATACGGCTGCATTCAGTTAAAGAATATCTAAAGCCAAAACTTTTTTTTTTATTTTGAAGAGTAGGGAAAGGTTAAACTCCTGTCTCTTTTTTTATGTCATCTGAGTCTCATTAGGGAGATCTTCCCTTAGTTCTAGTCCTGTGAACTCAACAGGAAGTGACGGAAAAGTTGAAGCCGAATACCATTGTTTCTATCTAATTTTCTAATTTCGAACTAAATAAAAAACATAGTAATTGACATTCATCGTCGCCTCCCCACATTGTGACGTAGGTGACTTCCTAACGATCCTACTGCACTTGTGCCCCCTCCCGCCCACAGCCTGATTCTCCCCGACCTTCCCTTCTCACACTTCTTTCCCTCCCTCTTTCACTGCTTTCCTACCACGTCCTCCCTCCAAGCCTTCTGATGTACTTCTGCCTGTCTGAGCTCAGGACCCCGGGCTGCCCACTCTTAGTGTCGGGTTTAATTAACCCTTGCACCTTGCAAATATCTGGCACTACGTCACTACCAGGCTTTCTTCCACGGCTCATCAGGTTTTACGTGACGGAACAAACGCTTGTCACATTCACTGAGCCTGCTAAAGCTAACACACGCAAGCATTTGCTTTATCTACCTGAGAGCCTACCTTCGCAGTTAGCGTCCGGCACCAAGGTGCATGGAGATGCATTGCATTTATGTACATTGGTCTAATATGAATATTACATGCAGTGTCTTGTAACCCTATTATGTGTTAACTTCAATAAAAATGTATTTGAAAAAAAAACAAACAACATAGTAATTACTTATGATACACAGTGATTTAGCAAACAAAATATCATCTACTTAGGGTTTACTTAGGGTTTACATATACTGAGAGATCTCTGAGCACTGAGATAATTAAGGACGTTCTTGCTGAATGCCTGGACGGTTGCAGGAGTTTTAGGTGGAACTTTGAGCCTGTAAGTTCATCCAGCCTAGGTGTTACCATGTATACCACGTAACTACACAGTTACAGCATTGCTATTATGCGTACAGGATGTCACCGCACAACTTATCTTTTTATTTCTTCACAATTTTAACACCTCTGAACCTCAACCAGACCTTTTTTTCCAGCTCTGTAATGGCTGGAACAGTGGCCGAGGTATCAACTTACCATCAACTTGTCCTTTTTTAAAATTCAATTATAGTACCCGATTAATTGTGCAATAGCACACAACTAGATGGGTCAAAAACATCCCTAATGAGTCCTGGTAATCTCACCATGTATGTGTTACAGTACCTCTAGGGTCTGTGCCTGTACATCCAGGGGCCTGGTCCTTTCTGTCCATGTGTAGCATGTTGTGCGTGCCTGGCTCTTGGGGTTTTAGGTATGGATGGTTGGGTTTAGATCTACTAGGATCTAAGAAAGTTTTTGTTGAAGGCCTGGTCAGTGTGATAAGAGTTATAAGTAGAACTTAAGTCTGAAAGTTCATCCAGCCTAGGTATCACCCACCTACTTGGCTAGAGCATTGCTTTATCTATACTGGATGTCACCTCAGCACTTGTCTTCTTAGGCCTGGTTCACACCTGGGCGTTATACAGCGTGTTCCTATACACTCATGTGTGAACCCAGCCTTAGTTCTTCACTATTTAACACCTCTGAACCTCAAGCTGAACTTTTTTAATCAGCTCTGTTATGCCTTGAAAAGCAGCCGAAGTATCTTATATCTTATCGTTGTTGCAAAGCACAATGCATCGTTCCTCTGACCTTTCATGAAATTGAATGATAGTACCCCACTCTCTCCCTTACAGTGACAGGTGCTGTGATTTCTTGCCAGCTGCCTTGTTTGTAAGATTGCTGATTCCTGTTTTGCTCTTTTGCTGTCTTGGATTACCTGCCCTCATTACCAACTCTGATTGCTTCTGTTATTGCTGCCTTCTTTGATCTCTGCCTGGACACTGACTGCTGTGTCTGGTGCCGTTCTCGACCTCTGCCTGGACACTGGCTACTGTGTTTGCCTCGACCTCTGCCTGGACACTGGCTACTGTGCCTGGTGCCTGCCTCGACCTCTGCCTGGACACTGGCTACTGTGCCAGGTGCCTGCCTCGACCTCTGCCTGGACACTGGCTACTGTGCCTGCCTCGACCTCTACCTGGACACTGGCTACTGTGCCAGGTGCCTGCCTCGACCTCTGCTTGGACACTGGCTACTGTGCCAGGTGCCTGCCTCAACCTCTGCCTGGACACTGGCTACTGTGCCTGCCTCGACCTCTACCTGGACACTGGCTACTGTGCCAGGTGCCTGCCTCGACCTCTGCCTGGACACTGGCTACTGTGCCAGGTGCCTGCCTCAACCTCTGCCTGGACACTGGCTACTGTGCCTGCCTCGACCTCTACCTGGACACTGGCTACTGTGCCAGGTGCCTGCCTCGACCTCTGCTTGGACACTGGCTACTGTGCCAGGTGCCTGCCTCAACCTCTGCCTGGACACTGGCTACTGTGCCTGCCTCGACCTCTACCTGGACACTGGCTACTGTGCCAGGTGCCTGCCTCGACCTCTG
>NW_017306472.1:1342292-1375508 GCF_000935625.1 Nanorana parkeri
CTCGACCTCTGCCTGGACACTGGCTACTGTGCCTGCCTCGACCTCTGCCTGGACACTGGCTACTGTGCCTGGTGCCTGCCTCGACCTCTGCCTGGACACTGGCTACTGTGCCAGGTGCCTGCCTCGACCTCTGCCTGGACACTGGCTACTGTGCCTGGTGCCTGCCTCGACCTCTGCCTGGACACTGGCTACTGTGCCTGCCTCGACCTCTACCTGGACACTGGCTACTGTGCCAGGTGCCTGCCTCGACCTCTGCTTGGACACTGGCTACTGTGCCAGGTGCCTGCCTCAACCTCTGCCTGGACACTGGCTACTGTGCCTGCCTCGACCTCTACCTGGACACTGGCTACTGTGCCAGGTGCCTGCTTCGACCTCTGTCTGGACACTGGCTACTGTGCCTGCCTCGACCTCTGCCTGGACAATGGCTACTGTGCCAGGTGCCTGCCTCGACCTCTGCCTGGACACTGGCTACTGTGCCAGGTGCCTGCCTCAACCTCTGCCTGGACACTGGCTACTGTGCCAGGTGCCTGCCTCGACCTCTGCCTGGACACTGGCTACTGTGCCTGGTGCCTGCCTCGACCCCTGCCTGGACACTGGCTATGGTGCCTGCCTCGACTTCTACCTGGCCACTGGCTACTCTTTCTTACCTCCATTCCCAAACTTATCCTGAACCTCGACCACCTACAGTGCTGTTTACTTTTCTCTGCACTGTAGTCACACTCTTCCTGTGATCCCTTTGGTGGGGCAATCCTGAGGGTCCTGACCTGGTGTCATCATACAGCAAAGTAGCCTGGTAGTCACCAGCCCAATATTTCTTGCACGGTGCTCTGGTGCAGACCAAGATGCCACTTGGACTCCTCACCTCAAGTACACACGCGCCACCTGCCAGGATTGTCACCCATAACAGTATGCAATCTATTATCGCTGGCTCTATCTCAGCCTATACTTCCTTTAGTTCTTTCCTTCCCAGAGGCTGTTAAGAAATTCCCCATCAGATACACTACAGTTTTAAGGTCACATGACTGGCGTCTGCAGCCCGCGAATCTTCTTGGCAGCAGGAGCTTAAGTCTTGCACATTTATTCGCAGATCAAAGATAAACCACAAGAGATGCATTCTTTCCATCCATCCCCGAGAAACATAAACTGAGATAATTCAGGGAGAATGATCACAGCCTATGGGAAATAAAATCGGATTCTGGCAGCGTTTCCCTATGTCTTGTGTTTTTTGTTTTTTTTATAGGATTTAGGGGATAATTGTATAATAAATATTGTCATGCTTGAGGGATATTTTCTGGGGATAAACACACAGACATTCGGAGGACCATCTGGACCAGTGTTTCTGCTTTATGGAATATAGGAGGCTGTCATCTAGGCCGGCGGGGTCCGGGACGTGCCGCACTCCCCGTCCGGGCCGCCTTCCAGATGTGGTTTGCAGAAAGTACACTCAGCAGTTTTCTCTCCTGTCCTACAAGCTGGGAAACACAAAGCACCACACCTTAAAATGTTCCACACAGACTTGCTAGCGACTGAGATTCCCCAAGAGGAAAGATCTGTTCAACATTGCGTGAGACTCTCGTGGCTCAGCTACTTACGTGATTTTTGCACAGTGCTGCTACTGCACAACAATAAACCAGTTTTTAAAGATTGCAGGTACCTACGAATCCAGTATTTTTAAAGTAGGCGTAGTTCTAGAATTTTTTATTTTACCCATTTGAGGCCTTTTTTCCCCCTAACTCAACAGAGGATACTGTACACATGTACACATACACTCACCGGCCACTTTATTAGGTACCCATTGCTAGTACCGGGTTGGACCCCCTTTTGCCTTCAGAACTGCCTTAATTCTTCATAGCATAGATTCAACAAGGTGTTGGAAACATTCCTCAGATTTGGTCCATATTGACATGATAGCATCACGGGCCCAAAGTGTGTCAAGAACATATCCCCCCCCCACCCCCATTACACCATCACCACCAGCCTCCATCCATGCTTTTATGTTGTTTACACCAAATTCTGACCCGACCATCCGAATGTTGCAGCTGAACACACAGGTATGTTCAGTGGGGGCCGGGAGAGGTGGTGGGATGGTGTTGGTAAGCTCATTTTCTCACATTTTGTGAGAGAGTGACCTTACCCTTTGAGATCGATAACATCGGGTTGACGAGGGCACACATTAACACAACAGTGACTTTGTCACAGGTTTTCAATTCAAATGACATTGCGTTCACTTATGTGAGCATTTTGAAGTTTGCTCAGTGAATGCAAATGTCATCCAGATCATCCGACATCATTGTTGTGACCTGCCTAACTTCTGAAATGAAATATCTGCCACTCAGGGAGTGCATGGTTTTCAGTAGGTCAAAGACTCATAGAGGGGAATTTATCAAAACTGGAGCAGACAAAATCTGGAGCAGCTGTGCGTGTCAACCAAATCTTAACTGAACAAACTAGAGAGAAGCTGATTGGTTGCCGTGCACAGCTGCTCCAGATTTTGTCTGCTCCAGTTTTGATAAATTCCCATCATAGACTTTCATTGTGAGAAGGAGCAGTAAGGCACAACCGTTTGTGTAGGGGAAGTGTGTAATCAGCAAATATGGCTTCCCCCATATACATACAATTGCAAATTATACTTCGAAAAAGGTTGTTTTTTTTTTACATCAAGCTAAACTTTTTAATATGTATCTTCAAAAAAATGAAAAGATTATACGTTCCCTTGAGTACACCCACCTATAACAGAGCTTGGTAAATGATGAGTTATTCCTATTTTGCAGATGTGGGCGGGGCTTTGTTCCATATGTCCCGCATTATGTGGGTGGTCATAAACTTTTTCCCCCCTCTCCTTGCTCATTGGGCTCTATAAACATCCCAGCGTGATGTTTCCACACCAAACTTACAGGTTACAAGCTCTAATGTCTAGCGGTAAACTGACAGCTTCACAGAAAATCAGGACCTGACATGAAGTGGGTAGAGGGGCAGCCCCCATTAACCAAACATGTTCCAGCAGTGCCATGATAAGGTTCCCTGGCACTCAAGGCATATATGCCAAAGTGCAACCCCAACAATAATTGTATCCCTAACATTATTTAATTGTTATGCTCATTCTGTATTGTCCATGTAAACGCTGTAATTGTACACTAACAAGTCCACCTGCTTTTTGAGAATGTTTAAAAGGTATAGTTTCCTTACACCTCGGTTTCTACCAGCGGCGCCTAAGCAAGGGTGACATCACAGGTTTTCCGCTAAGATCCTGGAAGAGCTGAGGATCCCAGATTGCACACATTGCAGGGGCATCTTCTTGTGAGATTTGGGATTCTTAGATTCCCAGGATCCAGGTGACGTCACTCTCACCTTGGAGTCCTAGACAGGAGTGGGGGAGAATGGTAGTTATATTTTTAATAACTTTTTTAACTATTATGACTGGTTGGGTAATGATCAAGAAGTAGCAGGGGAGGTGGAGGAACACAGATCTACAGAATAAATTAAGCAGGGCGATCCTTGCGCTGCAGGTCCTCAGGTGCAGCTTCCTCTCCAGCAAGGAGAACAGTAAGCAGGACGGTAGTAACATCACCAAATCTCGCTCTAGATCTGGTGAGACCACCAGTCAGAGGTAGCAGTGCCTTAGATGACCTCACACTGCAGATATACAGCTATTAGGCTCCAGGCACGGGATGTGCACTGCTTTTTTGAATAAGGAATTTAAGACAAGGTTGATTTTTTTTTTTTTTAGGGAACAGCTTAGGAACAATTAACATTTCTAGATGTCCCCTATAGCAAATCTTCATTTTTTTTTAGTTCAAGCCTACTTTAGATGAGCTACCTGCCTTGGGCTATGCAGCTCCGATGTGTACAGTAGAGGTTGAACCATTACAGGGGTTAATTATCACAGGCTTGGCTGCCTTTTCTTTCTTTGATCCCCCCAGTACAAACACTGAAGCTCACTGCATAAAACAAGTTAATTTGTAACTCCCGGAAAATTTGTCCCTCACACAGTTCACCGAGTGTGTATTTTTTCTAGTGTTTGGTTGCTGGGAAATCCCTGCAAAACCCCAGACAAAGCCAACTCTGTATATACAACACAGGCCTAACATTTACTAGAAGAAGCTGGTCTGCGGGATATGGAATGTTCTTTGTTGTCTTTTGTCCAGCCTGTCTGGGAGCTCACTGGCTGCGGAGGTGTGAGGAACCCGCCAGAGGGGAAAAGAGGGGTCCCAGGATGAAGAGGCCAGCAAGGCATGCTGAGACTTGCTGTTTCTACATAACTAGAGGGTAAAAGGTTGTCATAGCCTGTTTTACAAGGGCTAACCTGTGTCATCATCCTAGCTTAAAGGTTATCTATGGTCAAAAAGTAAAATGAAATATGAAGAAGTCAGAAAGAAGTAAGGGGAAATCCAACTTTTGACAGCTGCCACTTAGGGAATTGCCCCAGTTGAATGATTTCACTCACCTTTTCGGTTCCTGTGACAGTTAAGTTCCTTAGTGCAGGCAGGTCAGGATGCTCGTCACAAAGGTCTATGTGACAGTTTTCCTGTGTGTTTGCCACCCCTGCTCCATTAATCCTGGGTAGCACACTGAGAGATTTGCGAAGGTCTGTGAAAGAAGCGCACGTGACAGATTTTCACTCCAAGGAGACGCGCAATGAAGAAGTGGTTGGGGCAGGTTTTATCGTGTCACAGTTCTACTTTAGAGGAGGGAATTTTCGAATGAAGCTGTCTAAATACGATGAGTCTCTCTTATAATTGACCGTGCTTCAGGTGCATTGCCCTCTATGGTCAGATTCAGCGAACTCATTGGGTTTCCTCTAGACTTTAGTGCAGGAATGGGGAACTTCCGGCCCTCCAGCTGTGCTGAAACTACAAATCCAATGATGCATTTGTCTCTGGGAGTCATGTCTGTGGCTGTGAGAATCTTGCAATGCCTCAAGGGATTTGTAGTTTTACCACAGCTGGAGGGCCGGAAGTTCCCCACCCCTGTGCATGCGGCAACACATATTACTGCAATGCACCTTACCGCGTGTGTATGGTGTGGACAGGCCCTGAACTTAGAAGCCTGAGTATCTCAGATCTCTTCTTGGTCATGAGTCAGTTGTAAGCCTTTTGCTGAGCAATGATTCATATTTATTCCACTCCAATAATTAGTCTACCACAAAGAAAATGACATGTTTAACCCCTTAATCTTCATCTCATTCACATTCCTGCCAAGTGCCAGGAGGACATGTGGCACAGCACATATGTCAGACATTAATCACTGGTAGAAATATTGCACAAGAAAGGGATGTTGACCTCAGTGCTTATTATACCTTGGATTATGGACAAGTTGTATTATAAAGCTTGTGTCTTGTGAAGACATGCTATAAGGCCAAAGTTTTGTGGACACCTGAACAACACACCTGTATGAGCTTGTTGGACATCCAGCTCCAAAACCATTGCCATAAATGTAACACTGGTTTCGGCACACAGCTTCATGTTGCGATCCTTTATTAAATACCAGATGAACGGTTCACATCATAAACCTGCTAACCGTGTTTCAGCCCCAAGTGGCCCTAGTCATAGAGCTATGACTAAGGCCATGTGTGGTTAAAGCGCATTAATGGGTTTGTGATGTGATCTGTTCATCTGATATTTAATAAAGGATCGGAGCGTGAAGTTGTGTACCAAAACTGTTATTTTTGTTGCTTATTGAAGTGTATGGAGCCTTCTTGACCTCCAGTGATTCCCAGTTCATTCACAACATTGGATTAGAGGTTGAATGGGTTTGCAGTGCTTTTCCATAGGCATTAATATGGAGTTGCCACCCCTTTGTGGCTATAATAGCCTCCACTCTTCTGGGAAGAGTTAGGTGCGTGTCTTGTGGTGGTTATGTGTTTAGATGAAGCACTGAGATCATGAGGAATGAATTAAGTTTTACTTGCTTAGCAGGACATTGTATCAGAATACAGCATTTAAAGCATTGTAAAGAGGAAACATATATACAGATAGAACTTCCTGTATATCATAGATATAAGCATGCATATAGAAAACTAGCATAGACTAGACTTGCACTACAGCGCCATCTAGTGCTCAAAAGACATAACAGTACATTAGCATATGCTGCTGCATTTCCAACATCTTGCAACCGTTCAGCCAAGATAGCTGAGTTGGGGAACTGATATTGAACAAGAACACTTGAGTTGCAATCCTTCTCGAAGTTCCAATTCATCCAAAAGGTGTTCAGTAGAGGTAAGGTCAGCACTTTGTAAAGATAACTCAAGTTCCTCCACACCAAACTGGTCAGACCATGTCTTTATTGAGCTGCCTTGCGTACAGGGGCAGAGTCATGCCGGAGTTGAAAAGGGTCTTCACCAAACTGTTACCACAAGGTTAGATTACAGAGTACAATTGTCTAAAATGTCTTTGTATTAACAGTACCCTTCACTGGAAACACCTGAGCTCCATCATTTTGGAGAGGTATCCACATACGTTTGGCTGGCTCTGCCCAGCTGTCATTTGCGTGGAGATCGGTCGGTTTTGGCCGACCTTTTTCCACGCTTCGGCTGTCACTTCGGCTCTGTCGAGCCAAAGCATATGCGTCCGGCTCGGCTGTTCTACGGGCTATAATGAATAGCCCGTACAGCAGCCCTTCGGTTCGACTGGCTCCGGTGGCCGAAGAGAGCCGAAGGATCAGCCAAAGCTACGGCCGGATCCTTCGGCTCTTTAGTGAATAACCCCCCTAGCAGGTATGGTCCACTCTTGTCAGGAAGCTGGTCCAGAGCAGTGATGTGCTGCTGAGACTGGAGTGCATGCATGTAGACAGGAAGTGGCTGAAAAGAGGCTGAAGAAGACAAGAAGCAGTGAGACAGAAAAAAAGGGATGAGCAAAAAGGTAAAAACAGGGTTTTATAGAAAACAAAAACATCAATTGTTTGTTACACAGTATTTTAGCAAACTTCATTGTCCACTTAGGGTTTAGAACAAGGACAGATATTAACAAGTCACCATATAACAGGGCAGATAATAACCAGTCACCGTGTAATACAGTTGTATGTTTGTTAAACCTCTTTATATTATAACAGGCTTAACATTGCTACTGCATTGCAGAGTGCTATCGGTCTAACAATTGGAGCTTGCTGACAGTAAAACAGAGCAGAGAGATCAAATCATGATTGTCCAGTCAGAAGGCATGGTTGGTGACCAAGCTGTGTTGCTCAACCACGTTGGGGAAATAGAGTGGTCACTGACCTCCCGGGGGGTGCCTGGACGGATCACTAGACTTGATAAACAGAATTAGAAATATTTTGACAGGCGTGACAGTCCGGGTTTAACTGACGCGCACAATTTTTCTATCCATGAATTTTGTGCTGGCGGTTGTGTTTACCCAACACCCGTCCCCAGATGACGCTTTAGTACCGCAGATTCTGACTGATCCACCAACACACAGGGAGGAGATCTCACTGATGTTACCCAACCCAACCACAAAGCCTTTAATTGTAATTTTGTGTCTTGTGAGCCCGGTCTCTGCCCGCACTGTCAGATTCCCCGGGATTAACTATTTCACCATTCTAGCCCATGTGACATCAATTTGCGGAGAGTCACGGAAAAGGTTGCGAGCAGCGCCACGCCCGGATATTGTCTAATGTTCCTGAAATCTGTGTTTTTACAGCGCAGTAAGCAAATGTTACACAAGTGACTCCGGCTCGTGCCAAACATTTAAATGGATAACAGCCGGATAAAGTAACTTCTAGGGATGCTGCTGCTGCTGCTGCTGAAACCCCATCCTGTAACTACACTTCAATTAAACCTAATACATTTGTACTTGTCCCCTTAGGCCCCGTTCACATTGAGCGATTTACCGCGCGGTAATTCCCGCGATATCGCGGCAATTTACTGCGCAATATCGCTCTCCAATGCTTCTCAATGGGGCAAAGGGTCCTGCTGTTGCGGGCCGGGTGTGGCTAAAGAAGGACCCTTTTTGGAGCGGATTTAGCCGCCATTCAAGCTTGCTCAATGCAAGCATTTGCACGATATCGCGCGACATGCAAATCGTGCGACAAACGCGCGATTTGCGAACCGCTCAATGTGAACGGGGCCTCAGCCTTCAGACTGTTAAGTGACAATGTGATCGGCTATTTTTCCTGAAGATAAAGTGGGTTTTCAGCAACATAACCTGACTTTGGGGGTTATTCACAAAGCGGCCGTAGTCAGCCGAGTGAACACCCGACCCGAAGTGAAGTGAGCCGAACGCTGTTCGGCTATTCACTTCAGGCTTGTAGGGCTGATTTAAGCCGTACAGTGGCTGGCATCGGTTCGGCCGAACATGCTCTGCATGTTCGTTCGGCCGAGCCGAAGTGCAGAAAGAGATCGGCTGGGCCGAATCTCCGGCAGGCTTCTCGTTGCTGTTCAGGCTATTCTCATAGAGGCCAAACGGCAGTGAGTTAATAGCCGAATGCCGCCGAGTAGCATTCGGCTCGACTATTCTGCTCGGTACCTCTGTGGTACCGAGCAGAATATTAAAAAAAATGAAAAAAGTAGGGGAAAAAAACAAAAGTAGCAAAAAAAGTTTAAAAAGTTCAATCAATGAAAAATCTTTAAAAAATGGAAAAATATTATTAAAAATAAAAGATTTTTTTTTTTAAAGTTAAAAAACAAATATAAAGATCACTGAAAAAAGAATTAAAAAAAGGAAACAATTGGGGTGGAGCACGCAGTGACAGCTAGCTCCGCCCAACTGTTTCCTATTTGCCAGGACCTGCTAGAGTCTTCTAGCAGGCCCCGGCCAATACTCCCAGCTGTCAGTTGCGAGGCTTTCGGGTTTCACTTCGGCTCAATTGAGCCGAAGCATATGCCTTCGGCTCGATGGAGCCGCTCGGCCAGCTTCGGGAGCTGTACAGGCTATAGTGAATAGCCCGTACATCCGGGGGCCGAAGTTAGCTGAAGGATCAGCCGGAGCCACGGCTGATCCTTCGGCTAGTTTTGTGAATAACCCTGTGTGTGTGTGCACCCATCTTTGCTGTAGACAAGCTGTCCACTAGGGGGTGCTGCTTGCAATCAGGACATCTATTTGTCATGCAACTGAATAAGCTACTCCCCGGAGCTCAGCAGAATGTACTCAGAGTCAGGAGGCTGCAGGCAGCATTGCTGAAAAAAGGAAATATCGAGAAAATTTAACTATATTGACATTTTTTTAGTGGCTGCTTGTACAGGCATGTCAGAGATTGCAGATTACATATTGCACTCGCCTAAAACTCATGTAGAGTAGGGGTAATGAGTGACTGTTACAGAAGAACTTCACACTCCAAAATGCCCCCCCCCCCACCTTGGTGCTCTCCTTATTCTGTAAACACGTACAAGCCCAATAGATACAGCATTGTCTTCTCTTGCCCTGCTGTCCTCTCACAGGTTGTGTCCTGCACCGCCATCTTGCTAGGTGAAGTTATGGGGGGGCAGCTTTCTCTTCCAGCTAATTCTGCTAGCCCCTGATGGCATGTTGCCAGATCTTATGCATGCATAGACAGAGATCTGGCGCCTGGCCTATTTACATACTGTTCTATGAATGGAGGGCAGCAATCCCTGAAGGCATTGCTATACTCCATTCATAGAACAGCATGTTATTAGCCAAGGACAGAGCTCTCTCTGCGCATGCACAAAATTTGGTGCTAGATCTGTTTACATGCTGTTCTATGAATGAGGCATATGTGGTGTTACTTTACTTAGTGGTTGGCATTACACTATAGGGGGGAATTTACTAAGGCTGGAGCAGACAGAAAATTGAGCTGCTGTGCATGGCAACCAATCAGCTTCTAGCTTTCACTAGCTTTTATGAACAAGCTGAAGATACTGTAGAACACGTGTCAGGCCAGCATAGACCCTGCACAGCCGCCTAGGAGTCCGCATAGCCCACCAGAGAGTCCGCACATCCCAGCATAGACCCTGCACAGCCCGCCTGAGAGTCCACACAGCCACCCGAGGGTCTAAACAGCCCAGCATAGATCCCACACAGCCCACCGGAGAGTCTGCACAACCCAGCATAGTCCCCGCGCAGCCCAGCTGAGAGTCCACACAGCCCAGCATTGACCCCATACAGCCACCTGAGAACCTGCACAGCCCACCAAAGACCCTGCATAGCCCACCATAGAACCTGCACAGCCACCTGAGAGTCTGCATAACCCAGCATAGACCAGCTGAGAGTCCACACAGCCCAGCATTGACCCCATACAGCCACCTAAGAGTCCACACAGCCCACCACAGGGGGCCCCTGATGAGTCGTGATGCATAGGGCGTTATATATCATTGAGCTCCCCACACTAGTCGGGCATACACTTGCCGAATTTCAGCCGGTTCCTGATAAAGCAGGCGAACCTTGATCAGCTGATCGAAAGAGCCAGTTGGCAAATTCCCAGATGAACGGAGCTAGCAGCCAATTAGCTGCTAGTATTCTGACAGTGTCCAGGGCCACTTAGAGCACAATGCAAACAGCGGGGGTACTTGTCCATCAACACTCGTCGTAGGCGTTGATGGAGCAATCTTTTTTGTTTTTTTCCAACCCGTGGGCTTAAGGCTGATGTCAGACAAGGCTACTCTGTCACCTGTCGCCAGAGGCAGGGTTGTTACCCGGCTGCCTCTTTGTCCCTATGGAATTGTAGTTGATGCAGCAAGATGTTGCTCCCATCGCTAGCAATTGAGATTCAGCAGCGTTTAAGCCAACGACCCGCTGCATCTGTCTACAGAGGGAGCAACTCCATAAGGACAAGCAAGCGGCCTCTTTAGTGATCCAGCCTCTGGTGATTTGTCTCTAGCGGCAGAATTGACATCAGCCTAAAAGCACGCAAAGCTTCAAAGGACAAGATCTGCTTGGATTTCCTGGTTTGATCTTCCCTTTGCAACATTGTTTCTGTTTCATCCTTTCATTGTTGCTGTGTTGTGTTGTTTTAAAGCTGTGGTGAGGACAGATGACTAGTGCGGAGATCACACTGTAGCTGCTTGTATTTGTTTTGGTTGTACATGTATATCATTTTTAGTAAAAGTGGTTATACTTTAAAGTGAACTTGACCTGACTTAAAGGAGAACTATGAGGTGAGTGAAAATCACCCATCCTCATAGTTCGAGCCGACGTGTGAGGATGAAACTGTCACACGTCGGCTCAATAGAAGTGGGAAGTGAGCGAACACATACCGTCACTCATTCACTTCTCGATCGTCTCCCTGCAGTGACCGTTGACTGCCACTCACTGCCCCCGGCAGGGATATCATCTCTCCGATCCACCACCGCTGACTGGCGGAATGGACGGGGGAGGGGGCGGGTACAGCTGGCTCTGCATCTAGATGGGCAGAGCCAGCTGTCATTCACGCAGCTGGTACTTTCTGGAAGCTCCAAGTCTCACACTGGATTACTGCACAGATCTGGAAGAAATACACAAAGCTCACCTATGTTCACGGAACAATACACATGACTCTATTAGACAATATTTGCTTTTCCCGAAGATCATCTTTAAATATGTTTTTGTGTGTACATAGCAAGTGTTTGTTGTGTTGCTGTTTTGGTGACTGAATGAAAGCGACTGCTATTTGAAAAAGTAAAAGCCCAGACCACAAAACATTAATAGTCACTCTTCCTGCCATCTGACCCACCAGACTCGGCTGTCATCAAGAGATAAGCTTCCTGAAAATTCTTCTGCAGGTGTCCAATACATGTGCTCCCCTTCTGCACTCATCTGCTGACTCTGTCAGTACAGGGCACCATAATAACATGGGGGCAGCAGATGGAACCAGAGCATACAGCAAAGGACCAGGCTGCTGACACTCGGGTGTTTGCCGTGGCGCAGGCAGCGGGAGGGGTATTAATGCTTTTTTTTTTACACTCTGCACTTCTTTTTTCTTAAATAGCAACCGGGACGTTTTAAGATATTGTCCATTAACTACAATCATCCTTTATTGTGAACATTTTGGGAAGGCGAGTTTTGGTACTCTGTTATACATAGGAATATTCTTACGAAAAACTATTTTGCAACACTCAAGGGATCTTTTTTGAGTCACAGTCCTCAAATATAGGAATTTGTACAAATGTACACTGACCCCTGACTGCCCATGTCCAATGCCCAGAGCCGAATTTAATCTCTCAGCGGCCCCAAGGCCAGGTTCCCCTCCAAACACCCCCCGCAATGAAGAGTAGCAACCAGATGGCGGGGGTAGTAGGGTTAGTTTAATTTTTTTTTTTAATTATTTTTATCACTTTTTTTTTATATTTATTAAATTTTTTAAAATGTGTATTTATTATTATATTTAACTTTATTTTTTATCTTATTATTTGTATTTTTTTGTAATTTTTTTATCTTATCATTTAAAAAAAATTGTATTTATTTTTTTTTTCACTTAACTTTATTGCTGTCACACAGGAGCTAACAAGCCCTTGTGCGATAGCATTTCGTGGTGACAGGTTCTCTTTATGGAACCTGTCACTTCCAATACAGGAGTAGCACAGCACTGTGCAGGCTCTCCTGTGACAGCTGAGAGGGGAAGGCTGCGGGCGCAGCTCTCTCTTCTCACGGAGCAGAGCTGAGAACGGACGTTCGCTGCTCCCCGCTCTCCATCCTGAAGAGAGGATCTCCGGCCGGCAGGGAGAGGTAGCCAGCAGGGGGGGACGACGGACCTGCAGGCTGCATACAAGTGATCTCGGTAACATACTATAGGATGGAAATTCTTTGTGATGTCTAATATTCATAGCTTATTCTGTATAAGGGACATCATGTCCTTTAATTAAAAAGAACACAATCCACACTAGAATAAAAAGTTCAGTTTGATGTCTGATGAAGAACATGAGATAGATTGCATGAAAATAAACACATTTCACGGTGTCTTTGTTTTGCGAGTCGCTCTTCTTTGCTCGGGCTCATTATTATCTGTAGAAGACTCATCAGATCTGGAGAAACCCACTTCCCTTCCTTTAGAACAGAAGATGATTGCACCAGATAAACAATCGCTGTATTTACTTTCTCTGCAGCACGGTTGTCCCCTCACTAGATGTTTTATCCTTTGACATACGTTTCTAGGGTGCAACTAGTGGAGCTCCTGTCCCCACTGGCCATGTTGTAATTGGTGGCTGCCTCAGAAGCATACCAGATAAAATAGGGGAAGGGTCTTGTAAGAGAGTCTACGGCAGGGCTTGTGAAGGGTTGTCCTGTACCAGTTTCCTGAAGCAAGCTATAGGTATGGAAAGCTTTTACTGAAAATCTGGTTTAGAATCAGTGCCGCTGAAAACATTCATCAGCTTGTTTATCTGTCTTTTTTTTTTTTTTTTTTGTCAAATGTGAAAAAATATCACATGTTGTCTTTTCCGTGGTGGCAAATGTAGAAAATACAGTACATTCACTTTAGTGTCAGCTGCCAGTCACAAGAGGAAGCATTGTTTTTCATAGATCAAGTTGTAGGCCATTTTGGAAAGGAGCATGTACTTGCTGGACACTGACTCTGTCAGTGTCGGGATGGGAATGAAGAGGGATTTGTGAGGGATCCTTAAAGTGGGCCTATAATAAAAACACAGACTGATGATTTTAGGGCAGTTTCTCACCTGGGCTAAATACAGATGTCACCAGAACTGAATACATGTCCCCACAGCAGACCACATGTCCCTAAAGGTGCCCATACACCTTACGACCATCGCAAGACTTTTGTCTTGCAATGGTCGTATGCTTATTAAAAGCTTGTACGATCTGCCCACCTTGGACGGGCAGATCGTACTTGCGATCATTGAAAGCCCGCCCCGCTGAGGTGCGGGCTTCCGATGACCGCAATGCAGAACGGGCAGTGTGCGCACACTGGCCCGTTCCGAAGCTAATGGACGAGCAGGCTAGAAACCTGCCGACAATCGTACGATTCTCGGCGGGTTTTCGAGCATGTTGGTTCGACAAAAGACGTGCGACCGTACAGTAGAAACGGTCGCACGTCTTCGTTCACACTGCTCGATTCTCGTACAATCGCGGGATTTCGCCCGATTCTCGTACGAGAATCGAGCAGTGTATGGGAACCTTAAGGCAGAATAGTATTCTGTTTTGGGGACATGTATTCTGAGAAAACATGTCCACAATGCAGGATACATGATCCCAAAGCAGAACATATATCCCTGAAGCAGAATAATATTCTGCTTTGGGGACATGTATTCTGAGAAAACATGTCCACAAAGCAAGATACAAGACAAGTAAAAGTCCTTTATACCTAGACAAAAAACGAAAAGTTAGTGATATTAATAATTCATTTGTTTTTTTTATTTTTATAAATAGTAGGCCCATACTTGTAAAAATCCTTTGTTGTTTTAATTGAAAATGTTTAGTTTCCTCGTCTCTAGTGGATCCCCACATAGCTCTTCCCCCCACCCCCTGTACAGGTGCTGCCATCAGCTAAGCGGCTGCTGTGGAGGCACCCGTGCGTGCTTGTTCCCGGCTGTGCCCGCAAGTGGCTGTATGCGTCTATAGAGACATACAGCCAACCCTGCAGCAGGCCACGCCCCTCCCCTCCGCCCAACAGGTTGATTGACTGCAGAAGGAGCCTACGACTCCTTTGCCCTCAATCTCCTCTCCTGCAACCAGGAAGTTCTGGACAGAGGATTGCTTCGGGGACTGGCGGCGGTGACGGGTAAGTGGGGGGTGGCACAGAAAGGTACTGGGCATTTTTTACCTTAATGCGGAGAATGTATTAAGGTAAAAAAAAATGCCCAGACCTTAGTAATCCTTTAACCCTTGCAGTGTCGGGGTAGCCCCAGGGGCAGTTCTTTTTCTTTTTGTATCTGGAGTTAGGCTTTGATGATGTCACTTCTGTGCTGCTCACCGTTCTCCTTGCTGCAGGCTCTGCCATGAGGAAGCAAAGCCCAGCATCTACCAAGATAACCACCTCAACACAGAGACATTGTGCAGAACAAGGCATAAGGCTATACCCATAATTAGTCGTTTGTCATTTGCCTATCTTGTTTGGGTACATCATCCAGATTTTAGTTCCTCTTTATTGATGTAGAAAGGGGGGGGGGCAACTTGTGAATGAGTTTCTTGGCAAAATAACTCAGCGGGATGTAGCCTTGATGAAACGGTGCTGTAGGTACTGTACGTGTGCACTGCTAAAGCTGTACAAGGACCTCCAATGTTTGAAATAGTACTGGGGGTCTCTGGCAACTAAAGATGGCCATATACTGGTCAAACTTTGTCCTGCTGTCTAAAATTCAACCAATGTGTGGATCAGCTGGCACCCCCCCATTTGACAAAAATTCTAGGCCAAACAGCTGCTGTCACTGTTTGAGTATTGTGCACACTCACGGCTATCAGAATACAATATACGAGTGGTGGGGATTGGGGAATCACGAGTCTTTGCTCATTCAGCCCGCACTGTGTATGGCCAGAGACATTAGAAATTGAGGAAAAGACTTCCCCCAAAGAGGAGATACATCAATGAAAACCTGACCTTTCTCTATGCTATCCAAAAAAAAGTTGGTGTCGGATTTTGGAAAATATGATCCTTTATTTTAATGAATGGGCAGAAAGAAAAATCCCCTTTGTCCACCTTTACCCTAGCACTCGGTGTTCCCACCCATCAGCAAATATAAGGAGTTAAGTTGCTATTTTTAATTAATGGAGGCGAGGGGGAGGATGTGCCGGTGAAAAGCCGAGCACCGCTCCCTGCCGCTGTCTGGTAGAATTAGCCGAGATGGATGGGCGCTCTCCTGGGCAAGCACTGGTTGCCAGTTGCGTGACATAACCTATGTTTATTGCTGCTCCGAATGTTGGCATAAGGCTTTATTGTTGTTGCTTTTGGCTGCAGATAAAGTGCAATTTAGTCTCAGAGTCCAAAGGCCTTTTCTCTGCTTTCCATTGGCCCGATCGACGATGCCAAAACCCGGCTGTCAGTCTAATCCGAGGTCTCATGTTCTCGGCTGATGCCAGAACTCACAGACTTCGCTCACTTTTTCCATCTTACCTGTGTCTATAAAAATGAAACCTTCATCTGTTTAATTACACATTACAGAGAGCAGAAATGACTCAAATCCTCCAATCAGAGCCCAAATCTAATCAAGTTGTTACCAAGTAAATTAAAGTGCATTTTATTTAGTTTTGAATAAAATAGGAAATTAGACCCCTGTCAACCATCTGCACAGCAGCACGCACAGTAAGTGTGGGAGAACTTGAAGTACTGTGTTACACTATTTACAGTATATACTCTACTTCTCATAGAGATCACACTACTCACCCTGACAATGCCTTCATCTACTTTTTATTCCTGAAGGACGGAGCCATCTGTGTTCAGGCATCATCCAGGGTCACCATCTACTTCCTGGACTGAGATGGCAGCTCAGAGATGACAGTCATGTAAATTCTGGTACCTGTGCAGTTCTTGGCTGTGATCACAAATATCTGACACCTTGTGACTGTACAGTCTGATCACTGGGGGGAGAGGAGAGTGAGGAAATGCTTCTTCCTGCAGCAGACATCATCTCAGCCTAGGCAAAGTTACGGAACTGAAGCTCCTTATAAAGAGAATCGGTTGACTTTTGTATGAATATCTTGAAATGGAGGAAAGAAGTTATGTCCTATCCCATGACAGCCTATGGGGAGTCGGATGTACACGGACATGTGACCTTTTATATTAGAGTACCCCTGATCCGGCACAATCGGGTCTGGTGAAACGGAACTCTGTTCCACTTGTTTTTCTGGACCTTGGGGGTATCCAGGTGTAAACGGATGCCAGTCTGTCTAGATCCAGCAGCCCATAGATTAGTATTGGGCATCAGATCGGGCCCGCCTGAAAAAACTGACAGACACACCCAATTGGACTGCCCGTGTGAAAGGGGCCTTAAAGGAGAACAATGATGTGAGTGATTTACACTCATAATTAGAGCCAACGTGTGACATTATAACTATTGATCAGGAATTGAGCAAAGACATAGTCACCGCTCCCTGCAGGGACCCCCCCCCTCCCCTCTCCTATCCTGATCCAACGCTGGCTGGAGGAACAGACAGGGGAGGTGGCGGGCACAGCTGACTCTGCCTCTAGATAGTCAGAGCCCGCTCTCAATCAGCCAGCTAAGTGGATCTCGACAGTATTGTCAGGATCTGTCCCGGCTGTGGCGCTCTCAGTATATAGCGGGCATTAACCCGCTATATACTGAGCCTTGGGTCACAGGAGGATCTTAGTATATGTCCCCCGGTGACCCTAAAGAGAACTATGGAAGCAAAATCGCACAGTGGGTGCCCCTCTTGGCATCCTTCAATTGGAAAATCTTCAGGCGAACAGTGACTGCAGCCAATCAGCTCATGTCTCTTCTGTCAGAATACAAAGAATACAGATTTTTAGCGTGGATGGAGGAATCTGGTATATATTTTACATAACAGTGTATGGCCAGCTTTACTTGGGGTCCACAAGGACACTGTTTGCATGAAGTTTTTATATTTCCCCTGTTTACTCCTATATTCCAAAAACATTTTAGTAGATTATTTGGATTCCACCTCACCTGACCTTATAGCAGAGGGCTAGTGCTCTCTATATAGTGCTGTGGAACGCAATATAAATGAGTAGAATAAATCATGTTGAAAGATCTCTAACTGATAAGGGCCATTACTGGATTGGACTTTAGTCACTAGACTTACCAGTGATCTCAGGCAGTAACCTAATCAGTCATTGCTTGTCATCGCTGGTGCATCTATGGCTGCCCTTACTTTTTTGGCCTTAGGCTCAGGATGGAAATTCCTGTGACACTGAAGGAGCCTTTGTATTTGTAGATGGTGATCATTCACAAATTCTTGTTTCTACCCTTTCATTAGCTGTAAATATACATAGTGCCTTAAAGCAGAATTCCAGGCAATTCTAACTCTTTCAGTGGGACTACCAGGGTTAAGTGCACGTTTTGTCTAGGGAGCTAAAATAAAAAGGTTTTACTCACCCGAACGACATTCCCGGCTTGGTCTTAGACCGATCCCTCCGGCCTAGCTCCCCCTCCACTCCAGTCGTTTAAGGTCCAATGAGTCATCACATCCTATACAGTGTATAAAACATGAGGACTCCATAGCTGGAGTCAGTGGCGGAACTACCGCCGGTGCGGGCGGTGCCGCTGCACCGGGGCCTGAGCCTACAGGGGGCCCAGTATCTATCTAAACACAGCCCTGGGGCAGAGATGGGGGGGCCGTTGGTGTCCGGCCGCCGGTTACCATTGGATCGGTATGCGGTGGGCCCTCCCATCTCTGCGCCGGGAGTGATCACATTGGCTGACGGGCCCCCTATGTGTGACGTGTCAGCCAAATTGATGGCATTGCTGTATAACGTACAGCTGGTATTTGTAGTTCTCTATAGCAGGTCCCATTCTGCATTGCAACAATGCAGAATGGCACCCTCTATGGAGGACTACAAATCTCAGCAGTACTTTATACAGCAATGCCATTTTTCCAACTTTTTTTTTTGTGGTTGCTAAAGGGGATATGGGTTAGGGGGGTGTGTGGGGGGTGGGCCCAAAAATAATCTTGCACCAGCGCCCTTTGTTCCCTAGGTCCGCCACTGGCTGGAGTGAAGGGGGAGACAGGTTGAAGGGAGCCGTGTAAGAGCAAGCCGGGATCGTGGTTTGGTTTAGGTGAGTATAACTTTGTTACTTTAGCTCCCTAGACAAAACAAGCACTTAAAAGAGAACTATGGGATAACCTCTTTTGACCGTGGTTCTCTTCAGGGTCACAGGAGGAAATATACCGATGACCGAAAGCTCAGTATACAGCGGGCTATTGCCCGCTATCTGCTGAGAACGCAGAGTTGCGCTGCAGCCGGGATGGATGCTGACAATACTCTCACGACCCACCCCGCTGGCTGATTGACAATGAGCCATCGGCGGTATATGTTCACTGACTTCCCGATCATTAGAGCCAACCTGTGACAGCTTTAGTGTCACAGGTCGGCTTGAATTATGGGGATGAGTGTTTTTCGCTCACCCCATAATTCTCCTTTAACCCTTTTAGTGTGGGGTTAGCCCCACTGCAAGGGTTAATATTTGATTTGCCCAGAGTTCTGCTCTAAGAGTGGCAGATCACTTTTTGCTTGATATAAATAACAACACTTTATATGACCAAGACCATCTCAATAGTGAAAGCACAAGGGTACATTTTAGAGACGTGCCTGGGTTCCCAGGTATGGAGAATGGATCATCCTTAATGGGGCCCCCCTACTTTTTATTTTTTTGTCCTTTATAGGGGTGGGCAAGTAACTTGGGCATGGCACAATATAGACAATGCCCATTCTTTCATTGTCTTTCAAATGGCTGTGATCTTTCACAGAGCTCTAGTGAGTCGGTGGAGAGTGACTTAGATAGCGTCAGACCTGCTGACATTGTGTGACGGTTTGGTGATAAAGGAATTTGGGTTTTAGATTAATTTGATGGCAATATTGCATAGGTCTCTGATGTATCATTTATCTTACAACTTCACTTAGTAACATTAACATTGCACAGAAAAAGGGCAAGCGGAGCCCAAAGGACAAGTCACCAGTTGATTGGAGCTAATCTTTTCCCCATTACTAACTTACCATGCCTTGTTCCACAGACAGTCAACTTGGCAGAGCTAGGGTTTTGGTTCCTCATGTCAGCGCTGATGACAAATGTGATGATGGGATGTGATGACTGATGGGGGAATAAGCCAACAACAGCAAAAGACATTTAGAAAGCAAAGATCCACAGAAAATGTGAAGCAGGCAGCTCCTTGCATTGCAGGTCCTTAGATACAGCTTCCTCTCCGGCAAGGAGAACAGTGAGCAGCACAGCATCACCAAATCTCACTCCAAATTTTGTGAAACCAGCAATCAAGAGACAGCAGTGCCTTAGATCCCACTACAGTTAGACAGCTATATGACTCAAGGGACAGGGGTATCCGTGATATTTCCAGGGTACCTTCGGTACAGTTAACACATCTAGATTCTGGCTTATAAGATTGCAATTAAAATGACCAAGTGATAATTACTAGAGTGTGTATGTTGGATAAGCTTGAAGTAAGATCTGGACTTTACATAGTTGATATTCTTTTTTTGTCATCTTGTAATGTTTCTTATGTCCCTTTAGCTCTCAGACCAATCTAAGAACTTCCGTATTCTTACAGCACGCCCATATGTTATCAGTGGTGGCCATGGTCATAGACAGAAGCAGCATTGAGTGACATAGTACCCACTTATCCATGCCAATGGCCCTTGACTGACATCTGTCTGCCCTGCTGTCTGATTAAAGTGTAGGAACGCTCCAACCTCCTCGACTGTCCCCTTCACCCCGAGCCTAACGTGGTGCCACCAACAGACATGCTGGAAAAGGTAGTTCCCAATAAGACAGCTATCACAAAGACGTGCCATAATTCCTCCATCATCATCCTACACAGTATTTGAAATACATGGCAGCCGCAAAGTATGCTAACAAGCCGCATTCAACATGATTTTCTGCATGCCATGCACTAACATTAGCTCCTTTTGTCTGAGTCCTGAGTTCAGCATCCGCTTTTCTCAGTTATTCTGCTCGATGTAACGCATTTTATTGACTCATTCAACGAATGGCATTAGCACATCAATGACGACTGTGTGTGTCTTTGTTTTATCACTGTGAAGTGCCTGTTAAGTGCGTAATGTTTCACCGTGGCTGCAAATCCATTATGACAGAAAACCCTAACAGTATTAAATAAAGCCCTTCCATTGATAAATGGCCGTTTACTTTGTGGCTTTGCAGCTGAAAACGAAACGCGTCATGTCCTTCACAGCCTTGTGTGTCCTCAAGAACAATCATTGTTTTGTATTGCACATAGCCATAGAAACATAGATGAGTGACGACAGAAACAATCCAAGTGGTCCATCGATTTTGACCTTTTTTTTTTTTTTTACCTTTTAGTCTAAGTATAGATCTGTGTGTTTCCCAAGTATGTTTGAATTAATTTACTGTTGGCTGACTCACCACCGCTGCTGGGAGCCTTTTCCAAGCATCCACTACTCTTTCTGTCAAATATGTCCCCATGTTCTTGATCATAGCGTCTGCTCTATCACCCTATTCACACTCCTAAAGATAGAAGTAAACCTTCCCCCCAAAAAATGGCTGATTTGTAGGCTTCGTGTGGCAGAGGAGACTGTGTAAGTCTCTTCTGCAGTAAAAGCATCTTTCTACGGGTCAGCATTTTTTTTTCCTGTATGCTGAGTCACACATGCGCAGCTAAGTGCACATACCTGGCATGCTGGGATGTATTAACTCCTGTATGCATGGGGGTTACATCATGCCGACCAGTCAAGAGGCCGAAGATGCTGAACCTAGATGAAGATGAGGAGAAGATGGAAGGGCCGGTGAGGAAGGAGTGCAGCACTGGAGGGGATCGCTTTGGCAGGTAAGCCATCCCATGATGTGCTAATATGCAATGCATGCTAACACATTATGGTATAAGCTCCGGGAAGAGGGGGGCTTTTTTTTTTTTTTTTTTTTACTTTATTTTTGCTTTAATGTATTTTATGGTTTCAATTAACAATCACAGAGATTCTGTTTATCAAATCCAAATAAAGCCTCTCTGCATGTTTATTGACTGCCATGAAATGCCCATATGCAGTACTCAGTGACCTAGGCGGCCGCTATGAGGCCCGGGGCACAGGGGGACCCGGCCAGGACATCCCCCTGATGCTGTGCGGGCCACCTGGGTCGCTATGGCATCTCAGGCTGCTGGCTGTCACTGGCGGCTGTGAGGAGGAACACGCCGCTGTTCAGATCACCGACAACCTGTCATTGATCTGTGCAGCAGCGCGTTCCTCCTCGCTGCTGCTGGTTTAGTGGCAGCCAGCAGCTGCGGAGGAGAAGGCTGGGCCCGGCGTAGGCAGCGAAGGAGGAGGCGTGGGCCCGGTGACGGAGGAGGTGGGGCTGGGCGAAGTAACATCCCGTCCGTTATGGATTTAGATAAAAAAGAGAAACCTCCTCATGGTGTAATATGCATAAACGTTTATTTATATAAAAACATATAGTCACTCACTTTTAAAATCAAAGAAACCGGCCGGTGTGGTGTAGCGTCTCACTCGTCTGCTACTTCCTGGTATAGCGTGGTATTGAATTAGGATAGACCCGCCCCGACGCGTTTCGTCATACAAGACGTCCTCAGGAGGTCATAGGTCAGGTTATTAAAACAGGGCTACCCATAAAGCGCAGATCCACATTTTTTACATAGCTAGAAATCACAGGACCCCATACAAAATGTTGCTATGGGGCCCTCTGATTTCTAGTTACGCCCCTGCTTCCAACCATACACAGGTTTGTCGTATAACCATGATGTGAGATCACTCCTGCTCTCTACAGAAATCCCTTCGGCTGGGTTCACACCTAGGCGTATTGAATATGCGCGTTTGCCGCGTGATTCGCTGTACTTCTTTGGGCGTAGGGCACTTTGTAGCGCATTCATACGGCCTGTAATACACCCAGGTGTGAACCATACCCATAGGAAATAATGGGAATACAGTGTTTGAGCGTTTTGCAGAGCGTAGGAACACGCTACAAAACGCCCAGGTGTGAACCCGGGCCTTCGTGCCTTGCTTCCCAGAGATGTCAGTGGACACTCCATCAGGTAGTTTGTATAGGCCGAAACATATTGAGCATTTACAAGACATAGTACAGACAGAACCCGCTGGCAGGTGGAAGAGAGGCTGGTGCTTGCATTCCTGATACACAGTGCGAGAAGGGGTTTCTGCTGGCAGTGACATTGGCAACTGAATGGCGGCATTCAAGGCAAAGAAGTGGGTTAAATTGCAACTAAAGGCATCGTTTGTATTATTAGTTATTCACCAGTAAACCTCATCAAATTCCCAGATGTCACTTTAATTTTAGCTTACAGTTGTAGGCCACCCTTAGGGCCTGTTCACACGATGTCCGTTTTGTGTGCTGACCTGATCCGTACGCTCCTGCACTAAAAATGCATCCCAATGTATCCCTATGTGTTTTATGGGCTACAGTTCTCACGTGCGCAGTGCGTTCAGGTTACGACAGAAAAATACTGCATGTCACATTTTGTACGGTCCGGAAACGCAAAACGTGTCAAAAACGCACTGCACTGCAGCTAACATGCTAACAGCCCCACTCCAGCAAAAAACTGGAACGCATAAAAAAAAACGCGGCAAAACACATAGCACCGCGTCTGCAGATCCGCACCTGATCCGGACCTGAAACTCATTTGAACAGGCCCTTAGCCTTGCACATGCTTGCACACCCCAATCTGGAACGGCGTAATGCATCTTGTACCAATCTTGGAAGTTATGCAGAACTAGAACGCCATTTCTGAGTGCCGTGCTAGCCGCTGCGTCTCCCACAGTGAACTATACATACAGTGGGTGGACAGGGCCTAGGCATTCCCTTTACAACGATTGCCAACGGTGTGGTTGTTACTCCACATTAGCCTCAGAACATAGACTCACCCAGTGAAGGGTAACCACACCCCAATCTGGAACGGCGTAATGCAAATGAAGACATTGCAGCCATATGTATGAAAGTGGAGATGCGTTGTCATCCAATGGAAGGCATTAGAGCTGCAAGCCATTAGATGCCGGGATCTAAGCTACATAACAGTCAGTGATTGCCACATATATACAAATGTTAGAGCTTTATTGCATGATATATATATACAGGGCTTGAAAAATTTGGCGGTGTCTCACCAGTCAGTCAAAAATCTCACCAGTCAGCATGACCGGACTATAGCCTTGCAATATATGTTAAAAATTTTTGGGGACAGATAGAGCTTTGTTTTGTGACCCCACGGGGGGTTACTTGTTTTTACTTTATAATGAAAAAAGTACCATAAATGTAAAAAAAAAAAAAAAAGTTTCCCTATGTTATAAAACATTTATTCTTACCCATATTTTTAGTACAACATAAAAGTCGGCGTCACGTCGTGTAAATAGACACCAAACATGTCAAGCCTTAAAATTGCGTGCACCCGCAAAAACGCAACAAACGCCCATAGGCGACGATTAAAATGCTTTTACTGCTCATCAGTTTAGTGTTATCAGTGATTGATGGCTCTAGAATTATTGCTCTCATTCCGACATTTGCGGCGATATGTAACATGTGCAGCACTATAGGCGCAATCGTCGTTTTTGCACGTAGGCGCACCCAACGCATATCTACGTGTGTATGTGGGGGGCGGGGGATTTAAAAAAATGTTTTCTTTTTTAATTTTTTTTTATGCTTCTTTATTAATTTTTTTATGATTCTTTCATTTTTATATTACTTTTTTTTTTAACACAACTGTATTGCTATTACATGGGGGGCTAAGAAGCCCCCTATGTGATAGCTAATTTGCATGACAGGTCCTCTTAATGGAGACATCAGGGGTCTCCAAGACCCCTAAAGTCACCTAAGGACCCCCAGAGAAGCTGATGAGGCAGAGATCGGCTTCATCAGCTTCTCTAGCTGGAGAGTGACACTGAATGCAGGAAGGGATGTAATATACATCACTTCCTGCATTCGGGGACTGAGAGGAGATCAAAGGGAGTTCGTGTACTGAACTCCCTTTGATCTCCTGTCACAGAGCCGTGCCGGTCCCGGCCGCATCGGGCACAGCGGATCTCGGGACCGGCAACGGCAGTGACAGCTTCTGACACAAGCGATCGAGCGTCTCTATAGACGCTCGATCGCTTGACTGTAAAGCTCCCGGCCGGCCGTGTAATTACAACGGCCGGCCTGGAAGCTGCTCGTCGGGCTCCACTGTCTGCTCGTCACAGACGAGCAGACGAGTGGATTTTCGAGCCCTGTATATATATATATATATAATTAATCCACCTTAGTACTGGAGCAATTACTTAATTTTTGCACAAACATACTACAATCTGGATTTTTGGATAGAAAATTACTTTAAACCCCAAACAAGTATATATTTTCTGAAAGCAAGGGCCCTGTATAATAAAAACAAATGGTAACTGTATTTTTTGGTCACATGATATTTGCGCAAATGTTTATAAAATCAATATTTTTTTAGCGAAAAGAACATTTAAATGAATTTTAGTTCACACAAACACAGTTTAATAACCTTATTTTTGGTCAAATATAAAAGATGGGGTTACATCGAGTAAATAGATAATGCAAAGGTACGTTTTTTTGTAAAAGACCGGAGTTCTTTTGTAAAGGAATCTTACATGGGCACTAGGGATGTCCCAATGCCACTTTTTTAAGACCAAGTACAAGTACTTTCCCTTAGGTACTTGCCGATACCAATTTACCAATACTTTTTCTAAAACAATACAGACTAATGATTTTAGGGCAGTTTCTCACAAGGGCTAAATACAGATGTCACAAGGGCAAAATACATGTCACCAAAACAGAATACATGTCCCTAGAGCAGAATACATGTTCCCAGAGCAGAAAACATGTCCCCAAAGCAGCATACATGTCACCAAAGCAGAATAAATGTCCCCAGAACCGAATTCATCTCACTAGGCTGCATGCCGATCTCACCAAGGCGACATGTGGATCTCTGCGGGCAGTGACTATACTGTGAAGAGTGCCGGGCTGGAGTGCCGGAGTGTCCAGGGCTGTACTGTGCTGTGTGGGGCTGTACTGTGCTGTGTGGGGCTGTCTCAAAGAAAGTGGTACAAACCGGCAGGTAGGCTATGCATTGTAGTTCATCAGCAGTTAGCCAACCATGGAACGGCCAAGCATTGCGATATATGGTATCACATTTTTATTTGAGCGTTTAAAATTAAAACTGTTCACAAAAATGTCAGTGTGACATTTCTACGCAGTCACAATGGAAGAGGTACAAACCGGCAGGTAGGCAATGATGGGCCTTGTAGTTCATCAGCAATTGGCTGACCACAGAAAGCCCGAGCCTTGCAGTACGGAGACATTTTCAGCCATGAATGCCGGACATTCTTCAGTAATTCTTTAGGCCCTTGTTTTTATCTCCTCCTGGCGTGCTAATCTCTCTTGCTGTTTTTAGAAGCCGCAGCCTCAGCTTGTTTGTTCAAGAGTTGTAGCAAATCGCAGGCTGCTTCTCTTATCTACACTCTGAGCAAACTTGCAGAGTCATTTCAGGTCACCGTACCGCAGAGACATTCCCAGAGAACAAGGTGCAGCTCTTTACTGGGCCGTAATGTGATCTTTCCCCCCATTATGGTATGTATGGGAAAAAACATGCATTTTTATTATATTTGAACATTGCATTCCATGTTGGTTTAAGCCCTACTCCGGGCACCAGAAAAATAAATACCCTTTCAGCGGGGCCTGCCTGCACTGCAAGGGTGGAATGCTTGGTATTAGACATGTGCAATTAGTTTTGTTCCGAATTCGGACTAATTTTTCTGAAATTTGGGCATTCGGACACATCCAAATTTACGAATCCCAATGCATCTGAATGCGTCCGAATCCGAATGTCCATTTCCGAATTTCGGATCCCATCCAAATTTTCTTCAAAAACTAAACTGAATTGAACATGTGACTTTTCTGGCTAATCAGATGTGGGTTTTTTTTTTTGGTTTAATGCATCCGAATGGGTCTGAACACAAATTTTTGTTACGTTAACATGGCAGCCATCTGATTGGCCAGAAAAGTCACATGCCGTAACAAAAATTAATGTTCAGTATTTACATATAATACTAAAGCTGAGGCTTCTAGACCCGAATGGCATTAGGGATCCGAATTTCTGAATTGCATTCGGGAGCTCCTGAACACCATTCGGGTCTGAGAGCTATATATATATATTTTCGTCCGAAACCCGAACCGAATTGAATTTCAGGATCCGAATCCACTGCAAAAGTTTTTTGTGTTTTTAATCCCATAGTTCAGCTTCCAGTACATCTCATGGGGCCTCACAGTCTGCAGAATTTTTTACATGTCAGTCTCCCCCCACACACAAAAAAAGGTCACTGACCTCTGAGTCTCTTAGGTCAAGAGAATAAAAAAAGAAACTGCATTCCATTCCGGGTGCTGTTGGAGTCCTGTTTGTTTCAGAAAAGATGGTATGGCCAGACTGGTTATGGTGAGGTGGGATAGAAGCCTCCTAATGAAAGTGTAATGATGGCCATACACTTGAAGATGGCGGGGCTGAACAAGAAGAGTCACTTTTTTCCCCCAACATGCTAAAGAGTGTAGATGGAGGAAACTTTATATGCCGGCTATTGTAACTGCAAAGGAGTTTGCATGTTCTCCCTGTGCTTGCGTGGGTTTCCTCCGGGTACTTCGGTTTCCTCCCACACTCCAAAGACATGCTGGTAGGTTCATTGACTTCTGTGTAAATTGGCCCTCATGTGTATGTACTGTATGTATGTGGGATGGGGACCTTAGATTCTAAGCTTTTTGAGAGCCCTGTCACACCATCAAGAATGCGTTCCAGTGCGTTCGGCCTCTGGAACGCAATCCGGCCGGCTCACTTTGTTTTGGGGTGTGATGGTGCATTGAACTCAACGGCATGCTCGAGTTGCAATCACTGGCACCCAAACGAGTGGCACATTAGTGCCTGCGTTCCGGTCCGGTGCGATTTGCAAAAAAATGCTCCATGCACTATTTTTTTCAGATCGCACTGGACCGGAACGCAGGCACTAATGTGTCACGCGTTCGGTGTCGACGCGGGTGGGTGGCGTGGCTGTGGTGCCATTGAGTTCAATGCACCGCCACACCCCAGAACAAATGAGCTGGCCGGTTTGTGTTCCACTGCGTTCCGTAGGCCGAACGCACTCTTGATGGTGTGACGGGGCCCTGAGGGCAGAGACTGATGTGAATGTACACTATGTAAAGCACTGTGTAAATTGTCGGCGCTATATAAATACCTGTAATAAATAAATATTGCATTCTGAATACCCGAATAGTGGCTGCATCTGATTGCCTGCTGTCAGCATTCACTCAACTCCTTCCACAAAAGTCAATTTTGTTGAGCTGGCAGGGCCAACCATGGATTGAGTTTTGGCTGATTCAGCAGGCAACTGTTAAAATTCTATGTGTGTAGCCAGCTTATGGCTTGGGGGGGGGGGGCGACGACATTCAGTACACCTACATATAAACATACAATACATGCACATTCCCTTTAATTGGATCCCATATGCTGCAAGTACAAAAAAATCTCTGATCTGCCAGAAATCCAGCAAGCTCATAGCTTCCTATAGTGAGCTGGTCACGCTGCCATTTCTGCACTGAAATACCAAGTGGTGTTGTCAGCCGTGCCTGAGTTTTCCTCTGCTTGACTGCAGATCCCTATTCTCTCTATAGCATAAGGGGGAGTTGTTCTGTAGTCTAGCAGGGAGGACTCTGGCAGGGCTAACAATACTGCTTGGAATTTTAGTGCAGTAGGGGCCGCATGGTCAGCTCATTGTTTAGGAGCTCAATGGACTCAGCAGGGGCACTGCAGAGAGATCACTGCTTCCACACAGAGAACAAGGGTCCTCCTCTGCAGCATTTGGGCAGGGGACAGGCTTTTCTACTCAGGCTGTGGTTGCTTTTAAAAAGAGAACAAACTGTAAGACTTTGCACAACTTTTGTTTCGAGGTACCTGCAATGCAACGAGGGGATTTAAACCGAGATCTCCAACTACCTCACTTCCGGTGCTCAGAAAGACTGGAGCTCTGTACAGTTGCGGTCCGCATGCGTTTGTCACCTGCTGAATATTGTTAAAATGCAGCTCCGTCAGTCTTTGTGTTTTGCAGTGTAACGACGTCTGGTCGAAAATCTCCAACTTGCAAGTACCCGGCTGTGAGGTAGTTGGAGATTTTGATGAGTTGGAGCTTTTGATAGAACCCCCTCTCAGAGGTAATAAGTCAAGTGTCTGACACAGATCAACTCCTGATGCAGCCTCTCACCTTGTGACCTGCTACAAAGTTACACTCTGCATTCTGATCATTGGGGAAGAGGAGACTGAGGAAAGGCTTCCTCCTCAATGTAGCAGACTGATGAAGTCATCTCAGCCTAGACAAAGTCACTGGACTGGAGCACATGGATGACTTTTTAATAATAAAAGGTGGAACTTTTTCTAAAAAATGATACTGTTGCTGTATATTGTGACATGTCAGGAATTTATTGATGGAGTCACTGAAAGGTCCACTTAAATTTTCTGAGAAGGTTTGATAGAAAGCTATTATGTCCTACCATAGGCATTCCATCATCAACTGCCCTTTAACGTTTACATCAGTGGTTCTCAACCTGTGTAACCTCAGGACCCACATTTGTCCTCGGTCATTAAGTCGTGCCAAATCGCACTGCAATGGAACGTACGGCATTAGGGTACCGCGGGTTCTGGTGCAAGTGTACGAACTGTGGGTGGGAGGTGTGTTTGGGGTACCATTCAAATGAATGTCAATGCAACATACCTCCCACATGAGAATGCACAGTAGGTGCGATTGCGTGGTACAGTGTGTAATCGCACTGTACTAATGTGAACGGGCCCTCAAAAGCACTGACATACATACACAACCACAGCCACAATCTCACACACACATACACACTCCAAAAGATGTTTAATTTAAAAAAAAATGTTTTAAGGTCCACCCAGTCTCCCTACCTTATGAGAACGGGAGTAGATCCTCAGCCTGGGGTCCAGTGTGGGCTGCTGTACTGTGCTGTACTGTACTGTAGCTCCATCCAAATGTGCATTGCTTGTACAGCTCCCTTGTATGCCCTGTAGAGGTGCCGGGAGCCAGAATGTGATGTCACTCCGGTCCAGGTACCTCTACAGGGCATGTGAGGGAGCTGTAAGCAATGCACGTATGCATGGAGCTCCTTGCGGCCATACCCCCAGTCCACCCCACCTCAAGCTGGCACTCGGCGCCGGGCAGCATATTTTGAATGGCTACTTGGCACAAGAACTGACAATGCTGTGCTAGGGGGAGGCTGAGGAGCCTCTCCCCTAGAAAAGTGGAAGAAAAGTGGCGACCCACTGAAAACGGGGTCGCCACCCACTTTTGGGTCATGACCCACCAGTTGAGAGCCAAGGGTTAACATGGACCTTCGGTCAAAATTTAGCCGAAATGAAAGAGCAAATTGCCCAGAGCATCTTCTGCAGAACTGTTGGAACCCAACCATGAAAAAGCAGTTTAGCTCTAATAAGAGGCCACTAATTGGCTTGATGACTTATAGATCCTGTGAATGTTTCTCCTTCAGCTTTTGCTCTCCTTTTTCTTTTTTTTTTCCATCGTTCATCACTCAGAAATAGTTGGCATTTTATTGCTTTTGCATACCAATAATTTAGACATTTAGATTATTTCAGAGGGCTGGCATTTCATTGCGGATTTGTTATTTTAAAGCATTTTTTTTTCCTGTATCGCTGCCCTTGCCAAATCCAGCGGTCCCTTCTGCCAGCATCCCCGGAACATTTCAATAGCCCGTGTTCCAGCAACGTAATGAAGGAATTTGCGTTGCGTGATTGTAGATGTGGGCGTATTTTTGTGTTCCTCATTAAGCCGAACGTCTCCAGTGGTGGGAGAAAAATAGCTGCAGATTACAGAACATACGGTCTAGTCCTGGTACACGCCGAGCTGGAGGGCATTGCGGATTTTGTGATTGGCGCTCCTTACAGGGGACCGTAAACCTCAAACTTATATGAAATTTGTCACATTAAAGTGTACCTCCGGGTCTTGTTGCAAAGTGATATGAGGGATCTTATTGCCAAACAAGACTCTTTGCGTTTTATTGGCATTGAAAACGACCTTTCCGCTTTAATCTGCAATGAGCCATAGTCATGTGCAGCTAATAGCATTTAATCAAATCTTTAATGGTACCGCACTTCACTGGTACCATGGCAACTCTGCTTATCCTTGCCCTGTATATATTCGAAGACCTTGTAGGCGTGCAAGAGAGAAACACAACAGAGCACACTGAATAGTACAGATAAAAATACCTTTCAGTAAATAAGAATAGTAAAATTGCACTAAAATGGCTCCAATGGAAATCCAGGAATGCGCCAGCAATTGCATTTACAGTAAGCCTCGGGGCATATCATCAGGAAGAACGGCTCTAATGGAAAACAAGAAATGCGCCAACAATTGCATGTAAGCATTAGGGCATATCAGGGAGAATGGCTCCAATGGAAAGTCAAGAATGTGCTAACAATTGCATGTAAGCATCAGGGCTTATCATCAGGAAGAATTGGTCCAATGGAAAACCAGGAATGCACCAACAATTGCATGTAAGCATCTAGGCATAGCATCAGGAAGAATGGCTCCAATGGAAAACCAGGAATGTGCCAACAATTGCATGTAAGCATCAGGGCAAATCATCAGGAAGAATGGCTCCAATGGAAAACCAGGAATGCCCCAACAGTTGCATGTAAGCGTGAGGGCATATCATCAGGAAGAATAGCTCCAATGGAAAACCAGGAATGGCCCAACAATTGAATGTAAGCATCAAGGCATATCATCAGGAAGAATGGCTCCAGTGAAAAGCCAGGAATGCACCAACAGTTGCATGTAAGCATGGATGGAAACTTCTAAGCAGAGGTAAGTCTGAAGTTGGAGCAAACACAATTTGCCTGGGTTCACCCAAGCCCACTGTTACTGCTACCCCCACCTCCTGGCCCAATCAGTTGCCAAGAAGTGCATTCCCCATCCCGCAGCTATATGTAACAATGGGTGGGGAATGCCCCCACTGTAACTGCTGCCACTCATTGGGCCAGGAGGAGACAGTTACAGTTGGTTAGAGAGGATGGTTACAATTTGGAGCAGGCTTTCGGTGAACTGGGTCCAGGCTCATCTCTACTTTTGAGGTGAGCACTGCAAAAACCCTGGAGATATCTTGGGTAAAGCTTGGAAAAACACGGCTCAGACTCCTTTGGATTTCAAGCCTGCCTACATCACCCACTTGACAAACTTCAATCAAAGAAAACGAGGGAGCCTGGTGAAAAATAATCGTCCAAACAGTGACTGCAGCCATTCGGTTCCATGATTCTTGCAATGTCTGCCTTAGAAGTTTCCACCTATGCTTCCATCTCTCCAATAAAGTGACATGATCAACTCTCATATACATGATCAACTCTCATATCACCAGGAAAAAAACCTTTCAGTGGAAAATCAGGTCACGTCATCAGTTGCTGAAAACACTCTTGCTAATTAGCCAGCACAAGGAGAGATGGAAACTTCTGAGGTGGACAATGCAAGAACCATGGAGCAAGATACTACGAAAATGCCCCTAAAGATGTTTAAAGGAGGGGAGTGAAGTTGTATCTTGGGTAAAGTTTGGCCATACATGAATAAAAAATGTTTGTCCATCCCCTTCAATTTTAATTGAAGCTTGTAAAGCGGGTGGTGTAGGCAGGGCCACCCGTGGCTTGAATTTCGGGCCACGGGAATCCCTGCCCACATAGTTTGCTTGCCAAACTTGGATTGAAAAAATCGAAGGAGCCAGGTGGGAAAAAAAATCAGCTGAATAGCGACTGCAGGCAATCAGCTGCAATCATTGTTCAGGTATTTTGTGGGTTGGCAGGGGGAGAATCCTTCTATACACATTATTTAATGTAAATGGGGTAATTGTGTATGACTGGTTTTAATGAGAACCTCCACTGATGTGTTTCGGTGCCATGCCCCTTTATCAGAGTGCTAAACATGTTATTGGAGGTACTCAGTGACCCAGGATACAACCTCAGCCCCTCTTTTAAACAGCTTTTGGGGGCGTTTTTTTAGTATCTTGCTCCAGGTTCTTGCAACACCTCTCTCCTACTGCTGGCTAGCTAGTGAGAGAGTTTTCAGTGCAGAACAGCCGCACCGTGGTGAAGATTGTAAGGTAGGACTCTGTTGTGAAGGGGGGACTCTGATGTGAAGGGGGGACTCTGATATGAAAGGGGGACGCTGATATAAAGGGAGGACTCTGATGTGAAAGGGGGACTCCGATATAAAGGGGGGACTCTGATATAAAGGGAGGACTCTGATGTGAAAGGGGAACTCTGATGTGAAAGGGGACTCCGATATAAAGGGGGGACTCTGATATGAAAGGGGGACTCTGATATGAAGGGGGGAGTCTGATGTGAAAGGGGGACACTGATATAAAAGGAGGACTCTGATATAAAGGGAGGACTCTGATGTGAAAGGGTGGATCCTGATAAAATAAGGGAGCTCCTGCTGTGAAGGGTGGACTTTGATGTGAAATAGGGGCTGCTGATATGAATGGGAGACTCTAAAATGAAGTGTGGCTCCTGCTGTTAAGGGGGGATCCTTTTATGAAGGTGGCTCCTGCTGTGGAGGCAGTTTGATGTGAAAGCAGGCTTCTGATATGAAGCAGGAGCTTCTAACGTGAGTGCTGGGGGGTAGAGGTTTTTGTGAATAGGAGGCTTCTGATTGGAA
>NW_017306472.1:1375919-1382187 GCF_000935625.1 Nanorana parkeri
GCTTCTGTAGTGAAGAGATGTAATGGTTCGACTCTGATGTGAGAGGGGCTACTGATGTATTGGTAAAACTGATGTGAGCGGAAGCATCTGATGTAAAGGTGGGAACCCTACATCATTGTTTTGCTTGGGGTCCCCTAAAATCCATACCCGTCCCCTAAGTAGGATATGAGTCTGGTATAGATTTTGGGAAGGGAGGACCACATATCTTTTTTAAACTTTTTGCATTTTAGAATGTGGTGTCCCAAGAATTTGCATAACTTGAAAGGGTGCCGTGACTGATGAAAGGTTGAGAAACACTGGTCTAAAAGAGGGATGGTGACACGGCTGCAGGCTGTGAGCAGCGGAGCCACCCGATTTAGTGTTGCAGCAATATCTAAACAGACTAGAGTGGCTGAGTTTAGGTATTTATGATACCATCTATGTATTTGGCCATCTCCCTACTGTTCTGTACCCCCATCCACTAAACACCCCTAACCCTGATGCTTGTTGTAAATAATAATTATTATACAGGATTTATATAGCGCCAACAGTTTGCGCAGCGCTTTACAAAACTGAGGGAGACAATACAATTAACAATACAATTTCAGTACAGGAAGTAGGAGGGCCATGCCCATGAGAGCTTACAATCTAGTAGGAATAATAAATGTCGCTCCGGAACCGTGTCCGTCTCTCCTGCACGTCATGATGCCGGTTCAGGTTGAACTGAGGCAAATCTCCGCATTCTATTTCATGCAACCTTTAATTTTGTAGGAATCCTGACCTCATCCATATTGCGCCACTCCCTTGAAAAAGACATATTTTCGGGCTGACTCACAGACGTGTCCACACCCCACTTTATAAATATATATATAAACGCGGGGTCGCCACACAAGATAAGTAGATCGCTATGTCATAATGATGGGCTTGCTGGCTGTGCCGAAACATTGCTTGACATTGTCTCCAGCGAGATTCCATCTGACAGGTTTGTCCCGTCTCCATCAGCTGCCAGGCAGAGCGGCTGGAGATGAGTGAGCCGAGCCGTATCGGGGAACGAGACCTGTAATCATACACAATTTACCGGACTGAAGTCAATATCTTC
This sequence comes from Nanorana parkeri, assembly GCF_000935625.1. Classification (NCBI taxonomy): domain Eukaryota; kingdom Metazoa; phylum Chordata; class Amphibia; order Anura; family Dicroglossidae; genus Nanorana; species Nanorana parkeri. Next base: position 1,376,998 of record NW_017306472.1, read on the forward strand.
ATGGCTTCCATCCAAAGCTCACTGTCCTTTGACGAATATCCCTCTTCTATAGAATATCTGGTACTTAGAGAGGCGATGAGAGCTTCAGCTAGTCAGAAGAGCTTGTTTTCTCACGGAGAGATTTGCCAGCTTGTAGGGAAATATTCCCGCAAGTGTATCCGATCCTTTATGATCCTTCCCAAGTTTAATCTGCTTATATTTTGTCTTCACTGGTTCCTTTCTCCTCTCCTTCCTTCCCCATCATATGTTAAGAACAAATGTACATAAAAAGTTTCGGTTTTCATTACATCTTATTTTCGATCTAGTGATGTCATCATTGGGTCTGTGTGCTTCTCCATGCAATGCAAGCAGATCGTGGCTGGTGGGAGGGGCCAGCAGGATGCTGTACATAGCATCCTGAAACCATCACAGCACCCTGCCTCAGGGTGCTTTGATGGGTGGATATCAGTTTGTAGAAGCAGGCATGCTTGCATGCCTACCACCCTAAGCCCACATGTGATGCTGAGCCCCCATGCAGTGCCGGATTTCCCACAAGGCCAACCATCGCCCGGCCTCAGGGCAGCAGGGAGTAGAGGGGCAGCAGGGGTTTGGAATTGCTATCTCTGAAAACCCGGGACATGCAGTTCCGGGCTAAATGTACAGCGTGCAAGAAGGGCTAAATGTACAGCGGGGAAGCCGCCGCTTGTTTTGTACAAGTAATCTCGCCGATGTTGCCGAGATCACCACTTGTATGCAACCTGCAGGACTTCCATTCTCCATTGGGGGGGGGGTGGGATTTGGTGGGTAGGCGGGGCGCATTGAGGAACCTGGCCTTGGGGCAGCAGAGAAAGTAAATCCGGCCCTGCCCCCCATGATTAAAAGATATGAACTCTAATGAATGAAAGGGGCGGGCCATGGAAAGTCAGGCTTATGGGTAGGAACGGCTTAGATGAAGCTGGGCTTCCTTTTTTTCTGGACGGTAGAGGGGAATCCTGATTTGACTGTAAAGGTCCTCGTTGTTTATATGAGCCAATATGCTTAGAAACCAGTTCATTTCCATGTTTTTGCCTTGTGACCTACAAGTGCTTTGTACATAGTACCCGTACTGGCATTGAACTCAAGATCCCAGCTCTGCAAATTATGGGCGCGCCTGTTTTCATAGGATGCTGTAGCCAGCAATGATCTGGCAGAGCGAGGTGCTCATCAGGGGAGATGTGACCAGGCCCGCTCGCTCGGGATACATGTCACACTGACAGCACTGAGTCAGCCATGTTTGTAAACACAGCTGAGTCTTGACAGGCTGACTAATCGACATTGTGCCGAATAAACACCTCCGGCTGACTCCACTGCACCGGAGAGCTTCAATTCACATTATTCTTTTATCAAATGACTTTATTCCCCCCAAAATTTGGCTTCCGCAGCTAATAAAGGGTACTAGAGAGGCCACAAGTGTATGTAGTATTTCTACCATGCGGTACTTATTTTTGCGCACGCCATCCTGCAAATTTGCTGCTCCATCTTTGTTACTGATGTGTAGAGAGAGCAGGTCCTTATATCCTGAGATGATGTTGTTAGTACATTATGCTAGGAGTTCAGACTTTACTGGTTGTATACTTGTTCCCGGTCAATGTGTAGCCAGTAGTGACACCCAGTTTGCCCGAGCCCATGCACAACTGTCAGTGACACCCCCCTCCCAGCCTGATCAGTTACAGTCAGGGCATTCCCTGTCCCTTTGTTTTGTGTAACCACTAGGGTGGGGGGAATGCCTCGTGCACAACTAATTGGTCTAGGAGGGAGGTGCGTCAATCACAGTTTTGTGCGTGATTGGGCGAATTACAGTAAACCGGGTTTGCACCAGGCACACGCACATCACTATTAGTAAATGGGAATTATCGGTGTGATTTCAGTGCTCACTGTGTCCCAGCATTATGACTCGGTTGTCATTGACAGCTCTTGGTCACAGAGTAACGGTTGAGAACCGGTAGCATGGGCTCCTGATCACGTGATCACTGTGACAGTCAGTGACAGTGATCACATGATCAAGAAGCCCAGCAAACACCTCCACTTCTTATAAGATTTTTTTTAACAGTTAGCAAGGGTGTAAATTTTACCTTCCCCATTGATTCAAATGCAATAGCAAAATAATACATTATGCATAGTCAAAGTGATGTCATTGTGCCAAAAGTTTTCAAATGTTTTCCAAAATTTTCGGGTAAATGAAAAAACAAAAACCCCCTAACTTCAGTCTCCCTTGTAGCAAAATATATGTTTTTGCAATTCGAATGAGTAAATCACTGTAAAAGCAAACGAATGTCCCAATTACAAGCACTCTTACTTTTGATATGTAGAATATCTGCGCACAGTATTAACCAATAGCGTGTCATTTCAGTGCTCTGGGTGGTTCCTCGGCTCTTCACATCCCAGCGTTTCCCAGCGGTGGCTGTCTCATAGACTATGTTCCTCAGGTCTGCCAGCTGCTGACCAACAAGGTACGGTAACTACAGTTTGATAATGTTCCCTCTAATTGTTTGATCTAAAAGGCAAGTGAACAGTAAGATAGGGCACACACAGAGCGAATCGGACGAAATCCGCTCCGTGTGTAGCCTATCCCTTTGGCAGAAGTCAATCATTAGATCAACTTTTGCTGAAGGAACATGTTGGACAATCTTCGGCCGAACGGTGCTTGCAGCCAATCAGCTTCAATCACCAGGGCTGCAACCAACTTATCAATTATGAGAATAGTTGTCAATTTTGCACCTTGTTTGTATGTTTTAGGCCCCTTTCACACGGGCAGTACAATCAGGTTTGCCTGTCAGTTTTAGGCATCCAAATGTAAACGGACATGCGTCCATTTACATCTGTTTACCCCGACTCTGTCAAGGTTTGGGGGGGGAACAGAGTTCTGTTTTGGAAAACCTGATTGTGACAGATCGGAGGTAATCTGATGTAAATGCACACGTCTGCTTACATCCAACTCCCTATAGAGCAGTGGTTCTCAACCTGTGTAACCTCAAGACCCACATTTGTCCTTGGTCATTAAGTCGTGATCCAAGTTGCACTGCAATGGAACACAGTGTGGGTTGCTCTGCTGATATTAAGCTCCATCCAAATGTGCATGCACTTGTACAGCTTCCTTGCATACCCTGTAGAGGTCCGGGGAGCCAGATTGAGATGTCACTCCAGTCCAGGCACCTCTACAGGGTACACAAGTGAGCTGTAAGCAATGCAAGTATGGATGTAGTGCCCTCACGACCATACCCCCAGCCCACCCCACCTCAAGCTGACACTCGACACCAAGGAGCAAATTTTGAATGGCTGCTCGGCGCGAGAACTGACAGTGCTAAGCTAGGGGGAGGCTGAGGAGCCTCTCGCCTAGAAAAGTGGAAGGCACTTGGGGACCCACTGAACACGGGGTCGCGAATCACTTTTGGGCCACAACCCACCAGTTGAGAACCAAGGCTATAGCCCTTACATGGGTCCCTAGAGCTGAGTTTCGGCCTAGTTCACACCTAGGCGTTTTACAGCGCGTTCCTACGCTCTGTAAAACGCTCAACATGTGAAAACCAATGATTGCCCAGGGGCATGGTTCCCACCTGGGTGTTTTACAGCGCGTAGGAACGCGCTGCAAAACGCCCTACGCCCAAAGAAGCACAGGAGCTACTTTGGGGCGTATTTTCCGCGCGTATCCATTGGGATACAGCCAGGTAGCCCTCGGAAACGCGCGTTTTTTTTATTGCGAATCGCGGTACAAACGCACATATTTGATACGCCTAGGTGTGAACCCAGCCTTCTTCCTCCATCGCAAGATGGAGGAAAATATCAATGGACACAGATGTCACAAGAGGGACATCCATTCCATACTGCTCCAATCAGCAGAGGGTCCATTCACAGATCCCCTTCTGAAAGTGACACTAAGCTCAGTAGTTAAATCTTAAAAATGCATTCAAGTACCTTAATTTTCTATATTTATATGTATAAATTCCATTTTTATTAAACACTTTTTACAATTATAAGCATTCAAAGAAAAGGAAGCGTCAATACAACAGTGATACAGGACTGATAAAGATAACAAAAAAGAGAAATTGACATCAAAACCGGAAGTACTGTAGATCCAGGGCAGTATACTCATGTTTAGTTTACTAATCTGTATTGAGATTGTAGTCCATCACAGGAGTGAGCTTGGAGCGGTGACTACTTTACAACACGCACAGGGACCATGGGGAACAAAAGTAGCCCCCCTCCAGAAGGAAGGACAGTGTCAGCACCAATTCAGAGATGATTTGAGGCTCTACAGCCGAGTGATACACAAATAAGATACATTTTGTTAATAGTGAAGGTACTTGAATACATTCTTAAGATTTAACTCCTGAGTTTATTGTCACTTGAACAGAACACATTCTGCCTATGTGAAAGGGGCCTTGTTGAAATTGAACACAGGAGCACTTTGTATATCACTATTTTGGATGTTTATATATTTGATGTTATTATTGGTATTACACATCCAGTATGTTTTTATTTAGATATTTTAATTAGGAGAGCTGTGTTTAAGCAGTTATGGCTTTCATATATACCCGGTGGAGCATTCACAGCACCTGATTGCAGGGTGATAACACTCATTTATAACATAGTAACTTTGTAGCAAGTCACAAGACGAGAAGCTGCAGCAGGGACTGATCTGCATCAGACATTTTTTAACAAAGTCAAGAAGTACAGGCACCAGGATTGACATGATTGTTTCATCTCAGTGCTGGCATCTCAGTGCCGGAAGTAGATGGTGAGATGCCTGAACAAAGATTGCTCTGTCCTTCTGGAGAGAAAAGCAAATGAAGGAACTGTCAGGGGGAGTCCTGAGAGCTAATAAATACCTGGAAGTGTAACTACTAGGGATACACTGATACCAGTTTTTCGTTATCCATTATGAGTACTGTTATTTGTTTTTCGGTACTCACTGATACCGAAAGTCCCATTAAAGGAGAACTATGGGGTCAGTGTTTTTCCCCATAGTTCTCCTTAGGGTATAGAACTATGAGCTGAGTGGAAATCACTCATCTCATAGTTCTCCTTTAAGGAAGCCGGGCGGCCTGTAATGCCTCACTGCCCGGCTTCCTGATTAGCTGGGAAGCCGTCTCCATCCTCCTTCGTCATCAGGTGACGAGGAAGCATGGAGCCACCTTTCTGGCCAATTAGGAAGCCGGGCGGGGGGGCGGTACT
>NW_017306472.1:1382293-1512733 GCF_000935625.1 Nanorana parkeri
CGGTAATGACTCGCTGCCTGGCTTCCTGATTGGCCAGCTTCTCGACCAATCAGGAATCCAGGCAGCAAGTCATTACACGCTGCCCAGCTTTCTGATTGGCTGGGAAGGTGGCTCCATGCTCCCTCATCACCAGGTAACTAGGAAGCATGGAGCCGGCTTTCTGGCCAATTAGGAAGCTGGTGGGGTGGGTAATGACTCACCAACCGGGTTCCTGATTGGCCGGGAAACCAGCTCCAAGTTCCCTGGTGATGAGGGATCCGGCTTCCTGGCCAATCAGGAAGACGGGCAGCGTGTATTCACTCCCCGCCCGGCTTCCTGATACCGGAAGTTCCGGTATCGGAATAGGCATCGGGAGCATTTGGACGAGTACAAGTACTGGCCCAAATACTCAGTATCGGCACCCGTACTAGTATTGGTTTCGGTGCATCCCTAGTAACTACACATTACAGTACATAGCATACATGTACAGTACATAACATGGAAAAATATATCTGGTGCTGGTCCACTTTAAGAGTATACATTTAACATATATCTTGCAAGCAAATTATTTTTTGCCGATCGCTGCAGCTGCTGCCCCTCCTCTAGTGGTGTCACGGAGTATAAGTGGCTGTCCTCTCCATTCCTTTAATAGTTGCCGATGACTCAACAAACAGTTTAATCAATAAGCGCATCCACAGGCATTGACAGTGACTTACGCACAAACTCTGCTCTGGAGGCCACTTTTGCAGTTGATTGCGGTATTATTGTACAGCTCTTTCCTTTCATTGTCCCATCAGGCCCAGAAAACACACTTTAGCACCGCCATGGAGACCATCAAGAGAACATAAGAGCAGCATGCGTACAGTGTGGAAAAATGATTGTTATTGGGTCAGGTTGCTGTAGGCGTATTGTGTATAGTCCTGACCTGCATTTAGATATTTTTAAAATGATTGTTGCCTCCCAGCAGGTACACAGATGGCAATATAAATTACTGACAGGGGTCCTAACCCTTCCCCACTCTAAGAATAAAAAAAAAATGTAACTTGTTGTAGGGCTAACATTTCAGCCTTGACTTATTATGATGGTGCAGGCTTACTTATAAATGATTTATATGTTATACCCTTTTATTGAACCTAGTCTAATGCATTAGCTGATATCTTGGGGTTCAGGGGTCACATGATGCCTGACAGTTGTTCAGATGATGGGAGATAGCATGTGGGGTCAGTCAACTGTCAGGCCAACAAATATCAGACTTGAGAAGACCTCTGACCTTTAATTGCCTCAACAATGGTCTGTCCCATATTTCTGTCTTTACAAGTTTCTTTCAATGTAGGATATATTATGCGTGTGTGTTTGTTTTCAAAAATCTGGTTTTTGCATCTACTGTAAAATGTGTTTTGTGCAGTTAATTAAGCGACTGAGGATTCAGTTTTTCAAACACAGTTGGGTTATACTGCTGCCTGCAGGAAGATTCAAATGCTGGCAAACAAAAAAGAATGACCAGCCAGGTATAGCCCCTCCCAGGGACATCCCGAGGCCGGATGTCACCCAGAACGGGTATCAGGTGACACCCCGCCGTGATTATTATTATACAGGATTTGTATAGCGCCAACAGTTTGCCCAGCGCTTTACAATATAAGGAAGACATTACAATCACAATACAATTCAAGACAAGATGGTAAGGAGGGCCCGGCCCCTGAGGGCTTACAATCTAAAAGGGAGGGGCAAGTGATGCATGAGGAGGTAGCTGTGTGGGGATGAATTGTTTGAGAACGTGATGGTTGAGTGGTTAGGATGAGGTGGGATCGGCTTCCCTGAAGAGATGAGTAGGGATCGCCCAAAGGCAGTCAGAGTGGGAGATAGACGGATGTCATCGCGCATGCGCAGCCATCTTGGTGATACCTGCCGGCGGCCATCTTGGTGATGGACGCTGACAGAGAGAGGAGGGGACGTTCACCCGGCGAGATAAGGTATGCCCCCGGGTCCCCTCCTCTCTCCGGCAACTGTCGGGCTCTCAGTCCATGACTGAGTGCCTGACATTTCAGAGGGGGTGACACCAAAAGGACTATCAGTCATTTTGGTGTCACTCCTCCAATGGTGTTACCCGGGTGCAGGCCGCACCACCCTTGTGATGCCACTGGCGCCTCCCACTCCCAGCATGCTTAAGTTTTGCAGTACTAGAAGTAGTTCACAAACACAGATGGGTAGGACCTATATCCTTAAATGAAGTCCAACAATCCTCTGTTCTTTCTTGTTCATTAAGGGACACAGGATTGTGTTATTAAGTGACAGCTGGGACGTCAAAATGCATCCAACTGAGGGGTGGGCAGTGGTATCAAAATATTAACAGGCCCGTGTAAGAGAATAAACCCTGGGGGCAGCCTGCAGCCCCCAGAGCTGCCTGAAGGGCCTAATGTCTTGAGCTAACATCATTAACATCTACCTGGTAAAACGTAGAAAACAGGTGAACAGAAGACCTGGCGGCAGCCTTGCAGATCTGGGAAGCAGTCGCCGGACGTGGAATAGCCTAAGTGGCACTTACACATTTAGGGAGCTTTAACAGGGTAGGGTGGTACCCAATCCGTAGAGTATATTTGTAGTTTGCAGAACTGCAATGAAATGCTAGCGAGTAACTGATAAAAAAAAAACTTTATTAGACAGAACAATGTTTTCTTTCACTCTTACCCAGCCACTTAAAGCTGGACTCCAAGCAGACATGAAAGACACATATTTTTGTCTGTGTTCTTTACGGCATTATTAAATCTGTTTTAAAATGCAAGCCACTTAACTACCTGAATCTGACTCAAAATCAGCTTCATGCAGTCTACTGTACACCAGGGCACAGGGAGGGGAAGGGTGGAGTAGCAAATCAGATGTGTTTCAGCGCATGGAGCATGCTGATAGAAGCAGAGAGCAGAAAGATGGGCTCATGAGTGTGCTGCTTCTCCTTTCACTGTCCAGATACAGGGTGGGGTGGAGACCTGTAAGTGAAAATGAAAATGCAGCAGAGGAAGGTCAGGTCCCCCTCCCTGCCAGACAGGACTGTGCTGTGTAGATCCCAGGATTGGATGGCCAGAAATACAAATCCATGCAGGTAAATGCACGCAGGTTAGATATTCAGTATGTATTTCTTCTGTGATTTATCTGTTTAGAGTTCAGCTTTAAAAGAGAACTATGGGGTAAGTGTTTTTCCCCATAGTTCTCTTTAGGGTCACGGGGGGACTAACCTTCTCCCATGACCCAAAGCTCAGTATATAGCAGGCTATTGTCCGCGATATACTGTGAGCGCCGCAGCCGGGACGGATCCTGACATTACTGTCGAGATCCACCCAGCTGCATGAGTGACAGCTGGCTCTGCCCATCTAGAGACAGAGCCAGCTGTGCCCGCCCCCTCCCCCGTCCGTTCCACCAGTCAGTGCTGGAGGATCGGAGGGGGGAATCCCTGCGGGGAGCGATGCCTGACAGTCACCACTCACCCCAGGGAGACGATCGGGAAGTGAGCAGATCGGTGCATGTTTCTGCTCACTTCCCTATCAATAGAGCCGACCTGTGACAGCTTCTTTGTCACAGGTCGGCTCTAACTATGAGGATGAGTTGAAATCACTCACCTCATAGATCTCTTTTAATTCTAACCTGAGTACAAGTGGGATCAGCAAGCTGTGTGGGTGACTTGTAGTTCTAGATCAGGGACTCTCTGGCAGTAATATCCGGCAGATTCTGGAAATCTGATATAGGTTACACATTGCTTCACTCCTTGGAAGTGCTCTGATTTATTCTGTGAAATAGCAATGAGCAGCTGAGACTCCATTGCTGCCAGAACAAACACATAACACGGTCTTTGCTCTCCCATCGCTGGCCAAGAGCGAGAATTTCATAAACGGAGCACGAGAGGAGAGAACTCGAGTCCAAATTTCATATGTAACACGTATTGAAGGCTGCCCAAAGTCATAACAGTGACTTAAAGCTACACTCTGTGGAAAAATTATCATTTACACACCTCACTGGGTGATTATCATTAAAAGGCCGGGTGTTATATCCAGAGGGTGGCTGCAAAGTATAGAAACCCTGCAGCATGACATCTCCTGCACATCGTGCCTGTGTTCTATCGAAAACTCCAACTCCTCGAGATCTCCAACGACCTGACTTCCGGTTTAGTTAGAATTAAGAGGTTTAGCCGAAAAGGCTGTACTGCACGTGCGCCACCCGCGGCATTTCCCTACACACATACTACACAGCAATAAAGTATTAAAATGAACTAGGTTCAGACTAATCCAGGAAGTTATTAATCAGAGGTGCCCCACTCAATATGGCCGCAAACCTCTTACTTCTAACTAAACCGGAAGTCAAGTCATTTGAGATCTCGACGGGTTGGAACTTTCAATAGGACACCGGTCTTCCAAGGAGAAATGCGACTCACGGAGGACAGGTGATGTCACATTCCCGCCTCCTCCTCCTCCTCCTCCAATCACAGAAGGCCTTGTATCCATCAATAAAATACAATACATTTTGGTGAATGGACAGGAGTGAGGAGGGGCGAGTGATGCGACCGGAGTGCTGTACTGCTTCAGATTGCTCCCTCTCCTCAGTGGCTGGAAGCCCAGCGTTGTGTGCAGAGGATGGCGTGCTGCAGGGTAAAATATTTCTTCTTTGCAGCCCCCCTCCGTACATAACACCCAGCTTTTTAATGATCATTTACACACCCAGTGTGGAGCGTAGATTATCATTTTTCCAGGTGTGTGGCTTTAAAATAGAACTCAGAGCAAACCTTTTATTAACCTATGTAGTGGGGCTGCCCCTGCCCTGCAAGGGTTAACTGCTCATTTTCGTCTAGGTTAGTAAAAGTTTTTCCCGGAGTTCTTCTGCATTGTATAGGAAATATGCTACTCGAATCAATTGTTTAATTGTATTCGAAAAGTTGCGTGAATTTTTGGTAAACCAATCCTCGGTCATCAGTAAGAGACCGATCACCAGAAACATGGATGTGCCTGTTTGGCTATCTTACAATAAATATACAATACAAATCCCATGAAGCATCTCTCTCCGGGAGAATCTTGCAAAGCCTCATGGGATTCGTAGTTCCACCACAGCTGGAGGGCCGCAGCTTGGACATCCCTGCAATAAATCATCAGCTTTTAGGACTCACAATTTGGCAGAATTATCAGCGATCCCTTAATCTCTTTTTGACCAATCCCCAGAGTCCCAGTTTACGATCCTTGTTAAGCCTTGATAAAGGGGGAGTGGCTAGACCCCCGAAACTTGGCTGTATTACCATTTGTTAGTCCATTATAAAGCAAGTGAAGATCACTTTGCTTTGTATGACCATTGGTGTGTCACTTTCATTGCATCTTCTTCTTCCCAGTTCTATCAGGAGAGTTCTTTGGAGTTGCCCAGCTGCTAAGAGCAGCCTAACCGGAGCCAGAGAGCTTCATGGATCTGATTTGACCTTGGCAATACGGGACCCCAATAGCAAACAATCCAGCACCGCCTAAATATATATTCTAACCTTGACACAGGTCATACCCAGTCAGCCTTTATCTCAGAGCACACTGGTTGCAGGTCCCTTGTTATAGTAGTCACCTGGCTGCACAGCCCATACAGTGGAAGCGAGGACTTTCCAATGTGAACAGGTAACTGTTTATTATCAGCGTGACATTACAAGGTGTGCCTATTGTTGCTTGACATTTTTTTATCAGAAGTGCTGTTATCCTCCTAGCCTGTAGTAATGTGTATGTACACAAGAGGTGTCAGCTTGTACTAATGTGTGTGTCTTGGTTTGCAGGTTCAGTACGTCATACAAGGTTACCACAAAAGACGAGAATATATCGCTGCCTTCCTGAGCCACTTTGGAACGTGAGTTTTGTCTTGTTGGCCTGTTTGCAAGTGCGGTTGGCGGCCTTACAGATTTTGACTGGTGTACTCTCCTCCCCCATAACCCGTGGATGGGCACATTACAACCAATAATACAGTGCAGTGCTCACGTGCAGGGCCGGATTAAGAGCATCATGGGCCTGGTTCTGTCAGTCAGTCAGATGGAAAACGCAGAGTTGTCTCTCTAATTAAGTAGCTGCTCGCTCCTCAAGAGCCCCAGAAAGTGGCCACTTAATATGCCTGATTAGAGAGGCGCCAGGGCCTCTACCTGATTGTGGTAAGCCCGGCCGGCCCAGATTGCCATCGGGCATACCGAGGCGATCCGGGCCAGCCAGACCTATTTTCAATGGTGGACCTGGAGTAGGCCCTACGTTAATCTGACCCTGCTCACGTGGCTTTTAGAAAAGCCTGTCTCCTGCCAGCATTCTGCAGGGTGGAACCCTTTCTCTCTCTGGGCAAGCAGTGATTTTTTTTCGCAGAGGTCTAACACACCCCATGCTGTGCAGAGTCAGAGCTCCCCAAACAGCAGGGCAGCATGAGCTTTACTGACTGCAGAGAGGACTGACTTGGAGAGATCACTGCTTCTATATAGAAACAAGGGTCTTTCTCTGCAACATGCTTGCGGGTACAGACTTTTCTAATCAGGCTTTGGCTGCTTTCTAAAGAAAACAAACTGTAACACATTGCATTTTGTTTTAATGCAGCTGAAATGTATTTAGCTGATTTAAAGTAAAGATTAAATCAAGCTTTAACAATGAGCATACCTAGTAAAGCTTAGAATCATACCGAGTGCACAGCCAGTTAGCTGTTTTCAGAAGATTTTCCGCAGCAGGCAGAGAAGACATTGATGCTGCCCTGTGATGCATCCCCTGTACTGGATGATGTGATCTATAGTGTCACATGACCATTAAAGGAGAACTATGAGGTGAGGGCTTTTCACTCACCTCATAGTTCTAGCCGACCTGTGACAATGAGACTGTCACAGGTCGGCTCAGTAGATCGGGAGGTGAGCGAACACATACCGGCGTTCGCCCACTTCTCGATCCTGTCACGGCGCTCTTCCGTGACAGGGGAGGGGAAGGATTCCCCCCTCCCCGCTCCGATCCTCCAGCTCTGACTGGCGGAACGGACGGGGGAGGGGGCGGGTACACCTGGCTCTGCCCTCTAGATAGGCAGAGCCAGCTGTCACTCACGCAGCTGGGCGGATCCAGACATAATTGTCGGGATCCGCTTCAGCTGCGGCGTCTCAGTAGCTCGCGGTATACTGAGCTTAGGGTGACGGGAGGACGCTAGTTTGTGTCCTCCCGTTACCCTAAGGTGAATTATGGGGAAAAGCCTTAATCCCATAGTTCTCCTTTAATAATGAGCTATTAATACCTACACTTCTGGTATAAGACACTATACAAGCCATACTCATCACTGTTTTAAAGCTCAGCTTCATAAAATAAGAGGGAGTGTTCTGTAGTCTCAGGATAACAGAGACACGGGCACTCCAAGTAAAGAATCAATGGCGTCTGTTTATTGACGCATGAAACATAGCACAATGCATCAAAAAGCTTTTTGATGCATTGTGCTATGTTTCATGCGTCAATAAACAGACGCCATTGATTCATTACTTGGAGTGCCGGTGTTAATGTTATCCTGTGATTATAGACGGTTGCCATCCGTCGACTGCCGCAGCACCCGTCTTTTATAAGGAACAGCGGTTTTGAGTGCAATGGGTTCATGAACTGTGTTCTGTAGTCTAGCACGTAGAACTCAGGGCTGACAACACTGGTTAGGTTTTCAGGGATTGCAGTGGAGTCAGATTTGTCAGTTCAAACAGGAAGTTAGGAGCTCATTGAATTTCTTTCAGGATCGATAGGTATTTCTCTTTCATTCATTGAACAACACAGAATTTTGACTGATAGGTCAAGAGCAAGGCAGTTGAGTTATACGCTGGACAAGGTATGCGGTATCCCTGGCAGCCCAAACTCTCTAAGTCTTTGGGTAAGCCCCCCGCAGCATAAAGATGTGACCCCCATCAGGGAATCCTAAGGGGCAGCAGTTGATTTCCTCAGATTACAAAATAGAATTCCAGTCTTGTCCTCCAGAGCATTTTTTCACCTCAAATCTGTGTTTTTCTCCACGTTTGGCAGATTTGCCCTCTGCACTGCAGACCCTGCTTGCTCAGTGGGTGATAGTCCCAGGTCCCTCCTTTGAAAGCTTGCTGGGAATTTTTTTCTCAATCTGTACACAGTCCCCAAGAAGGACAGAGTGCATCCTATAGTGCAGTGGTTCTCAACCTGTGTAACCTCAGGACCCACATTTGTCCTTGGTCATTAAGTCGCACTACAATGGAACGCACGGCATTCCGGTATGGGTGATTGAACTGTGGACGTGAGGTTCATTTGGGGTGCCATTTAAATAAATGGCAAAGCAATGCACCTCCCGCGCCAGAACACATAGTAGGTGCGATTGTGTGGTACAGTGCGGTAATGGCACAGGACTGTGTGATTTAACGCACTGTACTCGTGTGAACGGGCCCTTAAAAACACTGACAGACACACACAACCACAGACACAATCTCACACACAACCATAGACACAATCTCACACACAACCATAGACACAATCTCACACACAACCATAGACACAATCTCACACACAACCACAGACACAATCTCACACACAACCATAGACAACCATAGACATTTTTCGTTCCCACCAGTGCTTTCTCTGTTGTGCAGTGGAGGACCTGAACAACCAGTTTGTGTTTCTCCCCTTTGGGCTATACCTGTGCCACCAAGAGCAGGCTTCCTCTAGAGCAAGGTGGGGTGTTAGCTGTATGTGAGGCTGATATAAAAACATTTCTGAAGAACCTGGCAATGTATGCTGGTGTGTGTCTTTGATGTCACCGGTTTCCTGTGAATATGAAGCCGCTTTTCTAGGAAGATGCTCCAGATAACACCTAATCAGTTTTTTGATTGATTTACTGCTGCCAGCGGTTTAAAGGTGTTACAGAGAACACTGAGCCATATACTCAGTCCTTGCCCTGAAGGAGCTTACAATCTAACATCCTGCCACGTTCATAGACCTGATTTGATGCTTAGCCAGGGGTACCTGTAGGAGGTGGTAAGGAATATCATCGGTGCTTGTTATCAAAAATGGAGGTTTTCCAGATCAATGAAAAATCTTTATGTAACCCTGGCTGATCCTTCCCGAGTTTTACAACTTATTTCTCTGGAATCTTAGCTGATCCTTCCCTCTTCTGTGACCTGCAGGTGAGTTGCACGAGAGACAACGGCACCCTTCCAAAGCTCTATAGATCAGCCTTTCTCAACTATGCCGTGCTGTGGCATCCCTAGCGTGCCTTCCGGCTTCCTCGGGTGCCACTAAATTTTGTGGTAGTGGGTCTGTGATGTGAAGGGGGGAATGAAGGCTGAAGGGAAGGGGGCTTCTGATGTAAAGGGGAACTCTGATGTAAAGGGGGCACTCTGATGTGAAAAGGGGGAACTCTGATGTGAAAAGGCGGGAACTCTGATGTGAAAAGGGGGCACGCTGATGTGAAAAGGGGGAACTCTGATGTGAAAAGGCGGGAACTCTGATGTGAAAAGGGGGCACGCTGATGTGAAAAGGGGGCACGCTGAAGTGAAAAGGGGGCACTCTGACGTGAAAAGGGGGAATTCTGATGTGAAAAGGGGGAACTCTAATGTGAAAAGGGGAAACTCTTATGTGAAGGGGGGCTCCTGATGTAAAAGAGGAACTCTGATGTGAAAAGGGGGGGCTCCTGATGTGAAGGGGGGCTCCTGATGCAAAGGGTGACTCTGATGTGAAGGGAGGTATCCTGATTTGAAGGGGGCACTTCAATGTGAAGGGGGAAACCAACTTTTTTGTGTATTTTTGCAAGGTGTCCCCCTTAAAATCTAGGACATTTTTGACTGGGGTGCTTCGAGATTTTGCATACTTTTAAAGGGTCACTGAAAAAAAGGTTGAGAAACACTGCTAAACACTTCTAATGGGACAACTTGCGAAAATGTGTGCGCATCAGCACAAAATGAAAGTTGGCCACGTTTTTGTAAAGTTGAATTCTGGGATACGCAAATATTCTGTCTATACGAGAGCCATGTGTATTCTTCCTTAAATCTTGGGGAGCTTCGTGTATTTCTTCCAGATCTGTGCAGTAATCCAGACTGCTCACTGCTGCTCTCTCTCCTTGTGCAGGTTGACTGGTCTTATCTCCGGCCCCTCCTGTAGTTTTCTGCAGGCAGCCTGTAGTGGGTGGAGCCTGCTGGGCTACTGCTCTGCTCTATGCACACGCTATGCGCTGCATAGTGATTATGTCACTTTTACTATTTCATAGTAATATCTCGGTTTGCAGAGGCATTTGGTGCACACAGAGTAGATTTATATCCTTTTTTGGAGCTTGCTGTCATAAAGACCGGTCACTGCTGCTCTCTCTCCTTGTGCAGGGTGACTGGACTTGTCTCCGCCCCCTTCTGTAATAAAGACCGGTCACTGCTGCTCTCTCTCCTTGTGCAGGGTGATTGGACTTCTCCTGAAGTTTTCTGCAGGCAGCCTGTACCGGGTGGGGACCTGCCTAGAGAAGTGTTTCTCAACCTATTTTCAGTCATGGCACCCTTTAAAAGCATGTAAAATCTTAAGGCACCCCAGTCTAAAATGTAGAAAAGGGTAAATGGAAACATGTTAAAAAAAAGACGTGTGGCTCTTTTAAAATCTATACCAGATCCTTATCTGCCATAGGGGTCTGGTATAGGTTTCAGGGGGGGCATGCAAAAACACAAAAAGTAGGAGTCACCTTCACATCGGAGTCCTATCCTTTCACATTAGAAGCTCCACCCCATTCCACTACACCTTTTAACATGGGGAGCCCCCTTTAAATCAGAGATCCCCCTTTCAAATCAGGAGTCCCTCTTTACATCAACAGCAAAAAGTTTTCCCAGCACACTCACCAGCCAGCATGCAAAAAAAACCTGTCTCACCGCTAAGGTTAAAAACAGAGGTTTAGATACACGTCTTCTGCAGAATATG
Source organism: Nanorana parkeri (assembly GCF_000935625.1). Classification (NCBI taxonomy): domain Eukaryota; kingdom Metazoa; phylum Chordata; class Amphibia; order Anura; family Dicroglossidae; genus Nanorana; species Nanorana parkeri. The sequence goes on from NW_017306472.1 coordinate 1,393,171, forward strand.
TGAAAGCCGCACAACCTCGCCAAGTCCACTCAGTGTAGTGCGGTCCTAACTCTAACCTTTGAGAGTCTACATCTTGGAGCACATGCAGCAAAAGATAAAATTGGGTACAGGTTCTCCAGGAGGCAGCCCAACCTCCTTAAAGGTACAGGGACACACAAGGGAGTAGGAGTCACCTTCACATCGAAGTCCTATCCTTTCACATCAGAAGCCCCCCATTCTAGTACACCTTTTAACATGAGGAGCCCCCTTTAAATCAGAGATCCCCCTTATAAATCAGGAGTCCCTCTTTACATCAAAACCCCCATTTCACATCCACCCTCCTTTTTCACATCAGTATTCCCCCTTGCACATTATAGTCCCCCCTTCAGATTACCAGCACCCTTGATATCAGAGCCCCCCTTTCAAATCAGAGTCCCCCTTTACATCAGGAGCCCCTCTTCATATCAGAACCCTCTCCCTCCCCCAGTACATCAGGAACCACCTTGACATCAGGATCCCCCTCCTTTCACATCAGAAGTCAATTCTTTCATATCAGGATCCACCATTCTCCTTATGGAGCCACATCAGTGCCCCCATTCATGTCAGAAGCCCCCTCTTCACACCAGGAGCCTTCTTCACATCAGAAACTCCCCTTAACATCAAAGTCCCCCTCTTTTTCACATCAGAGTCCCCCCTTCACTTCAGGAGCCCACTTCACATCAAAGTCCTCAGTCTCCCTTCACATCAGAGTCTTCAGTCCCAGAGCCTCTATGCAAAACTTTGAGGCACCTCTGAGGAAGCCAGGAGGCACCCTGGGGTGACCTGGCACCTTGGTTGAGAAAGGCCGGCCTAAGGTTCAGCTTTAGCATGTTAATGTCATTTTCAAAGATGACTTACAGGGTTATTCACTAAGTTGAGATGCCTCAAGGACCTACACACACACACAATAGGTTGGACTTGATAGACATATGTCTTTATTCAACCTCAAATACTATGTAACTAAGTTGCCGAAGGCAGCCGAGTGAATAACCGAGCCGAAGAGCCAGCCGTGAGATCACATTGCGGAGCAAACGGCTGCCCTTCAGCAGGTCGTTCGCCCCGCTTCGGCTGTCACTTCGGCTCAGTCAAGCTGAAGAATATGCCTTTGGCTCGGCTGAGCCGCTCGGCCGCCTTCGGGAGCTGCTGTACGGCTATTGTGAAGAGAGCCGAAGGATCAACTGAAGCTACGGCTATATCCTTTGGCTCAATAGTGAATAACCCCTTTAAATCTGCCGCTTTGGTTAAAATATTCACTCTCGCATACGTCCCTCGTGGTGACCATAAGCGGCCATGCTGACACACTCATGGATGCAAAAAAAGGCAATTGTTTATGATACACAGTGCTTTAGCCAACTAAGTCTCATTCAGTTAGAGTTGAGATCTAATATAAGGTAGATTGAGTGAACTTTTCTTTTTACTTGGACACGCTTACAATGTTTGCTGTAAATCACGAGCAGCCAGATTGGCAATACATTGTGTGTGTAGAGACATGAACTTGTAAGCTTTCCTTGAGGAGGGAAAATTGATGTGAATGGTTCAGTGTTCTCTGTGGAAAATCTTTAATTTCTGCATAAAAGGGTAAAATAAATAATTGTATGGACGGCAGTGTTGGTGGGAAGTGCTGATCCTTACTGTCTTATATCTTTGCAGCGGTGTGGTGGAGTACGACGCCGAGGGTTTCACAAAGCTGACTCTATTGCTGACATGGAAAGACTTCTGTTTCCTCGTTCACAGTGAGTAGAATGCTCGGGGCAAAGGCTTTCATCTCCGGCCCCATCATGAAAACATGTAATTCAATGTGACAGTGTTATCAACATGCAGATCAGAAGTTCTCCTAGAAATACACATTTCATGGCCAGTAATAAATGCCAAATGTGCAAAACAATTCGCCGATGGAGAACAGCACGGCGCAGCTTTGTAGACGTATTTATTATTTGGTAACATATTCAGCGGCACTTCATAGAGTACGTAGATCCATTCCAATCAGTGAAATCTCAGGCTGCCACATTCACCGATGGAGAACAGCACGGCGCAGCTTTGTAGACGTATTTATTAATTGGTAACATATTCGGCGGCACTTCATAGAGTACGTAGATCCATTCCGATCAGTGTACACACACAATACAAGGCTGCCGAATATGTTACGAAATAATATGCCATCTGTTACCATGCAGATGACTGGAATCACACCTAGAGCCCATACACCACAAGGCATGAGTGCCAACCACGTAGCCAGCTTTGAGCTAGCATCATGTGGACTTCTTAAACATTAAGGGAGGATTCGATTATTGCACAACTTAACAATTCCCGGCACTCACACCTGCCAGCCAGAGTGGGGAGCAAGTCATGGCTGGGGTGTGAGTGGGGGGGTTGTAATTGGGGCAGGGTTGCTGAGTCACTGATGGTATGGGTGCAGGGGGGAACTGTGCTGCTGAGTTACTGATGAGAGAAGGGAGCAGGGTTGCTGGGAGGGGGAAACAGGGGGAGCTGAGCTTCTGTGTTACTGCTGGGAGGGGAGGTGCTGAGTCATTATTGGTAGCTAGAGTAGGGGGTATCTTTGCTGCTAAGTCACTAATGGGATGGGAGCTGAGCTGCTGAGTAACTGATAAGAGGGATACGCAGGGAAAACTAAGCTGCCAGGTCACTGCTGGGAGGTGGGATCAGGGGGAGCTTAGCTTCTGAATCACTGAAAGAAAGGGAGTAGCATAGGGAGGAAAACTGCTAAGTCTCTTCTGGGAGCAAGCGTAGGGGGAGCTGATAGGAGGGATGAGCAGGGAAAACTGAGCTGCCAGGTCAATGCTGGGAGGTGGGATCACGGGGAGCTGAGCTGCTGAGTCACTTCTGGGAGATGGGAACAGGGGGAGCTGGGCTGCTGAGTCACTGCTGGAAGATGGAATCACGGGGAGCTGAGCTGCTGAGTCACTTCTGGGAGATGGGAACAGGGGGAGCTGGGCTGCTGAGTCACTGCTGGAAGATAGGATCACAGGGAGCTGAGCTGCTGGGAGATTGGATCACGGGGAGCTGAGCTGCTGAGTCAATGCTGGGAGATGTGAACAGCGGGAGCTGGGCTGCTGAGTCACTGCTGGAAGATGGAATCACGGGGAGCTGAGCTGCTGAGTCACTGCTGGGAGGTTGGATCACGGGGAGCTGGGCTGCTGTCACTGCTGGGAGGTGGGAACAGGGGTAGCTGAGCTGCTGAGTCACTGCTGGGAGATGGGATCACGGGGAGCTGGGCTGCTGAGTCACTGCTGGGAGATGGGATCACGGGGAGCTGGGCTGCTGAGTCACTGCTGGGAGATGGGATCACGGGGAGCTGAGCTGCTGAGTCACTGCTGGGAGGTTGGATCACGGGGAGCTGGGCTGCTGTCACTGCTGGGAGGTTGGATCACGGGGAGCTGGGCTGCTGTCACTGCTGGGAGGTGGGATCACGGGGAGCTGGGCTGCTGTCACTGCTGGGAGGTGGGATCACGGGGAGCTGGGCTGCTGTCACTGCTGGGAGATGGGATCACTGGGTAGCTGGGCTGCTGAGTCACTGCTGGGAAATGTGAACAGGGTGAGCTGGGCTGCTGAGTCAATGAAAAAAAGGGAGTAGCAAGGGGATCTAAACTACTAAATCTCTTCTGGAAGCAAGAGTAGAGGGAGCTGAGCTGCTGAGTTATCAGTTGAAGGGGGGAGCTGAGTCACTGCTGCGAGGAGGGAGCTGGGTGAGCTCAGTAACTCTTAAGCTTGCATGCTTGTTGACTGAAAGCCATTTCTAGAAAGGAAAGACCCCTCTGTGACTAATTTGAAAGCTGAAGATCCCTATTGCCAATTACCAGTTCTGCAGACATAGGCATGTGGAGGAGGGAATCTAAAAGAGACAGTGTTGCGTTATAGCTGCTTTGGTCACAGAACTGCCATTCTGGTGCTGGAGTTGCACTTTAACATTCAGAAATCTTGTTACTGAGGTAGATTTGCTGCTCCCCGGCAGTCGCCCTTTTTCGTCGGTATTACGTGTTGAAGATGACCTACATCTTTCCATTCCCACACCCAGCCGCTCTCCCCGCGTGTGGACGGGACTCGGCAGAGCCAGTGTTTTGGCCTGTTGTGGTTACTCTGGAAACAGCGATCGTGTAACTGTCTAGGGCTGGAGAGGGATAAGCTGCAGTGAAGGGTGTTTGTTGCCAGCGTCAGGAATAAGACTGACAAAATGGGTGATATGAGATCTGTTAGCTTTGTGCCAAAGCAAATATCGTTCTGTAGCCGTGCGTGTCAGGACATTTTCCTGGGATGTTAGGCACTCTCTCACATCTCGGCATGTATTGCTGTAATTATCACTGGCACTCCGGTATTTCCTAAAACAAGTAGGCGTGCACACACAGAAAATTGCTCCCAGTACCCTACAGCACTTTCCGCTGGTCCCAGGAACCTGGAATCACACACAAAATTTGCACGCACCCCGCCATTTTCTACATGGATGTCCCTGAACTTTGCAAAGAGGCCTGCAAAGCCAGAATATGGGAGGCTGCAACAGAGTCTGCAAGGTACCTGCATCCCACCCAGTACATATAAGACTGGGTTCACACCTAGGCGTAGCGAATATGCGCGTTTGTCGCTCGTTTCGTGACGTGCGTTTTTCCTGCGATTCGCGGTTAAAAAAAAACGCGCGACAAACGCGCATTTCCGAGGGCTACTTGGCTGTATCCCAATGGAAACGCGCGACAAAAACGCCGCAAAGAAGCTCATGTACGTTTTCAAGCGTAGGCCGTTTTGTAGCGCGTTCAGACGGGCTGAAATACGGCAAGGTGTGAACCAGACCCATAGAAAACAATGGGATTTTCATGTTTGAGCGTTTTGTAGAGCGTTGAACGCGCTACAAAACGTACAGGTGTGAATCAGGCCTAAAGTCCCAGCAGTTAAACAGTGCTTGCAAAGTCCCAGCTTCCTGCCACAGCGCCGGCAAAGTCCCAGAAGTTTTGTAGATTGTCTGCAAGGCCCCAGAACCCTGCAAAGTCCCAGAAGTTTGCAACGATGACTGCAAAGTCTCAGATACTATCATAGCACCTGCAAAGTCCCAGCAATTTTGAAAAGTGTCTGCAAGGTCCCACAGCCATGCCACATTGCCTACAGCAGGGGTAGCAAACCTCCAGCCCTCCAGCTGTGGTGAAACTACAAATCCCATGATGCATCTCTCTTCGGGAGTCATGTCTGTGGCTGTGAGAATGTTGCAATGCCTCATGGGATTTGTAGTTCCACCACAGTTTGCTACCCCTGGCCTACAGAGTCCCAACAGTCTGCAGTAGTGCCTGAAATGTCCCATCACAATGCCTACAAAGTCCCGACAGTCTACAATAGTGTTTGCACAGTCCCAGCAACGTACCAAAGTGTCTGCAAAGTCCCAGAACCTACATAAAATACCTGTAATAAATAAATAAACCTCAACACAGTGCCTGCCAAGTCCTAGCAGTATGCAACAGTGTCTGTAATGTCCCAGCATCCTCCTGCCACAGGGCCTACCAGGTTTAACCAGTTGGCAACCGTCTGTGCAAAGTCCCTGGCATCCCAATACAGTGCCCACAGAGTTCCAGCATCTTGTAACAGTGCCTGTGTTCTATCAAAGGTTGTGACTATGTTAGAATGTGTGACCGGTGACGTGTCACACATTTTAACATAATCCTGCCCAGGTTTTCTGGGGTGGAATACGTGACCACCAATAGGTCAAGCATTCCAACGCTTTGTCAGCTGTTCCAGGGCAGATCGGCATTGCAGATCTTATGTGCAGGAGAACCGATCTGCCCTGGAACAGCTGATCGGTCCTGAAATGTCACTTCCATCCGACTCTGTGAGTACGATCTCACATTCCACCCCACTCACAAAGTCTGATGGAAGTGACATTTCAGGACCAATCAGCTGTTCCAGGGCAGATCGGTTCTCCTGCACATAAGATCTGCAATGCCGATCTGCCCTGGAACAGCTGACAAAGCGTTGGAATGCTTGACCTTTGCATGGTCACACATTCCACCCCAGAAAAACTGGGCGTGATTACGTTAAAATGTGTGACCACGTGACCGGTCACACATTCCAACCCAGTCACAAACTTTGATAGAGCACCTGCAAAGACCACTCTTCCATCCACAGTACCTACAGTCTCAGCACTCTGCAGCTGTGTCAGCCAAGTCCCAGCCAGAGTGCTTACTAAGTCCTCGCATCTTCCAACAGTATTTTTAAAGTCTCTATACCCTGCAGTTGTGTCTGCACAGTCTTGGCACTGTGCAACAGTGCCTGCAAAATCTTAGCAGTCTGCAAAAGTGTTCTGCAAAGTCCCAGCTACTTGCCAGAATGGTTGCAGAGTTCCCGCATCTGGTAACAGTGTTTGTAAAGTCTCTGCACTCTGTGCTTGTTTTTACACTGTGTTGGCACTGTGCAACAATGGCTGCAAAGTCTTAGCAGTCTGCAAATCCCACAAACCCACCACAGTGCCAACAAGGTTCCAGCATCTTACAAAAGTGTTTACAAAGTCCCAGAACTCTGCTCGGCACCTGTGACTACAAAATCCCCGCATCTCGCATCAATCTGCAGGGACATTGTAGACACTGCTGCAAGATGCTGTAACATTGTATGCACTGTTAGGATGCCCTGGGACTTGACACTGTTGCAGAGTACTGATCCTTTACAGATACTGTTTCTGAGTACTGGGACATTATAAATACCGTTGCAATATGCTGTAACATTGTATACATGAGGGTGTCCTAGAACTTTGCTGACACTGTTGCAGAGTGCGAATACTTTGCTGACACTGTTGCAGAGTGCGAGTACTTTGCTGACACTGTTGCAGAGTGCGAGTACTTTGCTGACACTGTTGCAGAGGTCGGATACTTTGCTGACACTGTTGCAGAGTGTGAGTACTTTGCTGACACTGTTGCACAGTGCGAGTACTTTGCTGACACTGTTGCAGAGTGCTGGGACTTTGCTGACACTGTTACATAGTGCGAGTACTTTGCTGACACTGTTGCAGAGTGCGAGTACTTTGCTGACACTGTTGCAGAGTGCTGGGACATTGCTGACACTGTTGCAAAGTGTGAATATATTGCTAACACTGTTGCAGAGTGTGAATACTTTGCTGACACTGTTGCAGAGAGCTGGGACTTTGCTGACACTGTTACATAGTGCGAGTACTTTGCTGACACTGTTACATAGTGCGAGTACTTTGCTGACACTGTTACATAGTGCGAGTACTTTGCTGACACTGTTACATAGTGCGAGTACTTTGCTGACACTGTTACATAGTGCGAGTACTTTGCTGACACTGTTACATAGTGCGAGTACTTTGCTGACACTGTTACATAGTGCGAGTACTTTGCTGACACTGTTACATAGTGCGAGTACTTTGCTGACACTGTTACATAGTGCGAGTACTTTGCTGACACTGTTACATAGTGCGAGTACTTTGCTGACACTGTTACATAGTGCGAGTACTTTGCTGACACTGTTACATAGTGCGAGTACTTTGCTGACACTGTTACATAGTGCGAGTACTTTGCTGACACTGTTACATAGTGCGAGTACTTTGCTGACACTGTTACATAGTGCGAGTACTTTGCTGACACTGTTACATAGTGCGAGTACTTTGCTGACACTGTTACATAGTGCGAGTACTTTGCTGACACTGTTACATAGTGCGAGTACTTTGCTGACACTGTTACATAGTGCGAGTACTTTGCTGACACTGTTACATAGTGCGAGTACTTTGCTGACACTGTTACATAGTGCGAGTACTTTGCTGACACTGTTACATAGTGCGAGTACTTTGCTGACACTGTTACATAGTGCGAGTACTTTGCTGACACTGTTACATAGTGCGAGTACTTTGCTGACACTGTTACATAGTGCGAGTACTTTGCTGACACTGTTACATAGTGCGAGTACTTTGCTGACACTGTTACATAGTGCGAGTACTTTGCTGACACTGTTACATAGTGCGAGTACTTTGCTGACACTGTTACATAGTGCGAGTACTTTGCTGACACTGTTACATAGTGCGAGTACTTTGCTGACACTGTTACATAGTGCGAGTACTTTGCTGACACTGTTACATAGTGCGAGTACTTTGCTGACACTGTTACATAGTGCGAGTACTTTGCTGACACTGTTACATAGTGCGAGTACTTTGCTGACACTGTTGCAGAGTGCTGGGACTTTGCTGGCACTGTTGCAGAGTGCGGATACTTTGCTGACTCTGTTGCAGAGTGCGGATACTTTGCTGACACTGTTGCAGAGTGCTGGGACTTTGCTGACACTGTTGCAGAGTGCGGATACTTTGCTGACACTGTTGCAGAGTGCTGGGACTTTGCTGACACTGTTGCAGAGTGCTGGGACTTTGCTGACACTGTTGCAGAGTGCTGGGACTTTGCTGACACTGTTGCAGAGTGCTGGGACTTTGCTGACACTGTTGCAGAGTGCGGATACTTTGCTGACACTGTTGCAGAGTGCTGGGACTTTGCTGACACTGTTGCAGAGTGCTGGGACTTTGCTGACACTGTTGCAGAGTGCGGATACTTTGCTGACACTGTTGCAGAGTGCTGGGACTTTGCTGACACTGTTGCAGAGTGCGGATACTTTGCTGACACTGTTGCAGAGTGCTGGGACTTTGAGAAGTCTTGGTACTCTGCAGCAGTGTCAGCAACATGACAGGCATCAAGTCCTATATCTCTGCAATGTCGCATGCAATGACTTGTCACGCGGCAGAAACGCATGTGAGGGTGCGGACTTTGCATAGATCCATGCCGTGGTACACACTCCTCTGCACGGCAAAGTGTGACACTGTTCAGGCTCCAGCACTGTAAGAACACGCATTCAAATGGTCAAATGGAAGATCATGGCGGAATCCCAAATTCACCTGTTACATCTCCTATCCCGCCGCATCGCGCGTCGCTCCCGCCGCACGCTGGCCTCGATGCAACCCGCAGACATTCCCTGACAAAATGATGTGACAGTTCATGTCATGATTACATAAACACCCCGTACAACTGCAAGGAGCCTGTCTGCAAACAGCCCTGTGATATCTGGTGAATCACCACTCCAGCCGGAGCTATTTTTAGGCCCCGGCAGCCTTGTGTGCCATAAAAAGACACAGCACAGATAAAGAGCATTGTAATTGTTTACAGAAGCTTGTGAAACAGCAGCAGCCATGCAGAACCAGATGAGTAAGCCAGAGGGGTCTGTTGGCACTTTCCCTCCGACTTACTCATCAGTCACTGTCTGTAGACAACGCTGCCGGGACTGTGACTCAGATGTGTGATGAAACAACTGCTCTGTGTTCTATAATAAACAGCTCAGCTCTCTGCACAGGCTATGTGCAGCACAGTGATAATGTCACTGCTACTATTACAAAGTAATTTCTGAGTTTGCAATTTATTTATTTATTACAGGTATTTATATAGTGGAGACAATTTACGCAGCGCTTTACATAGCTGCACATTCACATCAGTCCCTACCCTCAAGGAGCTTGCAATCTAAGGTCCCCATATCACATGCACACGGGGCCAATTTAGACCGGAGCCAATTAACCTTCCAGCATGTCTTTGGAGTGTGGAAGGAGACTGGAGTACCCGGAGGAAACCCCATACAAGCACAGGGAGAACGTGCAAACTCCTTGCAGATAGTGACCTGACTGGGATTGAAACTGGGGACCCCCCCCAGTGCTGCAAGGCAGAAGTGCTAACCACAAGCCTGGGCATATCCGCCAATCCTTTCTTGATTTATTCCAGTTATATGGCCCACCATGTTGATCCCCCAATGCTGAAACCATCACCATGGTACTTGGGATACTTCACATCACAGAAGAAAGAGGGATTGGTCCAAGTGGTCGGGAAATGCTCCCATTTATTTCCAGTGAGCCCCCCGTGCAGTTTGACTCTTTAAACATTGCACCTGACTGTTTATCGATCCACAACTCATAGATGCATGGGCATTCCTACAGTTTTCACCACCTGAGGCCAGGGGTGGTGGTGCTGGCAGTTCATGTTGGCGGCGGGGGGGATTTTGTTGACAGCACACATTACCAGGGGTAATATGTCCAGCACGGTACCTATGTCCAGTCCCCCACCCAGCTCACTGACATCACTGGTTGCCAGCCAGAGCTTCCCACTCAGCTCCTGGCAGCCAGTGACATCGGTGAGCTAGGCTGAATGCCGGCCAGAGCTTCACAGGTTGCTTAGAGCTATTACCTGGGAGATGCTAGCCAGCAAGATGGTGACAGTTGTGGCGCCCCTGCCACCCCCCCTACATGACTTAGTGAGATGCCACCTGAGGCAATTGCCTCAGTCTGCCCCATTATGGGGATGGCCCTGCATACATGTGTATTCGCATGTGCTGAGGTGGTAAAAAAAATAAAGGGTTGGTTTCTTTTGCTGCGTGGACACTCATTAAGGACCGATAAGAAATAAATGGCACATGTAACTTAACACATGTCAACGCATCAAAAACAGGCAAACATAGGTGGAACTGGGCCCTTCTATGTATTTTAGAGCTGATGTGTCTCTTTCCTGAGTGTATTTTTTTTTAACACTAGAGTACATTTAGCCATCAGTCATCAGAATAATGCCGCTATTTATAGACTTAAGCAGTTCGGACCCCTCAGTTTGGGTTCATTATGCCTCTCTCAAAGTGAACCTGTCATTAGGCAATAGGATATAAACTGGCACCATGCTAGCTGACATGTTAGGACGACACCTTGTGGGCAACAAAAATTACTAAAATGCCTCAACTACTTTTCCTAATGGAAATCGCTGTCCAAACTTAGAATTTAATAAATAAATTGAAATAATTGGCGCTCCTAACTATAATTAAAAAAAATATATAAAATAAATAGCTGTGACCACTATGATGGAGTCCCCTTATGGATTTTTCATTTTATGGTGAGTGCAGCTGAAGTAATGGGTCTCAGTGGAGAAGGGTCAGAGCTTAAAACTGGTAGGAAGATATGCTGATGGTATCTCCAAAATATAAAAGTGCCTCTCTATATCAAAATGGCATGCTTAATGTGGACTGGTTCTTAAATTACTGAAAAGTTTTCTGAAGTGGATTCTATTCTGACGCTGCTAGCTGCATTTGATGTGTTTAACAGATTGACCTTTGACCTCAAGGCCAGTGATGTCATCAGCCCTAAACAATGGCTCTTGTGTGGTCTCCCTGATGTGTTACTGCTAATAAAGTTTCCTGGGCAATTTCCCAGGGCTGCATTTTCAGCCAGTGATTACATCCTCGTTAGCTCTTGGCATTTTAGCCAAAGATGCCATTTATCACAGAAAATTGGGACACCACAATGGATCATGGCGCTATGATTGTGAGCGGTTGTCATCCCAAAACTCCAACAGCAGAGAAGACTTTCTAATAGAGGGAGAGAATAATAAACACATTTGCTTAAAGTGACATTAAACCCTCAGATTTTTCAACATAAAACAATACTGTAATGTGTGCCTTACTGTAATCCATGGTTGTTTCCCTTCTCTTTGCTGCTCTTCCTTTTAAATTTGTATCTGTTCTCATGCTCTGCAGAACTTCTGTTTTCAAGCAGACTGCCTTGTCTATGAAATGGCTACATGGTGTCTGTGTATAGGTTTGCAACCTGAGCCAGCACTACAGGAAGAGGCACTCAGCTGCAAAGGGAAGTTCTCCCCAAGCATGAGAAGACATGAGGATTTAAAAGGAAGAGCAGCAAAGAGAAGGGAAACAACCATGTATTACAGTAAGGCGCACATTACAGTATTGGGTTATGTTAAAAACATCTGAGGGTTTAATGTCACTTTAATTACATGGAATCTTAACATTGCACTCTAAGCACGCAGCTAAACACAGGGATGCAGTTCATACTCCATGTAATGGATAGAGTTAAGCCATAATAGGAATGTAAAGTAGTATTTTTTCAATAATGAATCCAGATCGAAAAAAATATACACTGCCTGGCCCAAAAAAAGTCACACACTGATATTTCAGTGGACCACCTCTAGCTTTGATTACGGCACACATTCCCCGTGGCATCGTTTCAATAAGCTTATGCAATGTAGCATTTATTTCCGTCCAGAGTTGTATTAATTGTTCACTAAGATCTTGTAGTGATGATGGGAGAGTCGGACCTCTGTGTAAAGTCTTCTCCAGCACATCCCAAAGATTCTCAATGGGATTAAGGTCTGGACTCTGTGGTGGCCAATCCATTAATGCAAATGATGTCTCATGCTCCCTGAACCACATCAGTCTCTGGACAGAGAACCTTACACTCCAATCTCATCACAGCCACACACTCTTATAATTCTACATTTATATGGCACTGACATATTCTGCGGGGCTGTACAGAGAACACAAATCATATAGGGCTGATATGAATCTTTTGCATCAGTCTATGTGCAGGAAGAAGCCTCACACTGGAGGGTGATCTATTGTGGAGTGGAGTATTGGAAGAAGTCCCACACATACATGGGGGAATCGTACAATACTCCATGCAGATACAGTTGTTGTAGGAAGTAAATCCCAGAATTCAGTGCTGTAAGGCAAGATTGCCAGCTGCTGAGTCCCCCACCCAGTAATGAAAGGCAGGAAGCAATACTCAGAAATGGAGTTATCAATTGCTAAGAAAGGTGTCCTCTTTTCTGAAGCTTTTAATAGAACTCTGTAGGATTTTTTGTGTTATTTTTCCTCTGATAGGATAACACTTTTGTCTGTTCCTTTTAATATTTGCACTTCCTCACAGTAAGTGAGGTGATAAATGAGACAGGGGACAGGGGATCTATGGGCATGGTGACTCATCAGACACAGCCCTGTGATATATGTGTCTGTGTAGCCAACATATGCGACCCAGATGTGGCCATCACAAGCTTACTGTAAATTAGCACTGGGACTTCTGAGTGTCGGTCATTGTACTCTCCTGCTGAGAGACCATGCTTTCCTACAGCTCATCATCCCTTCCTGGAAAGCCAGAGGTTGATCTGTGTGCATGGAAGAAAGGTTTGTACATCTACATAGCTATGGGAGAGATATTATGATGGTTGCGGTTTCCGGGGCCTGGCGCTAAATAGCCTGGAGAGAGTGGTCAGACGTGCAGGTAAACACCGACTTGTAGACTTGGCTTGGCTATACCTCTGTGGAGGAGAAGGCCCGCTTATCTGCATCAAACAGTAGCAATTTAGAAAGGGTTTCCTAACCTGTGCGATATATCCTATAAACCATGGCTGGTTAGAGTACCGCAAGATTCGGCCTGTCTATGGGTGTCTTAAATCTAAACTCCAGGCAGATATAAAAATCACAAATGAATGCATCTTTGTATTTATTAACATATCATAACATTTATTTTTTACTACAATTAATCCAAGATCCTGACTTGGTATAAGGTACTATTGGTAGGTTTTGTTACAATTCCCCTTGTCTTCGACAGGTTATATGTTGTATAAGATATTGCCCTTTGTTTTGCATGATCATGCATGGAATGCAAACTGTCACACACACACACACACACACTTATTCTCAGGATTAGTAATTTCTAAAGTTTACTAACTAACACACTATTTTATATGCTTTGTAATGAATAATTCTGACTACGCATGCACCTAACCCTTATCTACAAAACGACCTTCAGAAGAGGCCAGTTTTAGCTAAAACTGGTACTTGTTTACAATTTTGCTTCTTTGGAAAGATAAAGTCAAAAGAGAAAGAGAAGATGGTTAAAAAAACAAGATGTCTGAATATAAAAAGAAAGATTTTTTAGATATATATATTTAGATATATCTATATATACACTTTCTTTCACACCCTGTGCAGCAAAACTCACACTGGGGGAGGGAGAAGCAGCACAAGCAGGTAAGCAGGTGTGCTGCATTTACTAACAAGTAATATGCTGATAATAGGAATAGAGAAAGATGAGCTCATTAGTCTGCTGCTTCTCCTTTCACTGTCCAGTCACAGGCTAGGGGTAAGACCTGAAAGTATTACTTAACCTCCCTGGCGGTATGATTATGTCAGGAATTTTGTACCAAAAGCGGTACAATTTTTTGCATGGAAATTTGGTGTTATGTATTGTAGGCCTGCAATTCTTAGTAAATCTTAGGAATAACTCACCGGCATCTGACTTTTAGTTTCGTTTTCGGGCCGCGTATAGCAGTGGACGCCGCGGGCTCGCAGGGACAAGGTGAGTGTCACTTTTCTCTGCAGTTCCGAGTCTGGCTCGGGGGTTACCGCTCCTGGTATTGAAAATTAACCCTGAGCCAGACTCGGGAATACCGCCAGGGAGGTTAAAGGAGAACTATGATGTGAGTGATTTACACTGATCCTCATAGTTAGAGCCCACGTGTGTCATTGAAACTGTCACAGGTCGGCTCTATTGATCGGGAAGTCAGCAAAAACATAACGCCGCTCGCTCAGTTCCCGATTATCTCTCTGCAGAGAGCGGTGACTTTGAGTCACCGCTCCCCGCAGGGATTCCCCCTCTCCGATCCCCCAGCGCTGACTGGAGGATGGACATGGGTGGGGGCGGGCACAGCTGGCTCTGCCTCTAGATAGGCAGAGCCCGCTGTCAATCAGCCAGCTATTTTAACATCCATGGGAGGATGTTAAAATATGTCCTCCCATGACCCTAAAGAGAACTATGGGATAAAAAGGTTACCGCACAGTTCTCTTTTAACTGCGGCATAGAAAACCAGGGTTCCTCCCCCGCAAGATAGGATCATAGCTGTGCAAATCTAAGGATACAAGTCAGCACTGAGATGCAAAAAGGGTGAAAACAAGCATTCTATTTTTAAAAATTGTCAATTGCTTGATACAAACTTCATGCCATTCAGTTGGGGTTTACATCTACTCTAAGTCACCTGGAATGACCCTTATATTGAATAATGTAGAAGCTTTGGTGCATACGTGCCGCGCTCCTGTCCTGATGCCAATCAGATGCCGTGTTTTGCTAGGGGACCTGGAAAAGGGCCTCACTTTATCCCATGTTTAGATCTCCTTATCTGTTTGGAGGTGCTGATCCCTGTTACTGTTTACTCTGCTATTCTTCTACCTAGAAAAGTCTTAGTAACGCTTCAAAACTTTGCCAGACGTTGTTAAGCTTCTGATAAAACAGTTTAGTACCACCCAAACCCTATGCAAACACTAAGAACATAAGTTCCAACTATTGTGAACGATGGACCAGTCAAGGTCATTTTTCAGTATAGTATTTTAGAGGAATTACAAAGTTAAAGAGGACCCACTGGTAACTACAAGTCAATGTGAATACATTGCTGGCATGTCACAATACACAGAAACGATTTACAGTGTATCTAACCCCGAGAACTAAAATGTAATATATTGCAGCTTATCAGTCCTTAGTTATAGTAGCTGTACAAGCAGTCCCCGACTTACTTACATACGACTCCTACTTACAAACGGAGGCTATTACTGTACAGCAGGGGTAGTTGTAATGCTACCGCGCTCGTGCCGACGAGGAGTACCTGGCTTTTTGGGTCTGGTTCGTAGCACTGTACGTACATTACAGGAAGTTGGCTCTTGTTAGACGTGCAGATGAGGAATGCCCGCTTCTTCTTCCAGGTCACTGTGAGGTTTTTACGTCTGTCTGTATCCTCATTAGAATGATTTAATCTCACTTCCTGTCATTGAGGCAACAGGAAGTGAGAGGAAATCTACCCCTTGGAAGGGAAAATTACGGGAAAAAGATGTCTCCACTGAAGCTTTATCACCAATCCTTGTTTCCACGACAACCCACAATTTTCAAAATCCAATTGTCACAGGGACAGAAAGTGAGGTGAAATCTTTTGAACACAGCAAAACAAATGTTACAGGGGGTAAACCCTTCCCTATGCTATCCAATACGAAAAAAAAAATTGGGCTGGAGTTACACTTACAAAATGTATCTGTTCCAACTTACATACAAATTCAACTTAAGAACAAACCTACAGTCCCTATCTTGTTCATAACCCAGGGACTGCCTTATTAGCTTTTTTTTTTAAGCTTTATTTACACCGAGTGATCCTGCCAGTAATACTCTTCCTGTCTTAGGGTGACAACGCTCACTCAATGTACTGTATCTATAGAGGAGCTGATTTGTCACCCTAGGTTGCTTATTCCCGACTTGGACTACAGGACAGCTCTCCTGCACCTCATCTCCATTACATAGTGGGGAGGTGTGAACTGGACAGGGCTGATAACAATGCTTGAGATTTCACTGCAGCAGAGAATGCACAGGATGTTATAAGCTCACTAGATTTCTGATGGGATCAACTGGTCTTTTTTGCACTTATTGAACAGATATAACAAAGTATATTTACACCTTTTAAGGTTAAAATGCAGCCCTCGAGTTCCATTCAGGCAGGAGGAAGCATTTCCTTGGTCGCTCCTAGTGATCAGACAAACTGTACATTGTAACTTTGTAGCAAGTCACAAAGTTAAAGGCTGTAGCAGGGGCTGATTTGTGTAAGATATTTGTCAACATAGCCAAGGATTGCACAGACACCAACATTTACATTTATTTATTTCAGGTATTTATATAGCGCTGACAATTTTACACAGCACTTTACTACCCTAAAGGAACTTACAATCTAAGGTCTCTATCTCTCAAGCATGCAAACAGGGCCAATTTGGACAGGAGCAAATTACCTACCAGCATGTATTTGGCGTGTGGGAGGAAACCAGAGTACCCGGAGGAAACCCACAGAAGCACCGGGAGAACATGCAAATTGCTTACAGATGGTGTCCTGACCAGGATTTGATTGTGTTCTGAGACTCTGAGTTAAAGTCTAACCAGTGTCAGTTGTTCATTGTTGACCCCCAAGTGTCAACATGTCACTGTTCTATGGCCCCCCAATGCCAGTTGGTCATTGTTCTAGAACCTTCATGTGTCAGTGTGTAATTTTACTGACACTCCAAGCATCAGTTGGTCATGGTTGTGGACCCCCAAGTGTCAGTGTGTCATTGTTCTTGGATCCCCAAGTGTCAGTGTGTCATTGTTCTGGGATCCCCAAGTGTCATTGTTCTGGGAGCCCCAAGTGTCAGTGTGTCATTGTTCTGGGAGCCCCAAATGTCAGTGTGTCATTGTTCTGGGACCCCCAAGCATCAGTTGGTCATTGTTGCAGACCCCCACATGTCATTGTTCTGGGATCCCCAAGTGTCAGTGTTCTGGGATCTCCAAGTGTCAGTGTGTCATTGTTCTGGGATCCCCAAGTGTCAGTGTGTCATTGTTCTGGGACCCCCAAGTGTCAGTGTGTCATTGTTCTGGGACCCCCAAGCATCAGTTGGTCATTGTTGTGGACCCCCACATGTCATTGTTCTGGGAGCCCCAAGTGTCAGTGTGTCATTGTTCTGGGATCTCCAAGTGTCTGTGTGTCATTGTTCTGGGACCCCAAGTGTCAGTGTGTCATTGTTCTGGGATCCCCAAGTGTCAGTGTGTCATTGTTCTGGGATCCCCAAGTGTCAGTGTGTCATTGTTCTGGGACCTCCGAATGTCAGTGTGTCATTGTTCTGGGATCTCCAAGTGTCAGTGTGTCATTGTTCTGGGACCCCCAAGCATCAGTTGGTCATTGTTGCAGACCCCCACATGTCATTGTTCTGGGATCCCCAAGTGTCAGTGTGTCATTGTTCTGGGATCCCCAAGTGTCAGTGTGTCATTGTTCTGGGACCTCCGAATGTCAGTGTGTCATTGTTCTGGGATCTCCAAGTGTCAGTGTGTCATTGTTCTGGGACCTCCGAATGTCAGTGTGTCATTGTTCTGGGACCCCCAAGCATCAGTTGGTCATTGTTGCAGACCCCCACATGTCATTGTTCTGGGATCCCCAAGTGTCAGTGTGTCATTGTTTTGAATGTCAGTGCGTCATTGTTCTGAGATTCTAAGTCTCAATGTTTAAAAGTGCTGGAATTCAAGATTTCAGATGTCAGCGCATCATTATTGTAGGATCCACAAGGGTCAGTGTGTCATTGTTTCGGAATTGCAAGTGCTGCTGATTATTTTTTGTGTCATTGTTTAGCTTGTTACTGAAAACCAGGTTATTCCGGGCCTGGTGGCGCAGGAACTTGGCTCTAGAATCGGGAAAGTGCTTTCTTCAGCTCTTTTGGAGGATCTTCAGAACAGATACGGACCTCTCAGAATAGGGAGGAGTTCTGGGCACTATGTAGGTGCAGAGGACTTGGTCAGAGGTGGAGTCTTATCTTCTGATCAACATCCTGGAGCTTCAGGCAAAATCGCCCATCTCAACAGCATTGGACCATCCTGCTGGAGGGTCGTCCAATCCAGATTCAGTCTAACCACACCATGGCATTGTCTGGACTCAAGGAAGTGGTCTCTACACCCTAGGGTGGTGCAGGACCTATGTCGCAGGTGGGGGATGTTGACTTCCTGGCCTCCAGGTTCAGCAACAAATTGGACAGGTTTGTCTCCGGGTACAGTGGATACTCCGATAGTTCTGTGAGATCAGTATACCTTTCATGGTTGATAGTTTTAACAGCATGGCTGTTGAACACCAGGGTGAGCAGGAGCATCTCTGAATCTGTGATTGCTACGGTGCTAACAGCTAGAAAGGCTACTTTCCGCAAGGTCTATCATCGGACGTGGAAAGCATACTTTACTTGGTGTGAGTTTCGGGGCTTTTACCCTAGGAGTTTCTTCATGGGATGAATCCCTCTCCAAGCTGCAGCTGGGTTTGGGCTGGCATTTGATTCTCAGCACTATCATGGGCCAGGTTTCTTCCCTCACTGTTCTGTCTCGGATACTGTTCGCTTCTCACTTGCTAATTAAGATCTGCTCTTTGGCCTGTGACTCCGTGGGATCTGAATCTGGTTTTCTATGTGCTCAGAAAGGCTGTTTGAACCCATTAGAGGCATTCCTCTCTCTATTCTCACCCATAGGGTGTTATTCTTTAAGGCGAGTACCTGATCTGGTGGTTTTATCCTGCAAGGAACCATTTCTGGTTTTACATAAGGACAGAGTGGTGTTAAGGGCCAGCAGTTCCTTCTTGCCTATGGTAGTTTCTGCCTTTCACCTCAACTAGAACATTGTTCTTCCATTCCTCTATCCATTTTCAGTTCACCAAAAGAAAATTTCCCTCCATTGTCTGGATCTGGTTTTGGATTATAGTAATCTTAAGCTACTGCTTCTTTCAGAAATACTTATTCTGTTCTTGTCATCCTGGATGGACCCTGAAAGGGTGCTCCAGTTTCTCGTCCCACCATTTCTAGGTTGCTCAGGCAGGCCATAATCCAAGCTTATGGTTTCAAAGATCAGGTTCTACCCTTTCCTGTCAAAACACACTGTAATAGACTTGTGAGTGCTTCTTGGGCTTTGCGGCATCAAGCAACTGTTTTCCAGATTTGCAAGGCTGCCTCATGGCCTACTGTTTATAAGTTCTACCTGGACGTTACGGCCTAATCTGATACCTGCTTGGGGCATGAGGTCCTTCAGGTGGCTCTTTGAGCTACAGGCATTCGCCAGTCCTGTTTTCTTGGACCTGATAGCATTTCTTTGCTGTGTTGCCCACCCCTCAGCTGGACTGCTTTTCGATGTGCCGAAGGGTAAAAACTTCCTGTGTCCCTCACTGGACAAAAAATACATTTTTATTTTTTTACTCACCATGAAATCCTTTTCGTGGAGTCTATTTAGGCATATAAATTCCACCCCTCCTGTGTTTATGATCATGCTCTCAGTTTTGCTTTGCTACAAAACGGAGGCATGCTACTATTCGGATGGGTTATCCTGGGCTGGCCTACATTTTTTTTGTTTTTGTTTGCCAGTGTCCAAGTCTCCTGTAGATGGCAGTATAACCTGAAGGATGAAGACTTCTTGTGTCCTTCAATGTACTCCAAGAAAAGGATTTTACAGTGAGTACAAAAATGCTATGTTCGGAATTTATAGCATTTTGTGTTATTTTTGTTACAATTCATAAAGTTAATGAACTCGAACCATAACTATATTATAGGCTTTGGGTGGTGTTCACCTTTAGAAGTTAAATAGCAAACAGAAGATTTCTTAGTTCATAACAACGTGTGAGTCATATGCGTGGATTGTGTTTGTTGCATCAGCAGTGTTCATCTGACAGGAGTCACCTGGTAATCATCATCAGTAAGGATTAGAGTATCATTTAATGTGCTCTTAGTCACTGAACAGCTGATCGCATACATTAATCTTGCTTTCTGAACACTTCTATCCTTTTGTTTGTTCAGTAGTAGTTAGGCTCCATCTACTTATGTCACACGAAGGGGGGGGATGCAGTACTTTTTGCCTATACCTAGGAAAAGCAAAATTTTTAATTGATCAACTAGATAACAACGGCAATATTAAATTGAAAGTTGATTGGAGACATTCATGAAAGGATCCTTTGTAGATGAAAAGCCCCATAGAAAGTATGCAGAGATAGAATGTACTGTGTCTCAGTAATGTCTATCACATGGTAGTATTAGAGATATTATCTGGGACCATCTTATATGTATTTTTTTTATATGTATGATTTTTATTCTGTACAAAATATCGTTTTTAGGATAATCTTTTATGCAAAAGATAATTCATATAATGTTAAAGGGGCTGTGGTAGCCTTAGTGATTTGGCAAGAGGTCAAGTTAGATTTGAGTCTTAAAGCTTATCTAGACCCAAGAGCAAAAATGTAATACATTGCAGCGTCAGGGCCGGTTCACACCACAAAGTCCGCGTTCCAGTGCACTCTGCCTTTGGAACACAAGCTGGCCGGCTCCCTGCATTCAGGGATGGGAGGGGGCATGCTGGTCCATTGAAGTCAAAGGCACTTCAGCCACGCCCCCCGCCTGCAGTGTGTTCGCCCGCACCCGGAACGCAGGCACATTAGTGCACATTACTGCAAGCACTATGTTTGCAGATCGCACTGGACCGGAACGCAAGCACTAATGTGCCTGCGTTCCGGGTGCGGTTGATCGCACTGCGGGCGGGTGTGCATGGCTGCAGTGCTATTGACTTCAATGCACCGCCACGCCCCTGAACGCAGGGAGCCAGCGGCTTGTGTTCCAGTGCGTTCCAGAGGCCGAACACTCTGGAATGCGGAGTTTGTGGTGTGAACTCGTCCTAATAATTCTTGGATATTTGGTGGTTGCATTCGTTTTCACCTTATATTCAACTGCTGATCATGCACCAGTGACACACCAACTGTCCTAGGGTGACAACACTTACTCACCCTACCGTATCTATGGAGCTGTATCTATGCCATCCTAGGACAGGACTTTAGAACACCTCCGCTCTCCTTTACGCCATAATATAGGTTGGAGGTGTTTTGTAGGCTGCAGAGACAGCTGGGAGTAATGGAACTTATAACAGTCAGCAAAGGCGCTTACTATATTTAGGACCAATGGATATTTTTTGCAGCTATCAAATAAATATAACAAAACACTTTCAATCGAAGTGTAAAAAAGGGGGAGCCGCACTCCAGAAATAAACCTTCCACCAGATGTTTAATCAATGAGCATAAATAAACTGTACACCGACACACAACTTTACGTGCCTACGCGTTCCACCGTTATAGCTTAATCACGCCATAATGTTGGAACGTGTGAGAGTGTAAAGTTGTGTGTCAGTGTACAGCTAATGCCTGGTTCACACCTGAGTATTTTTAAAACGCATTTCCGTGGTTATAGAGACGCGCAAAACACAAAAGTCAAGGCATTCCAATGTGAAACATTCACACCTGCGCGTTCGTTCGTGGGGACAATTTCGAGAAAAGGTACATGAGCAGTTTTCTGGGCAGTTGCCGCTTGTACTACCTGTAATTGTGGTTGTAAATCACCAGCACTCATAGGATGAAATAAATCCAAGTGTTCTTTTATTGAAGAAGCATGTCACATGAATTGTATAGCCAACGTTTCGGAACCACGCAGGTCACTATGTCTGCGTGGTTCCCGAAATGTTGGCTATACAATACATGTGACGTTGTTCTACAATAAAAGAACACTCGGATTTACTACATCCTACGAGTGCTGGTGATCCTCTTTGCTTCTAACCTTGTATATGCACGGCACCATCCGTGGACTTCACTACGAGCACCACCAGTATTTCAAGTACTGGTCCTGATTGCTGTATGGTGTGCAGGGCACGTCTTTATTTACCTTATTGTGGTTGTACTAAAAGTATTAGATGTGACTTAGTCATAAAGGATTCAGCACAATTCAGATTCAACAAAATGCATGCTTTTAACTGCAGGAAGAAGGGACAAATGTTTATGGGCCCTATGCCAGGAGTCAGGGCCAGATTAACACAGGGACGACTGGAGCACCAGCTCCAGGCCCATCACTGAAAACAGGCCTGGCCGGGCCGGATCGCCTTGGTATGCCCAATCTGGGCCAGCCGGACTGAACACACTCAGGAAGAGGCACCGGTGGCACTCTAATCAGGCTAATTAGGTGGACGCTCGCTGGGACCTTGTGGAGCCTCAGCGAGGAGTGAGTGGCTGCTTAATTAGAGAGCCATCTCTGCTGCTCCCCGTCCGGCCCACGGACAGCACCAGGCCCATGATGCTCATAATCCAGCCCTGCCAGGAGTGCCTGAAATCATTTGACTTACTGAGTCTGCTCTATATTGTTGGAAGGACCGTCATTACTATGTATGGAACAATCTCGCATACAGTACATCAGGGTTAGGGTTAACCCTAACTCTCCTGCTCGCATTTTGCGAGTAAAAATAAAGTGAGGGCGAGTGGAAATTTGGGTCTCCAAGTACCGGCTCGCGGACCAACTCCGGCCCGCAAGTCGGTACTATGTGGCCCGCAGCCAGCTGACATGTCAGGCACACGGCCGCAGACCGCGTACCTGAGTTGCGGGAGAAGCTCCATGGTCTGCATCTGTGTCGGATGCAGACCGCAGAGCCGCTCCTGTCAGCTCCGGCTTCCTTCAGCCGGAGCTCTGACAGTTCTGAGCTCCGGTTAATAAGGGGGCAGTATATTATTTTATGTGTGTGGGGGGCTTATAACAGGGGGGGAATGTATTATTTTTTGCGTGGGGGGGGTGGAGTTCTAACGTTGTTGAGCAGTGTATTATTGTGCTTTAAGCTGCCCATACACCTTACAACCATCGCACGACTTTCGTTATGTGATGGTTGTAAGGTAATTAAAATCTTGTACGATCTGGCCATCTTGGACAGGCACATCGTACTTGCGAACATCGCAAGCCCTCCCCGCTGAGGGGAGGGCTTCCCGATGATCACAATGCTGAGTGGGCAGTGTGCGCTTGCGCACATCGGCCCGTGCGGCATTCGTCTTCCGACCACGCCACCAACCCACCAAAAATCGTACGATTTTCGGCAGGTTTTCCAGTGTGCTTGGAAGACAAAGTCATACGACCTTACAGTAGAAGCAATCGCACGCTGCCCATACACCTGCCGATTATTGTACGATAATCAGCAGGTGTATGGACACCTTTAGTGTATGTGTATATTAGGCCCCATTCACACCTACAGTATATTTCAGGTGTGATTAGAGATTCCTGTGTCAGGAACTTGCGTTTTCCTGCAGCAGGAATCCCTAATCTGCCGTTTACAAGCGGCAACTATCATAAGATAAGAATTATCATAAGATTATTTAAGAGGGTGTGTTTAGGGGTGGAGTTAAGGGCAGGGTAAGGGTTAGGTGGGGCAACTGGTGGCTTGTGACTCTTAAGGTCTGGCTAATAGCTCAGGACTTTAAATTTTGAGCCCTGCAGTACATAGCTACCCTGAGGAACTGGCCACAAATCCGGAGATCGCCGCCTTATGTCTGTGCTTGGTTTACAGTCTTAAAGATACATCAATGAGCCTATGTGACAATACACTATTCTTCTTTTATTGCGTTATCTCAGTTGGGTAATTAGGAAGGCGTTAAACTAGTCCCATGACCGCCTGTGGTGAGGTCAGGTCAATTAGTTATTACACAGATTATCTGGTCCTGGCTGTAACAATGTATTTACATATCTTCCTTGTCCTATAAGTAATAGTCAACCAGTGTATTTCCTCTTCCCGGCTTGCACAATACAAAGAAATCTGTTCAGGCTGGAAATACCTCCTTAAAGAGAACCTGTCACCACCTTAGAAAAAATACAGGTAGAAGCATGGACAAATCAAGTATTTCAAATGCTTGCTTGCTGTGTTTTTTGTTTCTTTAAATTATTTATTATTGATAATGCAATGTGCTTCTGAATTTGCTAGTCAGTGCCCTGGCACAGCTCCCTCCCTCCCTGCACAGCATAGCCCTCCAGGGTGTCCAGAGGCGTGGTTTCACCCAGAGCGGCCACCGGGTGACACCCCACTGTGACGTCATTGCGCACGTATGCCGTCGGGCCCCCTCCTCTGTTGTACAGCTGTCGGCCACTTGGTCCATGACCGAGTGCCTGACTTTTCAGAGGGGGTGACACCAAAATCACTGTCAGTCATTTTAGTTTCACCCCCTCTGATGGTGTCACCCAGGTGCGGGCCGAACCCCCCTAGTGACGCCACTGTAGCCCTCTCCTCTGCTGGGAGTGTCTAATTAATCTCTGTGCTGCTCCAGATACTGTGCGCTATCCCTCTTGCTGTCATGGACACACCACCTGGGGTAGTGACATCACACAGGCCTGTGATCACAGTATTGCTACACTGAACGGCGTCATAGGTTATTACATGAACCCCACACAGTGCTGCTGCCATCAGACAAAAAAGGGAATGACCCATGATGTCACCAGCTGGAAAACAGTTGGAAGCTTAAAAAAAAAAAAGAAGTGGGGGAGGAGGAGCTGGATGCCGGGGGCTTAAGATGTGCTTTAAAGCGGACCTTTACCCCCTTTCACTATAGCTTTGCATGCTAATCTTACATTCAGCAAGACAATTACTGTTTTTCCACTTCCTGGTCCTTGGACATTAGTGATGTAATCTGTGCCCAAACATTGCATCTTGGGAAGGTTACATCCGCAGTGCATTGCTGGGAAATCTCATCTGTCATGTCACAAGGTATCAGGGAAAGGCATTTTCTTCCCCAGAGATGCTGTGGATGGTCACATGACCTAGTCACATGTGCCAGAGTTCCAGGAAGTAAAGGGAGATGGATTAATCTGCCCTTAGTAAAAATGGCCACTGTGAGAAGAATGGGGAGGAAAAGAAAAATAAGATATGCAAAGAATACAAAGCCAGCAATTATCTAGAAGTATGTGTTTGTAGATTATCATTACTCAACATTTCTAAAGATGTGTTTGTTGTCATTTCAAAGATAAGAGTGAAGTTCCTCTTCAAGGTTAAAGTGACACTAAATTCAGGAGTTAAATCCTAAAAATACATACAAGTACCTTAACTATTAACAAAAATGTATCTTATTTGTGTATCACTCGGCTGTAGATCCTCCAATAATCTCTGAATTGGTGCTGACACTGTCCTTCCTTCTGGAGGGGGGCTACGTGTGTTCCCAATGGTCCCTGTGTGTGTTGTAAAGTAGTCACCGCTCCAAGCTCACTCCTGTGATGGACTACAATCTCAATACAAATTAGTAAACTAAACATGAGATTGTAGTCCATCCCGGGAGTGATCTTGGAGCGGTGACTACTTTACAACACACACAGGGACCATGGGGAATCAAGGTAGTCATCCTCCAGAAGGAAGGACAGTGTCAGCACCAATTCAGATATGATTGGAGGATCTACAGCCGAGAGTTGGATTGTTTTAGACAGATTTGTTAATGTCTCATGCCTCTGCCATTCCGATTGGATTGTGCAAAATGCCTGGCGGTTGGCAGCTATCTTGCGTCCGCCGATCACCCTTCCGCAAACCTCAGAAGCAGCTGTGTTCTGTCATCTAGTAATAATGACTTCGATTTGATTATTGTCCTCATTGTGGAAAATATGGAACTGATTACTAGAATATTGAAATTAATCAGAGCCATGTTATTGTTTTTTTCCTGAATCTTCCAGCAGAGAACACAGTGTCTCTTCCTCTCTCTCATTGTCCTCTTATAACCTGCACGGAGCGGAGTTAACATACAGCGTTCCCAGCAGTGACCTGGGAACACCCCCGTCCATCGCTCATTGCTCAACTGAAATGTGTTTTTTCTTTTTCCCTCTGTCCTTCAAACTGGTATTGTAAACAGTTTGGTATAAAATGTTCTCTATGGCATGGAGCTCACTTCATACAGCTGGGTGATTCCAGGTGACTTCCTGTCTGTCTGAATTCCAGGCGTGACTGCTTGCACAATCCTATACAAGGCTGCTGCTTGCTTTCTCTGCATCCAGCATGGCTTGTAGCATAAAGTCATTGTTCACATTTAGAAGCTCTGTTTGTGTTTTACATAGCTGGAGTTTTTAAAAAGAACCGGCAGATCTTTTACGTAGATCAAAGACGCTTTAACAATGTCATTTTAAAAGTAATTTTCAATATATGAAAACCTGCAGGTTTTATTAAAGCTCATCTGCAGTGGGGGAAAAAACTCCCCTGGCGGTCAGGGCCGGATTTCCCACAAGGCCCGGCCTAGGGGCAGCAGGGAGTAGAGGGGCAGCAGGGGTGTGGAATTCATACCTCCCGATGCCCGAAACATGCAGTTCTGGGTGCCGGGCGGGTATTTGTTTTCTACATTTAGTCCTGCTTTGGGCAAGCAGGGAAGCCACCGCTTGTTTTGTATGCAGCCTGCAGTTAGCTGCTCATTTTTGTCTAGGGGAGCTGTGTAAATAATTTTTACTTACCTGATCATCTGCTCCTTCTGGCCCCAAGACCCCCCCAATGGTCGGAGACCTGCTGATGTTATCAAGTACAATGCAGGGCCCATAGTCCTGGCTTGTTGAGGGATAGTCAACAAATCAGAGTGTTTGAAGGATGAGGTGTCGGGGTAGCAGGGATTAGGGAAGTAAAATTCATCTACACAGCACACCCAGATATTAACAAGCAATTAAACCTTGCAGCGTGGGGTTAGCTTCACCACAAAGGGAGTTGTTTTTCCCTCCCCAAGATGGGCACTGAACTAATCCCTGGTGATCCTGCCATGCAGGTCCTTGTTCAGGCACTTCCTCTTATAAGGTGACGATGTTCTGTGACTGTCCCTGTCTACCAGTGGTGCAGTGTCTCTGCTTGGGCAGCTCCTAAATACAAAAGGGCCTTGAGAGGAGCCGAGGCTTTTGGGTATTTGTACAGTGCCACCTTCCTCAGGGCCTGAGATGCTGTTTAAGCTGAAAGATTGGCGAGTTCAGAGGACTGTGGATGGTTCAGGGGTAGAGATCACTCCTTCTTCTGAAGATGACTTCTAGGGGAGCTGTGTAAAGAACTTTTACTTACCTGATCCCTTCCACTGGCTCCAAGACCAGCACTCACAGTCTCTTCCACCCTACGCTCCGGCGATCGGAGACCTGCTGGCGTTGTCATGTACAATCCAGGGCCCATAGCCCTGGATTGTTGACGGACAGTCACCAAGTCGGAGTGTATGAGGGATGATGTGTCGGGGTAGCAGGGATCAGGTAAGTAAAAGTCCTTTACACAGCACCCTAGATATTACCAAGCAGTTAACCCTTGCAGCGTGGGGTTAGCTCCACCGCAAGGGGAGTTTTATCCTTCCCCGGAGATTGGCTTCAAACTAATCCCTGGTGATCCAGCCTTGTAGGTCCTTGTTCAGGCACCTCATCTTATAGGTTGACAGTGCTCTGTCTACCAGTTGTGCTCCTGCGTTGTCATCCTGTCACAGGGCCTTCCCGTGGCTACTTCCACACACATTAGGCAGGAATGGTCCACTGTTGTCGCCGTACAGTAAAAAATATTTACTATACAAATACAGTACTTGGGCAAACTAAATATCCAGTTGGGGTTTAGATGTACTTTAAACTACATTTCTGTAATTATGGCCTTATTGACCGTTCAGTTTAAATCGGCTAAATACATTCCAGATGCACCAAAACAAAAGGTTTGTTTGCTTCAAGAAGCAGCCACAGCCCGTGTAGAACAGCCTGTGCTCTGCCAGCATGCTTCAGAGAAAAACCCTTGCTCTCTGTGTGGAAGCAACAATCTTTCTGATTCAGAAGAGGGCACGTCCAACCTATGCAGAGAGGTCATTGCTTCTATACAGAGAGCAAGGGTCCTCCTCTACAGTATGTTGGCAAGCCTTTCTACTCAGGATGTGCCCGCTTTCTAAAGAAAACTAACTGAAAGACTTTGCACATCTTATGTTTTCATGTACCTGGAATTTATTCAGCTGATTTGAACTGAACGTTTGGCTAGGCTTTAAGGGGTATGGTGGAGCAAGGTAGGTGTAATATGTATGTAAATTCACTTTAATCTACTAACTGACATATCCGTCTGGATGTCACAACATTTCTTAAAACTCAACCTTTCAAAAACTGAGCTCATTATATTTCCCCCCCCCCCGGGCACCTTCCCCCCACTTTTCCCTTGAGATTGTTAACACAACTATCCAACCCTCCCCCCCATGACAAGGTGCTGGGTGTCATCCTTGACTCGGACCTCACCTTTCTTCCCCACATCCAATCCCTATCCAAATCCTGACGTCTTCACCTCCGTAACATCTCCAAAATACTCCCCTTCCTCACCAATGAAACCGCAAAATTACTCATCCACTCACATGTTATCTCTCGTCTCGACTATTGTAACTCTCTCATCATTGGCCCACCACTGCACTGGCTCCTCCCCCCTTCAGTCTATCATGCATGCAGTTGCTAGACTCATTCACCTAACCAACCGCTCAGTGTCTGCAACCTACCTCTGCCGATCCCTGCACTGTATTCCATGCCCTGACCCCCTCTGCCAATCCCTACACTGGCTTCCAAAGGATAGAATTCAAAGTATTAACAACCACCTACAAAGCCATCCACAACTCTGCCCCCCGATATATCTCAGACCTTGTCTCAAAGTATCACCCTAACCATCTCCTCCGCTCTTCCAAATACCTCCTGCTTTCCAGCTCCCTCGTCAACTCCTCCCATGCTCGCCTCCAGGACTTCACTAGAGTCTCTCCCATCCTCTGGAACTCTGACTACCTTTAGGCGATCCCTTAAGACTCATTTCTTCAGGGAAGCCTATCCCACCTCAACCTAACCACTCAACCATCACGTTCTCAAACAATTCATCCCCACACAGCTACCTCCTCATGTATCACTGGCCCCTCCCTTTTAGATTGTAAGCCCTCGGGCAGGGCCCTCCTTACCATCTTGTCTTGATTTGTATTGTATTTGTAATGTCTTCCTTATATTGTAAAGCGCTGTGCAAACTGTTGGCGCTTTATAAATCCTGTATAATAATAATAATAACTCTTATGCCTCTTTCATCTATCAGATAACAGTAACCACTCCAAAGATCTTTTAGTGGCTGGTTAGTCTGAGAATTCCCATGGCCCTCTAAGGGTCTGACACCAATTATACACACTCATCTCCCCTAGTCTTTTCTTCATGACTTTGTCTTGTATACAATGTTTTTTTTTCGCTTGGCAATGTGTCATGTTAATGTCTCTGTTTCTTTTCAGTTGACCTTCCTCTGTATTTCCCGCGGGATCAGCCCACCCTGACATTTCAGTCTGTCTACCACTTCACAAACAGTGGACAACTCTACTCCCAGACCCAGAAGAGCTACCCATACAGCCCGCGCTGGGACGGGAATGAGATGGCCAAGAGAGCCAAGTAAGACTGTGACTACTTCCATATTGTTCTGATCATTGTCTCTGAGGGTCCCATAAATGTTCAGTATTCAGGGAAGAATGGCCATTGGGGTATAAGTCAGAATTTTTTTTAGCTCTGTCTAGCAGTCACATTTACAATGCAATATCAGCATGAAAGAATATTTGGGGGTACTTGTCAGAATTCACCAAATGGTTTAAATCAGTTCTGTCCAACTGGGGACAATAGACACAATGCAGAGTGTCAGTGGGGTGCCAAATGCTGGAATGCTTTCACAGCTCTTGAATTACACTTCTTCTGCCTGTCCGATGAAGTGATCTGCTACCCACCGGGGACAGTGTAGTTCCGATCTGACGTCCTCATTGAGGATTGCTAGACTCATTCACCTAACCAACCGCTCAGTGTCTGCAACCTACCTCTGCCGATCCCTGCACTGTATTCCATGCCCTGACCCCCTCTGCCAATCCCTACACTGGCTTCCAAAGGATAGAATTCAAAGTATTAACAACCACCTACAAAGCCATCCACAACTCTGCCCCCCGATATATCTCAGACCTTGTCTCAAAGTATCACCCTAACCATCTCCTCCGCTCTTCCAAATACCTCCTGCTTTCCAGCTCCCTCGTCAACTCCTCCCATGCTCGCCTCCAGGACTTCACTAGAGTCTCTCCCATCCTCTGGAACTCTGACTACCTTTAGGCGATCCCTTAAGACTCATTTCTTCAGGGAAGCCTATCCCACCTCAACCTAACCACTCAACCATCACGTTCTCAAACAATTCATCCCCACACAGCTACCTCCTCATGTATCACTGGCCCCTCCCTTTTAGATTGTAAGCCCTCGGGCAGGGCCCTCCTTACCATCTTGTCTTGATTTGTATTGTATTTGTAATGTCTTCCTTATATTGTAAAGCGCTGTGCAAACTGTTGGCGCTTTATAAATCCTGTATAATAATAATAATAACTCTTATGCCTCTTTCATCTATCAGATAACAGTAACCACTCCAAAGATCTTTTAGTGGCTGGTTAGTCTGAGAATTCCCATGGCCCTCTAAGGGTCTGACACCAATTATACACACTCATCTCCCCTAGTCTTTTCTTCATGACTTTGTCTTGTATACAATGTTTTTTTTTCGCTTGGCAATGTGTCATGTTAATGTCTCTGTTTCTTTTCAGTTGACCTTCCTCTGTATTTCCCGCGGGATCAGCCCACCCTGACATTTCAGTCTGTCTACCACTTCACAAACAGTGGACAACTCTACTCCCAGACCCAGAAGAGCTACCCATACAGCCCGCGCTGGGACGGGAATGAGATGGCCAAGAGAGCCAAGTAAGACTGTGACTACTTCCATATTGTTCTGATCATTGTCTCTGAGGGTCCCATAAATGTTCAGTATTCAGGGAAGAATGGCCATTGGGGTATAAGTCAGAATTTTTTTTAGCTCTGTCTAGCAGTCACATTTACAATGCAATATCAGCATGAAAGAATATTTGGGGGTACTTGTCAGAATTCACCAAATGGTTTAAATCAGTTCTGTCCAACTGGGGACAATAGACACAATGCAGAGTGTCAGTGGGGTGCCAAATGCTGGAATGCTTTCACAGCTCTTGAATTACACTTCTTCTGCCTGTCCGATGAAGTGATCTGCTACCCACCGGGGACAGTGTAGTTCCGATCTGACGTCCTCATTGAGGAAATATGCATGTTTTTTCCTGTTTTATTACAATACTTATGGCCGTCGCCATTTTGCTTTTCATCCCACCTGAGAAAAGACAGTTGACTTCCTGTGCCTACCTAGACATTTCTGTTCTGTAGTTTCATAGCTGTACATGTGCAGTGTGAGATCATCTGAGGCGCTGCTGCCTCGTTCTGCAAATTTCGCCAGATTCAGTGTGAGATTTGGTGATGTCACTTCTGTGCGGCTCGCGGGAGAGGAAGCTGTATCTGAGGATGTGCAGTGCAAGGATCTGCCTGCTTCAGCTTCATTTTAATTGCTGTCTATGATCCCCCTGGACATTTTTGCCCTCACTTTCTGTAACCAAGACTGGACAGGAAATGTGAGGAATCTCCCCAAATCTGAAGACATTACATTTTAACATGTTTGGATGTTAATAAGACAAAACATTTAATCCCAGCTGCAAAGCAAAGATGCTAAGCCAGGGGTGCCCACAATTTTTGTGTTAAGATCTACTTTTCAAATGACGAGCTACATGAGATCTACCAACGAAAGAAAAACTCCCTTGCTCTCTCTCCTGGCTGCCTCTCCTGGGTGTCTCTCCTTGTTCTATCTCTCCGGGCTTTCATTCCTCGTTTTTTCTCTTGGCTGTCTCTCTTCGCTCTCTTGGCAGTCTCTCCTTGCTCTCTCCCCTGTCTGTCTCTCCTCTCTCTATCTCTTTCCTGGCTGTCTCTCCTCCCTCTCTCCCCTGTATGTCTCTCCTCTCTCTCTCTTTCCTGGCTGTCTCTCCTTGCTCTCTCTCTCTCCTGGCTGTCTCTCCTTGCTCTCTCCTGTAGCTGTCTTTCCTCTCTCTCCTGTCTGCCTCTCCTGGCTCACCTTGCTGTATTTTGCAAACAGTGTAGTGCAACAGGCTGTGTAAGCTAATATCCTTAGATGTAATACATAGCAGCACTTCAACCACCAATATCCACCAGAAAGATGTCAGGGAGCTTGGCTCAGCAGACTTAGGCTAATAGGTAATCATGTGTGCACAACTAAATAAATATACCACAATGAAATAAAGGGGCCGCCATTCACACCCTTCGTTATCTACCAGCATCAGCTTTAAGAGCTACTGCTAGATCACGATCTACCTAATGGGCACCCCTGTGCTAAGCTATCCAATGCAACGCTGGCCATAATAAAAATCAAGGAGGGTTTTGATGGGAGAAGCTGGATCCTTTGTAAGTTAAATTTTAATGACGAAGCCTACAGTATATTGTGCACTGCAGTAGCTCTGTTTAGGCAGCTCTTGAATACGAAAGGGCCTTGAGAGGAACCAAGGCGTTTCAGGTATTTGTACAGTGCTGCTTTCCTCAAGGCCTGAGATTATGTATGGGCTGAACGATTGGCAAGTTCAGAGGACTGTGGATGGTTCAGGTGTAGAGATCACTCATTCCGAAGATGATTTCTGCAGCTCGTTACCAACTCCACAACCAATTGCAGAAGCCTGCTTCAGAAGAAGGAACAATCAATACACCCGAATAATGCAGTTTCTGCAAGTCCACCCATCTTTCATCTGAAGCCACAATGATAAGGGTGCTGTAGAAACCACCAAAACACTTTGGCATTCTTATCCTGGAT
This sequence comes from Nanorana parkeri, assembly GCF_000935625.1. NCBI lineage: Eukaryota > Metazoa > Chordata > Amphibia > Anura > Dicroglossidae > Nanorana > Nanorana parkeri. Next base: position 1,426,043 of record NW_017306472.1, read on the forward strand.
TTAATGAAGTGAAAACTTCTGAACTCTAAAAGCATTGTGGTTCCCTTGTCTTTTCCAAGCTCCACAGTAAAACCCATTTATTATGGAGAATGTAACAGGAGGAGGAGGAATACGCAAAGGTGGGCAGGAACACCCAACGCTCCCAGGTGGACAGGTACAGAAGGGAATGATGATAGGGAGGTCTCACTGTTGGAGTATCCAGGACACATAAGAAGCCAGGGGCTGACTCAGGCTACTAGGCCCTACGTATCTCTAAGTATCCCTTTTGGGTGGATTGACCATTTCATATTTGGTGCAAACCATTCAGGATTATGTGAAAATGTTTGATGTATATATAACTAGATGGTGGCTCAGCTGGCACAGACTGCAGGACTATTATAAGATTTATAGTAGTCAGAGAGAGGGGAGAGGATGAACTGGTGATGGGCAGAGAGCAAGGAGCAGCCTCCGGAGATTTTACTCTTATGTATATTATATATTACTAGTGACAGCTATAATGCCTCAGTCCACATTTCCTGAACTTCTGAAAGATTCAAGATCTGTCATGTGATTTATCATAGGTTGTAGCTGCAAGGTATGTAATATAATATATATGAACTGAAAATATAGCACACAAGCCGTATACTTCCGCACTTATTAAAGAGAAATGATATTAATTCTTCTGAAAAGGTTGTTTATGCATTTTTACTCTTCATTAACACTATATGGAAAAAGCAAGATAGACATAAATTGTGTTGGGTTTTCTACACTCTGTGGAGGGTCTTTCTGCACACTGATGGGAAGGGTTTTCTACACACTGTAGTGTAGAGGGTCTTTTTGAAAACTGATGGGAAAGGTTTCTGCACAATGTGGAGGGTCATTCTGCACACTGATGGGTAAGGTTCCTGTACACTGGTGGGTCTTTCTGCACACAGATGGGAAAGGTTCTAACATGCTGTGGGGTGCCATTCTGCGCACTGATGGGAAGAGTTCCTGCATGCTGTGGGGGCTCATTTTGCACTCTGATGGGAAGGGTTCCTGCACATGATGGATGGTCATCTGCACTCTGATGGGAAGGGTTCATATACACTGTGGTGGGTCATTCTGCACTCTGATGGTAAGGGGTCCTGCACACTGTGGTTGGTCATTCTGCACACTAATGAGAAGGGTTCCTGCACACTGTGGTGGCTCACTAATGAGAAGGGTTTCTGCACACTGTGGTGGCTCACTAATGAGAAGGGTTCCTGCACACTGTGGTGGCTCACTAATGAGAAGGGTTCCTGCACACTCTGGTGGCTCACTAATGAGAAGGGTTCCTGCCCACTGTGGTGGCTCACTAATGAGAAGGGTTCCTGCACACTGTGTTGGCTCACTAATGAGAAGGGTTCCTGCACACTGTGGTGGCTCACTAATGAGAAGGGTTCCTGTGCGCTGTGATGGGTCATTCTGCACACTAATGAGAAGGGTTCCTGCACACTGTGGTGGCTCACTAATGAGAAGGGTTTCTGCACACTGTGGTGGCTCACTAATGAGAAGGGTTCCTGCACACTCTGGTGGCTCACTAATGAGAAGGGTTCCTGCCCACTGTGGTGGCTCACTAATGAGAAGGGTTCCTGCACACTGTGTTGGCTCACTAATGAGAAGGGTTCCTGCACACTGTGGTGGCTCACTAATAAGAAGGGTTCCTGCGCACTGTGGTGGGTCATTCTACACACTAATGAGAAGGATTCCTGCCCACTGTGGTGGCTTCCTAATGAGAAGGGTTCCTGCACACAGTGGAGGATCTTTCTGCACCCTAATAGGAAGGTATCCTTCTGTCTGGAAGGTTCCTGCACACTGTAGTATGTTTAATAACTAATGTTGCATTTACAAGCAAGGATTCATTTACTTTTCTTCATTGGTGTGTAAAATATGGAGTTGTCCCTTTGAAAAGCATTTATGATCTTGATGAAAAAAGCTTGAAAATGTAAAACAAAAAGGCACTATTGCCTTTTGCTTTTTCGAAAAACAACCTCCCAGACCAGCGCCAGGATCAGTATATACATTCCAGCATAACATTATGAATCCAACGCATTACAGTCTGTGTTACAAGTAACTAAATGCAGGCTAGCAGTACATAAAACTCTTTACTAGATGATGCAACAAGGTCTGCGTATGTGTGGCTAGATACAGGAATTCTCTCCATGGTCAACAAGTACCATGAAAGCATTTCTGAAATAGTTGAACCTATTTGTCTGTCTTCAGTTACTCCTAGCTGTCAATGGGTACTGTAAATTCACGAGTCACTTCAAAGACCGGAAATATTGTGTAGCATACAGTATATACACTGGTCAAAACAAGTGCTCCAGAAGAGAATTCTGAACACCTACATCATGAATAAATCCAGCCAGTTAACACTTTTGCCCATTTTTCTGGCACAGTGTAGAGTGGAAGTTATACCTTCTGTTGAGTCCTTAGACAAAAACTGCAGCCTTTCCAGATAGCTTGGCCCTCATTGGCTAGTACAGCCTTTCCCAATAAAGGAGTCACTGCACCTTAAGGTGCCTTCTTCAGGGGTGCGCACAGCTTAATGCCTTTCCATAGCGCAGACAGGCTTCTGATATGAAGGGGGCTCCTTTCATAGTAGTAGAGGTGAGATCACAGTTACTAATTTTCAGGTAGGTCAGGTGACATCCTCCAAATTTCTGTGGGTACATTCTATTATAGGGGATCATATGGCTTACTCCTCTTCCTCCGATGATGACAGCAATAGTACCTGCCAATAGGTGCTCAGGCTCCAGCTCTGTCACATTGATGTGAGGAGAGAATCTTCAGCCCTGTGTAAGCTCTGAGTAGGATCTTCTCTGGGCTTATACAGAGTTTTCTTTCTCTTTGCTCACACTTGCAAATGGAACAACGGTGGTAAGTATAAGATATTGTGAAGGCCAGCAGTATAGCAAACCTGTTGCATTGCCCAGCATGGGCAAAGCATGGTTCATTTTGAAGCCAATTCCTGCTTCCAAAGTTTGAATTTGGTCACATTTCTAGGATACACGTCAGCATTTCAGACACCCCAGCCTGAAAAAAATAATTTCAGGGAGGTGCCCTTCTCATTTCAGGGAGTTGCCCTCTACCCCTTTCCCTCCACCATCTGCGCGGGGGGGTGTGGGGTGGGTGAGAAAACAACTCCCTGAAATGATTGCTAATGCTGCCCTTGCTATATGGTGTTTTTTTGTACTCTGACAGCTCCTGCCATCAGAAACAAAAAAAAACCAGCATACTGCATGGGAATGAATAGCTAGGCTGTTATTGGCTATTTCAATTTGCAATAGCCAATAGCAGGCTATCCTGAAGGAGAACTTTGAGGTCCACATCTGCTGATTGACAGCAGCAGAGGGTGGGTACAATAGCCAGCCTGCTATTGGCTATTGCATATTGAAATAGCCAATAGCAGCCTATCTATTCATACCCACGCTGTCTATTGTTGTTTTTATTTACTTTGACGGCGGTCAGCGGCCCCTCTGTAAAAAAAAAAAAAAAAACAGATAGCGGGGAAAGGTTTACTTTACTAGATAGAACAGAGTTAACCTTTCCGGGATAAAATCTTTCTCTCGCGGGCGTCCGTGAGCCGCTATCTTATAGAAGGAGACTCCAGGAACGTCCGGGAGAGTTGAGATGTCTGGCACTCAGGTCAGTCGTTCTCACGTTCTGTCTTTGCAAATACATATCTTTTTGATTTTGCTAAATCCTTTCAAGGGCAACATTAGCTTCATAAACATCTTTGTGATGCGTTTCACAGAACAAGGTCGGCTTCCCCCGAGAAAATTTCAGCAGGACTATGTATCAGTATATCAATAAAGTATCAATACAAGTATCATAAAGGTGTCAAAATTAAATAAGAGACATCAATATTTTCACCAAAATCAATATGTTGTGGATTTTTGTAAACAAATCCATGACACCAGGAAAGTCCAAGTTGGTTTATACACTTTAACCCTTTTGTGACCATTGATGCCAATGTCTAATTTATCAGCATCAGCTTGTGCTGGTGAACATAATCATAACTCTGAATAATTTGCACATACTAAATATTATTATTAAACAGGATTTATATAGCGCCAACAGTTTGCGCAGTGCTTTACAATTTAAGGAAGACATTACAATCACAATACAATTCAAGACAAGATGGTAAGGAGGACCCTACCCCTGAGGGCTTACAATCTAAAAGGGAGGGGCAAGTGATACATGAGGAGGTAGCTGTGTGGGGATGAATGGTTGAGTGGTTAGGTTGAGGTGGGATAGGCTTCCCTGAAGAGATGAGTCTTCAGGGATCGCCTAAACGCAGTCAGAGTGGGAAATAGATGGACAGGTTGGGGTAAAGAGCTCCAGTGGATGGGAGAGACTCTTGTGAAGTCCTGCAGGGGAGCATGGGAGGAGTAGATGAGGGAGCCGGAAAGCAGGAGGTCTTTGGAAGAGCGGAGGGGTCAGTTCGGGTGATACTTTGAGACAAGGTTTGACATATAGCCGGGGGCTAATAGAGGTTTTTTTTAAGGAAATATAAGGTTTGTATTTGATACACTGTTTAAATGAAACACCCTGTAGAGCATGTTCATTTTCAATGTGAATTTTCACCTAACTTAGTGAATGAGGTGAAACGGGAACTTGTTCTACTCCGCTAGAAAATCAACTCCACTCCATCTGACTGGTCTGCAATTAAATGGATGGTGTTGTAGATGCCACTGCAGCCTGAAGATGGCACTGTTCATCTGAAGACTCCTATTTTCGTCAGTTAGAGCTGACATAGTGATCACATGATTGGGAACCACTCTGATTGGTTCCTGTTCATCAGACAGTAACAGCCTGGATTGCGAACCAGCGAAAAGTGTCGACTACTGGCTCTGAAAATGGAAGGACACTTAATGTATCCTCAGCACAGGGCATCGTACTGGGCACCGTTCATTTACAGATTGCAGACCAGCAGGGGTTAAATTAATCATTGTAGTGAGTATGTAGGTACCTTATAGAACAAGCGGTCATAGACACATGGATGCCATATGCAGTAAATATTTTTTTCTTTGTTCATTGAAGGACATAGCTGAGATCTTCATCTCGTATTGATGGTATAATCCAGTGAGTGCAAAAAATCCTATTTTTTTTTGGTACACTTCTTTGGTACACAGCTGAGATTTTCATCTCGTACTTATGGGTTATACCATCAGTAAGAGATGAAGATCTTAGCGGTGTCCTTCAATGAAAGGATAAAATTCAGAATATTAACAACCACTTAGAAAGCCATCCACAACACTGCCCCCGGCTATATCTCAAACCTTGTCTCAAAGTATCACCCTAACCGTCCCCTCCGCTCCTCCCAAGACCTCCTGCTTTCCAGCTCCCTTGTCATCTCCTCCCATACTCGACTCCAGGACTTCACTAGAGTCTCTCCCATCCTCTGGAACCAGTCCGACTATCTCCTACTCTGACTGCCTTTAGGCGTTCCCTTAAGACTCATCTCTTCAAGGAAGCCTATCCCACCTCAACCTAACCACTCAACCATCACGTTCTCATACAATTCATCCCCACACAGCTACCTCCTCATGTATCACTTCCCCCTCCCTTTTAGATTGTAGGCCCTCCTTACCATCTTGTCTTGAATTGTATTGTGATTGTCATGTCTTCCTTATATTGTAAAGCGCTGCGCAAACTGTTGGCACCATATTAATCCTGTATAATAGTAATAACGCAGAGAAAAGGATTTTACGGTGAGTACAAAAAAAACTATTTTTTACAGAATGTTTTTTGTAAAAAGACTCTTGGAAGCGCTACAGCCACCTGATGAATGTTCTTAAAATTACTCTTCTTGGTTTGCCAGATGCCTGTGGTTCAGTCTGCCAGCACCTAAGTCACTGCAGGACCCAAGGGGCCAAGGGATTGAACCACAGCATGTGGTGGGGGACTCAGGCACCTGTCCATAGATCTTGTAGCACTCCATACCGGAAATCCCAAAAGTGTTAATGGGTGCTAGAAATGACCGCAGATGGCGCCGCACACAACTTTGAATAAAGATGTCATCAGCACACCAGCATGACAGAATTTACGTCAGTGCAAATCCATTTATTGATAGAGGTCACTCAAAATATAAAGCGCCTTCGGGGCCGCACAGGGTCCCCTTCATCAGGCTCAGAGTAGACTCAGGCACCTGGCACACCCAGACATGTTGTGTGTGAAGATTCTTTGGATGGCTGTAGCTATCAAACAAGAGCAGAAATTCTAGGGACAGTTGGGTATAAACATTCTTCTATGGAAAGAAAACATGGTCAGTACTTGTTGGCTTCATTTTTTGCTGGGTGATCACAGCCTCACGTACCCACCATGATATAAGCCAGGCTGGGGCGACCTAGGCCACAGCTTTCCCTCGGCTGCTCTACACAGATGTAGATCTTCAAACTTTGTACAAGTTGTGTCTCGCTCCCCTCTTCTAATCCCTGTAATTACATTGTATTCTGACATTTCTATTTTGGAAGCCGAGTCTTAATAGCGCATTACATCCCCTTCCAAAACGCTCAGGAGAATGGGATTATTGCACTAATTACATCTTTTTTCATTTTACACTGATAGCCTTCACCCGTAATTTTTCAGTTCACATGACACTAATGGCGAATGTGTGCGCCTTCCCGCCCCCGCTGTTCAGTCCTGTGCTTCCCCGTGCGGCGTGTAAAACAAAGTGTCAGCTGCAGATGTGAGAAAATCAAACTCTTCTAAAGAGAATCCGGAGTCTTTGTTTTAGATGGGGGCAGCCCTAAACTGAGCTCCAGGCAAACTGCTAAATACACAGATGAAATACATATGAAGTAGTGATATAACGATACTAGTATCGGTATCGGTGCCGAGTATTTGGGCAAGTACTCATACTCGCCCAAATGCTCAGATGCCTAGCCCGATACTTGAGCTTCCGGTATCAGAAAGCCGGGCGGCGAGTCATTATACGCTGCCCGGTTTCCTGATTGGCCGGGAAGTCATGACGATGGAGCCTGCTTCCCTGCCAATCAGGAAGCCGGGCAGCTTGTCATTATACGTCCCCTGGCTTTCTGATTGGCCAGGAAGCTGGCTTCATGCTCCCTCATCACCTGATGAAGAGGGAGCATGGAGCCGGCTTCCCGACCAATCAGGAAGCCGGGCGCCGTGTAATGACACGTTGCATGCCTTCCTGATTGGCCAGCTTCTCAACCAATTAGGAAGCCAGGCAACGCATTATTACACGGTGCCCAGCTTCCTGATTGGCCAGAAAGCTGACTCCCTGCTCCCTCGTCACCTGGGAGCATCGAGACGGCGACCCGGCTAATCTGGAAACCGGGTGGCGAGTCTTGACATGCCACACAGCACAGCCCCCTCTGGCAGGGCAGGAGACCTGATTTTCTTTTCTGCTGCAGTTCAAAAACACCTACAGGTCTTGTCCCTCCCCCAGCCTGTGATTGGACAATGAAAGGAGAAATCAGCAGACTCCTGAGCTCATCTCTGTCTCTTTTCCTATCAGCATTCTTTTTGTTAAAGGAGAACTATGAGGTGAGTGCTTTTCACTCCCCTCATAGTTCTAGCTGACCTGTGACAATGAGACTGGCACAGGTCGGCTCAGTAGATCGGGAGGGGAGCTCACCTCCCGATCCTGTCACGGCTCTCTGCCGTGACAGGGGAGGGGCTGGATTCCCCTCTCCGATCCTCCAGCGCGTACTGGCCTAACGGACAGGGGAGGGGGCGGGTACAGCTGGCTCTGCCTATCTAGAGGCAGAGCCAGCTGTACCCGCCCCCTCCCCTGTCCGTTAGGCCAGTACGCGCTGGAGGATCGGAGAGGGGAATCCAGCCCCTCCCCTGTCACGGCAGAGAGCCGTGACAGGATCGGGAGGTGAGCTCACCTCCCGATCTACTGAGCCGACCTGTGACAGTCTCATTGTCACAGGTCAGCTAGAACTATGAGGTGAGTGAAAAGCACTCACCTCATAGTTCTCCTTTAACACATGAGCACTGCAGCACATCTGATTGGCTTCATGTGGTACGTCTCTCTTTCTCCTAGTCTGAGCTCTGCAATGCAGGGGAAATTGCAAGAAGCTGATAACTAATCATACTTATCTATACTGCTTCCATATAGAAAAATACATTTAATAATGTAGCAGTGAATATAACATTGCATTAATTCATGTCTGCCTGCAGCTTGACTTGGCATCAGTCTCTTGCAATCCCTATACAGCATCATTCAGACTGAGAGAAGGAAGAACAGTACTGGGAGCCAATCAGGTGTGCCACAGGCAAATGCACTAACGGGAATCATGCTGTTGGGAGGAAAGATCAGAATGATGAACTCATCGGTTTTCTGCTGCTCTTTCACTGCTTTGTCGGAAGATTGGAATAAAGAGAGCACATCACTCATTCCTTAACAGTAGGTGGTGTGCTTTCCCTGTGTAAATCTCAGGACAGGATGGACAGAAATGCAAATTGTTTGGCAGTTAAAACAGCTCCCTTATATGTATTTCACCTGTGTATTCAGCTGTGTACCTGGAGTTCAGCTTTAACATCAAACTGATCTCTTCCATGTGTATCTAAAGAAAGCATTAAAAATACTGTACATTTCATTTACATACCTTATTATTATTAATGTAATTAGTGTAATTAACACATTTTAATGTTCTCAAAACTTTGCTTCTTTTTATAGTTTTTTTTAAATGACATATGTAAATTAGGAAAACCTTATTTGCTAATTATGGTTTTTCTTATTTAATTGCAAGTCAGTACTTCCTAATTAAACGATAGACTCTATAGGGAGCCTCTTGTGTAACTGATTTTACCGCAGCAGTTGTTCTGCAAGGCTGGCTGACATAACCATAGCACCTAGAGGGGGAAACTTGTAAATCATTATGTAGAATCTGGTCATGGAAATGTTGAATAACGAGCATATAAGGTGTAAAGAAAATGTGATAAGCACATCAAAAATGACTTTTGGATAAACGTTATGATAGTAAAGTGGGCCATAGATAGATAGGAATCTCCCTTCGGGTTTAAATGGGGAAAAATACGTCTGCCTCACACAGGTCTATTGAGTGTCAGGTCTCAATACAGTCCTCTTCCATCTCTGGCAGCGTCATATGCACATACTGTGCATTGTTTGCTGTATCTCATAGAAGTGTGAAGAATCGGCCTGTTAACAGGGAGATTTTCTGACACATTGAAAGAACTCATTGTACAATAATGGGCCTAGATGAAGCCCAATAATCAACGTTCAAGAAGCAGCCATTGGTTTCCTGAGTCTTTTTTGGACAGACTAATTTTGGCTAAGATAAAGTGTATTATCAGTTCTTACCACCTGTGTCACCATGCTCGTAGTATGATGGATCCCTCAGAAGTCTTCTTCTGCTGGTTTGTAACAATTTGCTTGGTTTTCATAGTGACTTGTTGGGTAGCCAGGTAGAAAATGGCGGTCTGGCCTTGGGGTTTGGATAGAGAGACTGTGGTGCTCGTGTCCCTGGACTAGTGACTCAGGGGTGCCAGAAATCACTTTGGGTTTAGAACACCATTGTATATATCAGTGGTTCTCAGCCTGTGTAACCTCAGGACCCACATTCGTCCTTGGTCATTAAGTCGTGACCCAAATCACACTGCAATGGAATGCACGGCAATAGGGTTCCAGTGCGGACGTACGAGCTTTGGGTGGGAGGTGCGTTTGGGGTACCATTCAAATGAATGGCAACCCAACACACCTCCCACACCAGAATGCACAGTAGGTGCGATTGCATGGTACAGTGCGTTGTAACTATGCACGGTACTATGCAATTAACGCAATGTACTAGTGTGAATGGGCCCTCAAAAACACTGACATACATACACAACCACAGACACAATCTGCTGAACTGTGATGGAGCATCATCCATACGTGCATTGCTTGTACTGCTCTCTTGTGCGCCCTGTAGAGGTGTCCCGGGAGCCAGAATGTGATGTCAGTCCGGTCCAGGCACCTCAGTAGAACATGTGAGGGAGCTGTAAGTAATGCACGTATGCATGTAGCTCCCTCGCGGCTATAGCCCCATTCCATCCTACCTCAAGCTGACACTCGGCACCAGGCATCATAGTTTGAATGGCTGCTTGGCGCGAGAACTAACATTGCTGCTCTAGAGGAAGGCAGAGGAGCCTCTCACCTAGAAAAGTGGAAGGCACACAGGGACCCACTGAACACAAAGGGTCACTTTTGGGTCATGACCCACCAGTTGAGAACCAAGGGTATATATGATGGCACCATGGTCATCCTACTTTTTTCTGCACATCACTTGTTAGGCCAGGCCCTTTGGCAATTTTTTATACTAGGCCTGAAAACCTAATTATGTTCTAACGCACTGGCATTTTTGTTCTCTGGCCTATTCTAAAGTCGGGGGGAAGTGGATGAATATGTGGCCTTCTGGTTTTTTTCTTCCCCACCTCTAGGTCTCCCTTCATAGTTCTTAGTGGATCGGCTTCAGCAGATGCCTTAGTAGTGGGAAACGCCTGGCTTTAGCTTTGGTGGATCTAGAGTACCTTACCTCTGTTAAAGGCCTTGCGCCCCAGGAGCTTCAGTGATCCATGTCCTTCCACTGCAGAGGAGAACCACATTTTTTGTGTCTGTTTTGCCCTGAGCACATTTTTATGCCAGAGGGTTTGTGTTTTTGAGCATGCACAGCAAACCTTAAATGTTTTGCTGTTAAATTCAATGGCAACACCAAGATGTAAATAAAATATAATTTCAATTAATTCAAATTTTAGTGGTCGGGTTACCACTGAAGTAAAGATTGAGGATGAACCTTGGCAGCCTCTCTTTTCCTTGTAGTGTTGTTGTTGTGTTTCGTTTTATCTGTCGCTGCTCGAACTTGTCCCAAGACCTGGAAAACTCGTTCCTGATAATTATACCTGACACCCAAAACAACCTGTTCTTGGCTGGCTGACAGCAGGGTTGGCCCGAACGAGGCTGCCGATGGCTTGTTTATCGGAGCAGGTTTTATGGCCGGCGTGTTTGACATCGCCTCCCAAGAATTAACCTTTAGACAGTGTAAGGTAGGCTGCCCTCAACCCTCCCTAATGATAGGGGAGATATGAGGGGTTAGCACTGCTTTTATTATTGTATTATGGATGATAGGTCAATGCCACTGGATTTCTGTGAACTGAAATGTGCAGGATCGTATGTGGAGAAAAGCTCAAACTAGAAGTGTCTGCTGACTACATCCATTAGAGTGAGCTGTAATCCCACAATGGCCAGCATGTGGCGTTTCTTATAGAACTTTGTTGAACACAAAGATAATTCCAGCCTCAAACATTAGCTACAATAACCATACTTACAAAATAGTGAAGGGAATCCTAATATCTAAGATGTGCACTAGGAAATGTGGTCAACTTAAAAGCTTACCTCCAGGATGTGGCAATCTCTGCACTGTGAGGGGCAATTCTGCCCTTTAGAGTTGTCATTAGAACCGGTATCCCTATTGAAAATTCTTGTGAGAGCTGTCATTTTGTGTATTCTGCTCATTATGTTTCTCAGGTGATAATGGTCATCATGAAAAATAGTGGGCTTCATCTCCTCAACGGGTACACAGACAGCAGCTTAAACCTCAGAGAGGTTCTAACTCTTCCACGCTCGCCCAATATAGAAAAAGGGTTTGGACTGGAGTTCTATTTTATGAGACCAGTCCATGTTCACAGTATGGCACCTTTTTTCATTGTGGATTCCAAAGCTTCTTTCTCAGCCATCTTCACAAAGGTAGCAAGCAGAGTACAAGCTTCTATTGCCCCCGGCATCCAATCAGAATTAACCTTTTACTGATATGCCTAAAGGAAACCCTATTTGCTATGGGACACCAAACTGTGCACATTGTCCTTCCTCTTAAAGTGCCTTTTTAAACTTGTATAGGCCAAATAAAGGCCCACTAAACAAGTTCTCTCAGGATGATAATAGGTTTGTTAATAACCTAGATACATAATTAGCCTGTGTTATTTATGGAATCTAGGGCACACTGTTTTCACAAAGTCCTATTATTTTGTAATAATAACAGTTTAGGTTATATGGCTATTATTATATATAGGGATGCACTGATAACGATACTAGTAGGTGCCGATACCGAGTATTTTAAATGCTCCGATACCTTCCCCGATACCAGAACTTCCAGTCAAAAGGGAGATTTCCTCTGACCGGCAGTGCCGCGAGGGTAAATGGAGCAGGGAAGCCGGCTCCATGCTGATTGGCCGGGAAGCCGGCTTTCCAGCCAATCAGCATCGAGCCGGCCAAACAGGCCTGCCAACCTCCATCCTGCAGACACCTCATTCCCCTAACATCACTCCCATATCCATCCTCAGGAGCAGTCATCGCCATACCACAGATGTCCCTCGGCTAGCCGGGCAGACACCGCTCTCTAAGCCACTTTACGTCTCCTGGATCTGCACACATCTCAGTCTCACAAGATACACAAACGCCAGTGTGTGTACAGCGCCTGCACCGCCTGTGTGATCGACGGTATAACAATAATCCTGTTAGAGGATTTCTGACTGAGAGCGCTGGGCAGGCTGCGCAGTAGCAGGCTGAGGGTCGATCACACAGGCGGTGCGGGCGCTGTACACACACGTGGGGGGGAGGCAGTGAGTCACATCCTCCTCCATCCATCCATCCTCCATGTATAGGCAAAGGCCAGGTTCACTTTTAAAGAATATTTTACAATAAGGGAAGCTGGATACTTCCATACAGTGGACAAAACAGAGGTTCACTTTAAAGTGGCCATAGACATGTGAGTGCCAACATGATCCAAATTCTTGGACGCATGTTTACCAGCTGCCAATCTCCTAAATATGTATACTTTCACTGGATGACGAGGGGAGGAGGGAGAAGGGCCCAGACAGCTGCTGCCACCTATCTCTGTAGATGGAACATAAGCATCAGATAAGGTTTCCAAATAAGTCTGGTAGCTTTTCCCTCCCAAGAGCAGTAGGCTGTTAGATGTCCATTAGCTACTTCACCTTGTTATAGCTATCTAGGCATTCAACCAACTCATCCATGCTGAAGGGGGTGATTACCTAATCTAAACTCCCATCTTCCTTGCTAGCAGAGATCATGTGGTCAGATGCCCAGACATTTGGTCATGTGACAGGTTGTAGTGGGGACCTAAACAGCATTTCCTCCAAACAGTAAGTTTATTTATTTAATAATTTTTGAACTCCAGATAGCAGGATGGTTGGATGATGTTTTTTTTTCATTTACCATTTACAAAGTTATACAATTTCTCCATTACGGTATCTCATTTATCTGGAGGCAGATTGCTGATATTGTTACCAAAACAACAATACAGTTTTTGGTTTTATTTGTTTATTTAATCCTTCCACAAAATGTTTGTAGGAGGTTCCCTGTATATTAAACTCCATAATGTCGATCTGTCATCGTAAACGATGTGATGTCACTTTCTAATAGTGTGTAAAACATCCTCACTTTATTGGAAATCTATAAATCGCTTGAGTCATAATTTATAGATGCTGCAATTTAAAGGTCCTTCCTAGTTTAACTGGAACATTGTAAATGCATTATCACATCCTTGGGTAACCAGAGGAAGTCTGTACATTCACCCAAACAGAATAGTGTGTGTGTGTGTTCCACGATTCTGTTCGTAAACCGAATCAAACTGTGATCAGACCGTGATCTCGACTAGAGGAAGCCACGACCATGTGTCAGAGCAGGGAAGATGGCTGCGGTTGTGTTCATCACCCGATGCGGAGTTACATGAGCGTAAGCAACATTTTGCCGAACTTCAAGTTCGGGAACCAAATTGTTTGCGAACAGAAGCGTTTGTGAACCGAGGTACCACTGTATATATATATATATATATCAGTATGAGCAGCACGCGATGCAACCCCCCCCTCCAACCGCGCTGTGCTGCCTCAGGTGGCATATAGGTTAGGGACAGCAGTGGTGCCATTCATGTGGATGGTACTTTGACATGTACCACCGACCTAAACATTGTTGCTGGCCAAGTACACCCCCTTCATGAAAACGGTATTCCCTGATAGCAGTGACCTCTTTCAGCAGGATAGTATGTCATGCCACACTACAATAATGGTTCAAGAATGGTTTGAGGAACACGGATCTCAATCAAATGAAGCATCTGTGGGATGTGTTGGAAAAACAATTTACCAATTCTGCTTAACCTGCTGAAAGCCGCACATGGACATTGAATGTAGACATCTCAAGCCAATGGGCGCAGAGGTAGGATCTGTTCGTCTCAATAGTTCTTTTGGTGCAGCTTCAGGAATTAATATGGCCGAGCATTCCTGTTTATATCTATGGAGCTAAGATGATTAAAAGCAGCTTATTGAAACACGACAAAGTACAGGGAATCCTGGCAGGTTTGGTGAAAATCAGCACACTAGTATCTGCACTACGCTGAAAACGTCTACTGATATCTTTGAGAACTGTAATATAGGCAGTCAGTCACTGCAGTGAATATGAATGAGGTGACATAAGGAGGCATCTGTTACAAGATTTGCTTATCCTGCAGCTAAGTGCACATCTAAGGAACTCTGGGGATGCTGAATGTTGCAAAATACACAAGAACCCTACATGTGTTACTTTGTATCAAGCAAAAAGAATAGCAGACAACTGCTGTCACTGAAAATGACACCCAAGTCCATGTCCCCAAACTGTTAGAGGAATGGGAGCCCCATAAACCCAGAGTGTTGACATCCGTATGAGTTGGGGTAAAGTCAGTATATAAAACCTGCTCATTCCCAGACACAACCAAATACAGTTTTGACAAACATGGTATGTGCCAAAACATTGTAGCACATGCTTGTACACTTTAAGGCTTCATTCACACGAGAAACGGCCGGCACGTACAGCTCGGTGCTGTGTGCACGGCCGTATCGGGCAGCTCCCGGAAAGGACAGGTGTTGGGTGTGATTACTACGCAGCCCCTGTCCTCTATGGAACTATGCGGCCGTATGCTGACCCCAAGTGTGGGTCTGTATGGGTGCGGGTGTCCCGGCTCGGACGCAGACAGGATCCATCCTGTCAGCTTACGAGTACGGACATCCGCACAAACGTGCAGGGCGTGTGAGCTTAGGGCAGCGTATGGCCGCGTAGTCCCATACAGAAAGACAGGGGCTGCGTACTAATCATACACAGCACCTGTCCTTCCCGGGAGCTGCCCGATACGGCCGTGCACGCAGCACAGAGCTGTACGTGCCAGCCGTTTCTCGTGTGAATGAGGCCTAAGGGCCATGTCACAGGAGCAGTCCTGACAATGGTGACAACTCAACAGCAAAAGGAACGCTAACTTTTCACTTAAAGGAGAACTATGAGGTGAGTGCTTTGCACTCAGCCTCATAGTTCTAGCCGACCTGTGACAATGAAACTGTCACAGGTCGGCTCAGCAGATCGGGAAGTGAGCGTCGTTCGCTCACTTCTCGATCCGGTCACGGCGCTCTGCCGTGACGGGAGTGGCTCGATTCCACCGTCCCTGCTCCGATCCTCCAGCGCTGACTGGCGGAACGGACGGGGGAGGGGGCGTGTACAGCTGGCTCTGTCTCTAGATAGGCAGAGCCAGCTGTCACTCACGCAGCCGGGCGAATCCACACATAATTGTCGGGATCCGCTTCAGCTGTGGCATCTCAGTATACCGCAAGCTTTAGCTCGCGGTATACTGAGCTTAGGGTGACGGGAGGACGCTAGTTTGTGTCCTCCTGTTACCCTAAGGAGAACTATGGGGAAAAGCCCTAACCCCATAGTTCTCCTTTAAGCTGGTTTAATGGAGTTGCTCCATCACTAGTCATACCAGGAACATGTTGCCACCGAGGGAGATTCAGCTGCATTTGGAGCCAAGTGAGGGCAATTCCATAGAGGTCAGTGGAAGCCTCTCCCAGGTGATCCTTCTGCTGGCAATGTAACATCGAGCATCAGATTTGCCCATATCACATCAGCCTTACCCTAGTTTACACCCCTAGTGACAGATATACTTTAAGGAGTTAAAAGGCACAGATGGTAAATGTGACAGAGTAAGAGTAGGCTGTAGGTATGAAAAGAGCTCTTTAGAGGCGTGCTGAGGATTAGAAGCATTAACTGCACCTAATCCTGCTATTACCTTTTAAACATATCACACTTCTTATTATTAATGTGACAGTGAACTGTATTACCTCAGTCTCGCAGGTGTAGAGCTTTGTACTGTCTCTATGGTGTGCCATCACTCTTTTTTGTTTCAGGTACTGACTAGGGAGCGCCACAAGCGCCATTCATCTCCCTATAGAAAGTGTGATGACAGGTGTATTGGTGGAAACTAGAATGTTACACTATATGGACAAAAGTGTGAGGACATCTCAGCATCACATCTATGTTATATAGCCAACAATATGGACGTTCCTTGATTGACTTCTGTACTGGATGAGAGGACTGAGATCCTCTGATTTATTCATTGCAGCTGTTATTTAACTCTTTGAGGGGACTGAACACAGGGGGTAGATAGCGCGGTGTTCCTTGCTTTAAATGATTCCTCCAAATGGTTGAATTCAGGTTTTTCCAGTGAAGGGTACTGTTAATGTTACAGCATACAGAGACATTTTAGCCAGTTGTGTGCTTACAACCTTGTGGTAACAGTTTGGGGAAGTCCCTTTTCTGTGCCCCTGAGTACAAATCAACAGAAAAAAATCAGTGCTGGTCAGTCTGTTCCACCCATCATCCAACGTTGGATAGTATGGTTCTAAGCAACATCTTTTCAAGTGCAGTTCTACAGCATCCAAAAGCCAGCACTCACCAACATCACCCAAAGTCAATTTCCTATATAGTTTCTTGAGGGACATACAGTAGAAAAGGTTAAAATATGGCAATCACATTTTGATTGTTCATCATGACTAGGGCTGGGCACGGGGGAAATGCGACAGCCAAGAGTTTTGAACCTTTTGTACTGTATGTACCTCATGATACCAGACAGAAATTTATTTTAGATAAATGTTGGTGAATGCTGACTTTTGGATTCTGTGCACAAAGCCAGCTCCATAAAACATTGTTTGGTGAGTTTAGAAATTGAGTGTCCTGTAGAAAGACTTGACCTCAACCCTGCTGGACACCTCTGAGATGAATTAGAATAGCGATTATGAGCCAATTCTTCCTCTCCAACATCAGCATCTGACCTCACAAATGTTCTTTTTGCTGAATGGGCACAGATTCCCAGAGACGCACTCCAAAATCTTGTGCAAAGTCTTCCTAGAAGGTTGCAGGCTTTTATAGCCATAAAGATTGGGGGAGCCAACTTGGATGACAAGCCTGACAAGTTTATCTAGATGGGATGGTCAGGGGTCCACAAACTTTTGGCTGCGTAGCGTAAGTGATTTAAGATATCAGCCTCCCTAAAGTGACATTTGTGGAATCTAAAGGGAGGTCATCCTTGGGCTCTTCGCCTTCCTGCCCAAACGCCAGGCTTCCAGTGCTGACACTCCTCTTCTGGACTCCCTGATTATGCTCCAGTACATTTTTATGAGTTGAACAGTTCATATTTGGCAGTGTTTTCTGTTAACATTAGAGATGTAAAAGTTTCCTTTAAACCCAACTGACGATCTGATGTTTGTTTTCTTGCAGAGCTTACTTCCGAAGTTTTGTTCCTCAGTTCCAAGAAGCTGCCTTTGCCAACGGGAAGCTTTAGAGCAGGATGGAAGAGATGGCGTTACATTAGAAGAAACAAATCTGATCTTGGACTTTTGTCAATGAATTGTCCTGAAATTTGCTGAATTTCAGTATTTTTATACTTCCTCATTTGTTGTGCATATATGAGTATCCTTGTCTGGCACCCCAAAGGTAGAATAAGCTAAACCTTGTGGCCCAAACGTTCTCTGCTAGGTAGAGGGACTACTGAAAAATAAAAACGTGTCTTAGAAGATTCAGTCCAACCAAAGTGATGTTTTAGTAATTGGTGGAGCCTGGTTAAACCCTGGATCCGCATACGTCTTAGATGTTCCGAAAGTAAGATCTCCCTCCATTATCCCAAACTCTGTTCCTGTTCACCTGGGAGGTCTGGGTGTTCCAACCCACCTTTGTGTGCTCTAACTCCTTCTATTACATTCTCCATAATATAAAATAAATCCAAAATCAGCAAGTGCGCAGACCTAGGAACTCGGCACAGAGATCTCAGCAATCCAGTTCTTGAGAAATATATGAAAATGTCAGGGGGGTTACCTCTCAGCACCCACCAAACACTAATATCAGTTTTGGGTGGACAAACCTTCTTATTTGTTCTATCAGCTGCAGGTTACCTGTCAAATCTTTTTCTCCTTAGTCAGTTCCTGCTTCTGTCACCATCCACATGCTACATGCCTACTTTATCTCCAAGGGCATGGCACCATTTTCTGAGCCTGAAGGAATTTCTCTAGGTATCATGTGCTCTGCCTCTTCCACCTTTCAGCAGTATGAAGACTCCCAATGTAAATCTAATTAAAAACTTAAGCTGTGTTGGAAAAATGAATTTAAAGGAGGACATCATACAATCGCACAGTTATCGATGTGTTGTGGGGCTTCTGATGAGTACATGCCCTCTCAGTCTGTATCTACTACTGTGCAATCACACTGCCAAAGCCTACGAGGGACCTGTTAGGGCAGAAATATTGGTGCAGAAGTTTCTGACTTTTGGAGGTGCAAGTTCTATGGCTGTCATCCTGGTCCTGGCTTCACTGCTTACTGAGTCACTGGTCAGAACGAGAATGCAGGTTGGCAATTCCAGGTTCACTGACTGGATCCTGGTCAGTGTGTGCCAGTCATCGGGCTTCACTTCATAGCCAGTAGGCATATGCATAAGCTTTTACCGCTTTAATCTAATGTGAGTATATCTCTTCAACTTGGGCTGCCATCTTTTGATGTAAATATCTGCACTTTTTTATGAAATGTATCATACAAGTGATAAATAAAAATGAAATAAGAATGAGACGATGCATTTTGCTGCTACTTAGTGCTGAAAGGTCCTGTACACATTGGTGTTAAAACTGGGAGTTCAGTGCTTGATCATTGACTGAGGGCATAAAAAAGGCTCAGTGGAAGTGAGGAGATTAAGAGGGGACATGATTTTGATGTACATAATGTTTAGTGGTGATGGCAACATCAGCAATAAACTTTTTACTGTAAACTCCCTAAAAAAGACTAGAGGCCACCACCTAAACCTGGTGGAGAAAAGATTAAACCACACAGAACTCTCTGCCACAAGCAGTGGTATCAGCAGAGAATATTAATTCATTCGAAAATCAATTAGATACCGTCCTAAGAGACCGTAACATACAGGGGTACAGGTACTCTTAAAAACTAAGACCACACAGGGACTCTTATACACACACACACATGAACAAACACACACAGACACACAAAGGTTGCACTTGATGGACCTGTGTCTTTATTCAACCTCAAATGCATGTGGTTAGTACTGTGGAATATGGCTTTACTTGCTGAAATATTAAATGTGAGCTGCCGTGTCTATAGGCCAGGGGTTGCCAAATCAATATGAAATTCAGGGGTCAGTCTGTCCAATCCAGGAGCCAGCAGGATTTTTTTTAAAGGCACCAGATCCTTTAATAACTAGTGAAAACCTCAAAAGTTAGGCACCAGTTTTAATTTTTAGGGAGCATTGGCTACCTGGCTCCTGGGATTTGTCCAGCCCTGCTATAGGCATTAGGGCTGGCTACACTCTCATATGAAACAATTTGGGGTTGTTTTACTCCTGGAGATTCAAAAAGCTCTGAATATATCACCCTTTGAAACAGGTCTGTCTTACCAGATCAATAACCAGCATAAGACATAAATCAAAACAAAAGGGTCAGACTGACTATATAGTATAGAGAGTCCAAGGGTTGATTCTAGATCGGGACAGACCAGATTTCCAAATATATTAGAAAATGATTTTATTCATATAAAAGTAAAAAAACAGACACGGCCAACAAAAAAACAGAAGTGACTGACTGTGAGCAAAGTAGTCATTAGGTAGGAAAATATAAACCCTATAAATATTAAGCACATCAATCAAGGCCACAAAACAGCTTCTAAATTCAGGTATAGCATATGCTCTGAATAAAGGTATTTAACCCTGTGTTGACTTGGTATCACATCAATTTCAATAGAGAGCACAAGGTTGCCACTTAATTTAGTTTGTATATTCCTATTTTGGCAACATAAAGTTATATAGTGTGGCTTCTTGGGTGAGTGCATTCCCGTGATGCAGAAACTGGATACTTTGTAATTGAAGTTTTTGTTAGATTATTTCCATGTAGTTCCTTTTGTAAATAGTGTCCCGGATTGAAACACAAGGATATATTTTCAAAAATACTTTGTGGTTGTGCTGGTTTTACTAGTGTGATAGACTGGAATGGTGGTGTGGGTGCTAGATGGTATGTGAGTCTTCCCTTTAGTACCGTAGAAGTGAAGGGGTATTTGTTTGGCTGTGGGAATATGACCTATTCCACTAATCCCGGTATAGTAATACGGCAGTCTTACTCACATATCTGGACTGATGTTTTTCTGTGCAGGGCTATCCTCTTTGAGTTCTTTTGATCGATAGAATGATTTTGTTAGTAAAAAAATATAATCCAGGATTATCCTCAGCACGAAAGTCCGTGATAGCGAAACACAAATGGGAATCCACGTTGTATCCGGAAAACCCAGAAAGAGTGCTGTGGGTCAAGACATTACAACAGTGCGTCTAGTAGACTTGGGGTCTATCCGACCATTGAGTGTGCGGCGTCTACGCGTTTCGCCCCTTCCCCAGGGGCTTCGTCAGGACGTGCAGGTTCCCAGGTGAAGGACTTATAAAACTACCGTCCTCACCTGTGAACCATCTTTCAATTAAGCCCATAGACATCACTGGGCTGAATCTTAATTTACCATACGACAATCTGTATAATTTGCATCACATACAGTTAATTCGGATAGAGGTCAATATGGGAGTGTATAATGGCTGAACATATTGAAGGTGAGGAGACAGTCATAGGTACTTTTAACTTTTTTTATGGGTTCATAGGAAAACATTTAAATTGAATTAATTATTCAAGCCCATGGGTGTCATGGTGTTTAGCCTATAGGTCCACATTTTTTCTTTTTGGAGGAGAATGGTGTCAAAATCTCCTCTCCATGGGGGTAGATTTAACACATATATTGCCTTTACTTTTAGGCCATCTGGTGACCCTCCATGACTACACTCTTAACTTCAGATGTGGCACTTGCTGCTTGGCCTTGGCTTGCTGGAAGGCAAAAGGAAAACTGTAGCTCTAGGAAGCTAAGTGAGCAGTTGCTGGACCAGAGCCGAGTCATTGATTCTGTGTTTGCTGACAAATTCACCTGGGGGGTTTTCTCACTGTGCAAATTAGCGCTTCTGCCTTTGCAGCACTGGGGGTCCCCAGTTCGAATCCCGGCCAGGTCACCATCTGCAAGGAGTTTGACTGTTCTCCCTGTGCTTGCGTGGGTTTCCTCCGGGTACTCCGGTTTCCTCCCACACTCCAAAGACATGCTGGAAGGTTAATTGGTTTCTCTCTAAGTTGGCCCTCCTATGTGTGCATGTGAGATAGGGACCTTGGATTGTAAGCTCCTTGAGGGTAGGGACTGATGTGAATGTGCAACTATGTAAAGTGCTGCGTGAATTGTCGGCGCCATATAAATACCTGAAATAAATAATAAATCAATATATAGAGTACACTAAACCAAATGGCTCAGTGTCCATGTTTTAGGGGCCTGGGCCATTACCAGCAATGCCTGGGCCATAGCCTCCTATTCAAAACAGAACCTGTAAGCAGAGTAATTGGACCATGAGTGGACTACCACTCTGGCAATGCTACAATTTCAGCCCAAGAGTTTGCCACTTGACAAAAAGGACAATATATAAAGGTTCATTTATAACACATTGGTTGTTCCCAGGGCATGGCCATTGTACAACATTGCCACAATTGGTATTAGGAGTCCAGAAGGAATATTTTTTGTTAAGGCAAATATAAGCAAGTTTTCTAAAGTTCTTTCATTCCCTTTATCTGGATTACCTAAGCTTGTTGAAGGCGTTCTTTTTTTCCTTTGGTTGTGAACCCAATGGACTTCATAACGAAAATCATAAAGTGACGTGG
The DNA here is from genome assembly GCF_000935625.1 of Nanorana parkeri. NCBI lineage: Eukaryota > Metazoa > Chordata > Amphibia > Anura > Dicroglossidae > Nanorana > Nanorana parkeri. Next base: position 1,448,111 of record NW_017306472.1, read on the forward strand.
GTGTCTGTGATCTCATTTTCCGCTTTCACGGAAATTCATTTGTATTAGTCGTTGCCTGACATCTTCCAAGCACGACCGGTGAACTTAGAAAGCAGACCGTACAACGGAGGTGACACAGGAAGTGGGTGCAGGAGAAAGTCAAACAAGATGACTTTGTTTCTGTATTCTGAAGGCGGACTGAAGTCTTTATATATTCCGCTGAACTCACAACACAACTTTTTCATCTACGTAACCCTCAACCTGAAAATAAAAGACAACTACTAGCGAACCTACATTTTCCCTGTGACGCAATCTCCAGTAAATGAAATACTTAGAAGTTTTATTGTAATTTAAATGAGTGTACCGGTGCTGTACCCCGGTAAAGACCCATTGTGGAGTCTTGACATCTAAGAGTGGAGCAGTTCTGTATTTCAAATATTTCCACAACCTAATCATTTTCTTACTGCACTCCAGATGAACTCAAGTACCAGCCATCAGTTCTGCAAATGTCCAGTTTGTGGCGTTGTCGGCAGGATGATAGATTGAATTCCTGTTGTCAGTGTTGCAAAAATTAAATCTTTCTTTTTTTTTCTCATGCACAATACATTTAAAAAGTAAATGTAAACCCAAATAAATGACATTTACAGGGTTATTCACAAAAGGGTGAAGAGTTTGGAGAAGGAAGGAGAAGTGAACAATCTAGGACAGCATAGCTGATTTGGACAAAATTCTTCAATTCAGCTCACTTTCCAGTTCAGTTTTGTTGTCCTAGATTGTTCCCTTCTCCTTCCTTCTCCAAACCCTTCACCCTTTTGTGAATAACCCTGTGAGTGTGCGCTGTGTATCAACAGTTGTCATTTTTTTTTTAAATTAAATACTTATTTTTACCAGTTTTTCATCCTTTGTTACATCTCAATGCTTCTGAGCCACTTCCTGCCTACATGCCGCCAGCGATGGCTTCTTGGCATTTCTCAGGATGGGTTTCCTAATTATTATTATTATTATTATACAGGATTTATATAGCGCCAACAGTTTGTGCAGCGCTTTACAATATAAGGAAGACATTAGAATCACAATACAATACAATACAAGATGGTAAGGAGGGCCCTGCCCCTGAGGGCTTACAATCTAAAAGGGAGGGGGAAATGATACATGAGGAGGTAGCTGTGTGGGGAGGAATTGTTTGAGAACCTGATGCTTGAGCGGTTAGGTTGAGGTGGGATAGGCTTCCCTGAAGGGATGAGTCTTAAGGGATCACCTAAAGGCAGTCAGAGGGAGAGATAGACGGACAGGTTGGGGTAAAGAGTTCCAGAGGATGGGAGATTCTCTAGTGAAGTCCTGGAGGTGAGTATGGGAGGAGTTGACGAGGGAGCTGGAAAGCAGAAGGTGTTTTGAAGAGCTGAGGGGACGGTTAGGGTGATACTTTGAGACAAGGTTTGAGATATATCCGGGGGCAGAGTTGTGGATGGCTTTGTAAGTCATTGTTAATATTTAGAATTTTATCTTTTGGGCTATTGGAAGCCAGTGCAGGGATTGGCAGAGGAGGGTGGAGGATGGAAGCCAGTGCAGGGATTGGCAGAGGGGGGTTGCAGACACTGAGCGGTTGGTTAGGTGGATGAGTCTAATGATGACCACAGTGGACCATGCCCATGTAAAGTGTGTTGAAATGGCCGCTTGTAGCCTCCATCAGAAGCCAGTTTGAGAGGGTGACAACGCAGGACAATTGGGAAACCATGCAGAGCTTTGCCACCTTATAACAGGAAGTGACCGAACAACGACCTTCATGGCAGGATCCACCAGTATTTTTTGTTATAACAGCTGCAAGTAAACAAGAACCTATAAGGCAGGATCATCAGGGATTTATATTAAAGAAAGGTGCAAATGTAAAAAGATTGAAAATGACCTTTGAGATGACATATTTCGATATGTGCCTGTTCAACCAGAAAATAATTCATGAGGTCCAGCTGTTCCATGAGAAGATCTGGCTCCCAACTGGCATTTCAATTCACCCCAATGGCCTTCAAAAGAGTTGAGGTCAGGGCGTTGTGGAGGACACTCAAGTTCCCCCACTCCAAACTCATCAAACCATTTCTTTATGGGCTGGCTTTGTATACAGGGGCACGGTCATGGAATAGAGAAGGGTCTTCACCAAACTGCTAATTCAAGGAGCACAATTGTCTAAAATGTCTTTGTCTCCTGTAGCATTGTCATTACCCTTCACTGGAAACCCCTGAACTCCATCATTTGAGCCTACATACTGTTGGCCATTTGTGATGGTCAGGTGTCCAAAAACGTTTGGCTATATAGTGTATCACAAGGTCATATGATTGTATAACATTCCTCCAGTGCAGCTTCATTGATTGAGGTTGCCCTGACTTCAAAGTGCACTCAGGAACCATTGGGTTAAAAGCAGGACTTTGGAGTGAAATCCATTGTGGGTCGTTAATCTGACAGCGCTACCAAATTCAAAGTGCTCCCAGGTAAGCAGATCATTATGTCTAATGTATCAGCATTGTTTGGTTTGGTTTTGCCTGGTGTTGTCCTTTAAATGTTCAATGTCTATAGGCAAAACCGTCCTCGTTATTAAAATGCTTTCAGTTCATTGTGATGATGAGGATGATGATGTGTGTACCTTTAATTAGCAGTGTTTTTAATGTACCATAATCTAGTATAATGTCACACCCTGCTCATACCATTATAATGGTTCCCATTTAATGTGTCGCTCAGATCCTCCCCTGGCCTAACGTCCTCCTTTCTTAGAAATATCTCCATGAAAGCATTCCTCCAGCTGTCAGGAAACTCCAAGTATACGTTCTACATAAACACAATACGATTCATTTATTAACTGCAGAAAGAATCATCCCCCGAGACAACGCGGCAAAAAAAATTGTTTCGGACGAAACTAAAAACATTTTCATTCGTTTCATCAAAGGAAACACATTTTTATGCTGTTTTGGGTTCGGAGGCAACGAGCCTTTGCATCCGAAACCGCACAATAAGCTGCAGAACGAGCCATAGCCATAGTGGGCGCCGGCACGTTCTGCGCATGCGCGCCGCCATTTTGGAGTGTATCTTGGTATACACCAAGATAGCAGCGGCCATATGTTCGGATGCCGTCATCTTGGCGTATAACAAAATATACTCCAAAATGCCGGTGGCCGCCGCTTGTTCAGCGTACCACGACACCGTCATGTGACATCATACGCTCTGCCTCCAAGATGGCGGCAGGCATGCGCAGAACGCGATGGCGACCAATATGGCCGCCGCGAGTTCTGTAGACAAATTTATGCATGCCCGAATATATATATGGATTTAGTTGATTTGCAGGTTCGTCCAAAACCGCATGCACATGTGTACTGCTGTTTATCTTGTAGCTAATTTGGGGGAAATGAGGAACGGGATGAATCAGAGTCCTCCAGTAGAGCAGAGTATTCCAGGAGTGGAGAGTTAGATAGAGGAAGAAGCAGAGTTCTAGAGTTCTCCAGCAGAGAATATCAGGAGAGGAGAGTTAGAGGAAGGAGCAGAGTCCTCCAGCAGAGCAGAGTATTTCAGGAGAGGAGAGTTAGAGGAAGGAGCAGAGTCCTCCAGCAGTGGAGAGTATTACAGGAGAGTTAGAGGAAGGAGCAGAGTCCTCCACCAGTGCAGAGAATTTCAGGGGAGAAGAGTAAGAGGAAGGACCCTTTCATCTGAATCTCTAATCTGTTGTTACAACAGTGCAGCCTTACCTCTCAGGGATGGCTGTGTGTGCTTTTATTCACTTGCATTCTCTCCCTGTCAGAGCAGATGTGATTTGCCCAGTATCAATATATAAGGCTCCCAGGAAGGCTGCTGGTGGAGGGTAAAAGAGTCAGCAGTGTTTCCTTCCATGCCTTGCAATTCTCACACTTCCCCAGCAGTCATCATCCTTGTTTAAGGCAACCTGTGCTGAGCATCAGTCATTACCGTGTATTAGCTTCTTGCTGTCACGTGTCACACAAACCTTTCAGTTCTTCCACACTGACAGCACGTGTCTGTAAATAATTCTTACAGTGCTTTGATCAGGGAGACTGACTGACAGCTGTCACTTTAAGACCTGAGGCGGACGTCCGTGATTGAGCCATCGAGGTTGATCGTGTTTCTTTCCAGAGATCTGACACACGCATCTAATGACGGCTTTCTGTCGGTTCATCACACCTCTGAATTGCTGGATGAGAAACAATGAGGACGCGGCTTTCCCACCAGAGAGACCGGCACAAGGAAAGACTTCTGCGAGGGATATGGGGGGGGATAGTGATAGAACTTTGGTCTCAATCAGAATCTGTGTATTATCATAAAACTGGAAGCCAGTAAATGTTTTTCTTCCTCTTACAAAGGCAGAGAAGCGAATAATGGAACTCGGAACCTGAAACTCTGGAACATTGTACATCTGTGTTCATCTCGCTCCAGTGCACCATGCGGACTGACAGCTCAGCTCACACAAAGCAAAGACCTATGAGCTTGCAGGTAGGGTTGCCACCTTTTCTTCAAGCGAAACCCGAACACTCTAGCGATGCGTAGACATTTTTTTGGAGTCGCGGCTTATTCATATGTAAATATCACAGTCGAGACAGTACAGTGGGGGACCAGTAGACCCTATCTTAATTTTCATTGCCCCTGTCTGCCTGGCATCTTGTGTCCAGGTTTCTGCTGCCATGAAACCCGGACACAGCATTCAAAACCCGAACTGTCCGGGTGAATCCTGGACAGGTGGCAACCCTACTTGCAGGGCACTCTGGGAGTTTTGTCCTCCCCTACAACACACATTTTCTGGTAGGTAAAGTAGAAGCATTTTCTCAGTCTCCTCTTCCCCAATGTTTAGACTGCAACATTGTAACGTTGCAATAATGTGAGAGGCTGAACTAGGGGCTGGTCTGTGTCAAACATTCATAAACACAGCAAGAACTGCACGGCCCAGGATTTACAGTCAAGGAAGTTGATGGAGACCCTGGATGATGCCTGAACATAGATGGCACTGGGCTTCTGGATAGAAAAATAGGTGAAGGCACGGTCACTGCACCCCCACTTGCCTGAAATATAAAGGATGACCTGGTCCCCACCTGCTATAATCAAAAGCATGCAATACAAACATGTGAAGGGGCAGGTGATGTGATACTTCTTACAGACAAGCTTGATGACTGACATAAGTAGAGGCTGTTGTCCTTTCTAGGTGCAATGTATCCTGCAGAGCTTATTGGGAGAGAAGGAGGCACCGGAATGGCAGACTGGCTGTGCCGATGCATTTTGTCTGGTGAATGTCTTGGAGGAGGCGTGCCAGAAAATGTCACTACTGTGGGCCATTCTGACAATGTCTCTGAGACTGAAGTGGGATTGGATAACTGCAGCTGAAGATCACCTGATTACTGCGCTCAATTTAGCACAGTATCAGCACAGACAGAGTGCCCACTCCTCCACCAATTGCTCATCAGCACAGACAGAGTGCCCACTATGCACACCTCCACCCATTGCTGTTCACCGGAGGCAGAGTGCCCACTCCTCTGCCTAATGCTTGTCACCGCAGGTATTCTGACAGTGGGGGGCGACTAGTCCATCCATGCTGTGTAGTGTGGATGGAGGAACTCTTCATTCATCCTTCAGCTTTAAGTATTATTTCTTCACATTTCTGCACTTGGTGGAACAGCCCGAGGTAGGTGAGGCTCAGGCAGCCTCCATAAAGGCCCAGTATGATTGCATTGTCAATACAGTGAGGGTACAGTAAAGTTCCTGGCAGGGCAAGACACTTCTGCACACCTTCCTTCCTCTTTCATTCTGAGGTTTAACAAACAGTCCTTTGAGCCTCCTGTAATATTCACATCACAGACCTGATTGAGCAATCATGGATGTAGCTGGCTGTGCAATTTCACATCAAAGAGTCCACAGAGAGACCTTATATATCACATTATTACGCTGGGCTGGTCCGTCTGTTTCATTTCCTTTAAAGTGACCCTGTCTTAAAAAATGAAATTGCCCAAAAAGCTGTTGCTGCAAAAGAAGAGAATAATTGCTCGCCTCTCCCGCTGCCATTAACCTTTTCACTGCTGACGTCTTTCTTTTTGCAGACATGTTAAAATGACTGAAATTGTGGCAGTTGTAAATATTTTTTTGTCCCACTATATTATTATTATACAGGATTTATATAGCGCCAACAGTTTGCGCAGCGCTTTACAATATAAGGAAGACATTACAATCACAATACATTTTAAGACAGGATGGTAAGAAGGGCCCTGCCCCTGAGGGCTTACAATCTAAAAGGGAGGGGCAAGTGATACATGAAGAGGTAGCTGTGAGGGGGCGGAGTTGTGGATGGTTTTATACGTGATTGTTAATATTTTGAATTTTATCCTTTGGGCTATTGGAAGCCAGTGCAGGGATTGGCAGAGGGGGGATGCAGACACTGAGCGGTCGGTTAGGTGGATGAGTCTAGCAGCTGCATTCAAGATAGACTGAAGGGGAGGAGCCTGTGTAGTGGAAGACCAATGAGGAGGGAGTTACAATAGTCAAGATGAGAGATAACAAGGGAGTGGATGAGTAGTTTTACTAGTAGTAGTACTATATTAGCACAACAAAGTTTCAACAAACCCAAATCTTCAGTGGCGAATAAATAGATACCAAACATGTCAAGCCTTAAAAATTGTGTGCGTCCGTAATACAGCGAAAAACTTTGGTACCTCCAATTTTCCATAGCTGACACTTTAAAATCTTTCATAGCCTATAGGGCATCAGTGTAGAGTTAACTGGGATTTACATTGGGTGTCTCCTGACCTTCCATTGATGTATTTCTAAATAACCTGTAACATGTGGAAGCGCAAGGACTTGAGAGGACACGGGGTGACACTGGGTGCTGGAGAGATGGGATATACCAGGAACGCAGGACAAACATGCGCAGAGTCTATGGAGCCACCTGCACAGGGTAATGGGCTTTGCTTCAGGGAGGCTCCCAGGTTGTGCCTTCCAGGTTGTGGCTCTCAGGTTGTGGCTCTCTGGCTCAACAGAAAATACAGCTACTGAGCTGGAAGCACTGGGGTGCAGGAGTCTTGGGCAGGCAGGACTGCAAGAGTGTGTAGGATGCAGGGATCATAGAAGGGAGGAGTACAAAAGTCTTGCGAGGGTTGTAAAGTGTATGGCCAGCTTAAGATGCTCTTTTTATACCCAATCGTGTTACAGACTTGTTGCCAATTAACCTAATTAGTTGCAAAATGTTCTTCCAGCTCTTCCTTGTTACTTCCATTTACTTTTGTTGCCCTGTCCCAACTTTTTTGAGAAGTGTTGCTGCCATCAAATTCAAAATGACCTTTTTTTTCTTTTTCAAATGGTATATTTTTTCAGTTTAAAGGAGAACTATGGGGTTAAGTCTTTTCCCCATAGTTCTCCTTTGTGTAACGGGAGGACACAAACTAGCGTCCTCCCGTCACCCTAAGCTCAGTATACAGCGAGCTGCAGCTCGCGGTATACTGAGGCGCCGCAGCTGAAGCGGATCCCGACATTTGTGCCGGGATCCGCCCAGCTGTGTGACTGACAGCTGGCTCTGCCTATCTAGAGGCAGAGCCAGCTGTACCCGCCCCCTCCCCCGTCCGTTCCGCCAGTCAGCGCTGGCAGATCGGAGCGGGGAGAATCCATTCCCTCCCCTGTCACAGCAGAGAGCCGTGACAGGATAGAGAAGTCAGCGAACGCCGGTATGTGTTCGCTCACCTCCCGATCTACCGAGCCGACCTGTGACAGTCTCATTGTCACAGGTCGGCTAGAACTATGAGGTGAGTGAAAATCACTCATGTCATAGTTCTCCTTTAAAGATTTGATATGTTTTCTAGTTTCTATTGAGAATAAAATATATGTTTCTGAGATTTCCAAATCATTGCATTCTGATTTTATGTAGATTTTACACAGGGTCCCAACTTCCCAACTGGGGTTGTATATTATAGACCCAACTGACTGTGCTACATACGCAGACAATATCATAGATTCCTGAACTCTCATCTCTCTGATGTTCAGCTTGGTCCTGCGGAAGATGATTTTGGATCAAACGGTCTACTGGAAGAAGAAGAAGAAGAAGAAGAAGAAGAAGAAGAAGGTATTGTGACGGTACTGGGGTCATCCCACCGTCTCACAGAGATTTTACAAATGACACTTTCACACCCTGTACCATGAGTTGTGCATTTACCCGCAGAAGTTTTTTTTAATATGTCCTCATGAGAGTGTCATCTTGTCATGCCTTGCTGGAGATCCTGAGACCAGGGGTGGACCAATCATTATGGAATTAAGGAGCCAGTCTGTCCAGTCTGTCCAGTTTAGGAGCCGGCTCCATTGTCAACAACTAGAGGAAAACTCAAGTTAGGCCCAGCTGTGATTTATACAAAGAGCATTGGCGACCTGGCTCCTGGGATTTGTCCATCCCTGCCTTAAGGTGGCCATACACTTTACAACCATCGCAAGACCTTTGTCTTGCGATGGTTGTAAAGTAATTTAAAAAACGTACGATCTGCCCATCTTGGACAGGCAGATCGTACTTGCGATCATCGCAAGCCCGCCCCCCTGAGCAGGCCCGGCGCTAGCGCAAGGCAAGTAAGGCGGGCGCCTTATGGCGCTGCAGGGTGAGGGCGGAAAAGATGGCACCTTAAGGCAGCATGTCCTAGGGATTTCTGGGATGGTCAGTTCCTCCTGAGTCATTCCCTTAGCACCTTGTAAACGATGTCCAGCCTGGCTGTAAACGGTATAGGAACGCTTGTGGCATGCTTCATTTGACATGGAGGCGAATCGGCCAAACGGAACATGCAAGATCAAGTTTGACGCACTGCAACACAAAGCATCACAAATTCTACACAATTGTAAAATGTGTCCTACGCAGTCTGCTGTCCATTTACACTTTAGTAGGGAGCGTTGCAAAGACAATGGGGAGCTTTTAAACTGCAGATCAATCGCCTGCTTTTCCTGCCAGTGTCCATACAGGGTTCTAATAATAAACTCACCTCACCGAGTACAGCTCAGTCAGTTCAGTCCATTTTCATTGGAAGGGTATTAATATCTTTAATTAGTCATTCTTTCTAGGCTAATATATAAAAAGCCGCACTTCCCAAAATGTGTTTCTTCAAATAACATCAGGTACTTTCCAGCCAAAACAAAGCATGTCGGCACGTTGTTCGAAAAGAGCAAGTTCCTTATTTTTCCGACATTTCTACAGATTGTTCCTCCCTGAACACTGTATATGTTGCCGATATCTGTACATGTGGGGTGAAAGTAGCTCTATGGATCATTTTATATGTCACAGGTATATTATGGAAAAGAATCGTCTGTGCTGACTGGAGCAATATATTTTCAACATTTTCTAAATTTTCCCAGAGTGCACTGGGAGGGTAAGGCCTTGTTCAGAGTCCCTGCAGCTTTCACTGATTCTTCCCGCTGACTTTCATAAATACTGCAGAACTGACTCCTATGTCTCAGGGCCTGTTCACACCAGATGCAGTGTGTTCCGGCCCGATTCTGGCCAGACAGCACTGCCTCGCATTGCGACCGGCTATCTTTTTTAGGGGTCGTGGCGGGCCATTGAAGTGAATGGACTGCGGTCCGCCCCAGTCCGGTCCGGTGCGATCAAAATGCTGCAAGTACTATTTTTATGGCACCGGACCGCAGGCATAATGTGCCTTGCAATCCCATGCTGCAGATCGCATTGTGGCCGGAGGGCGTGGCTCCGGTGCCATTCACTTCAATGGCCCGCCACGCCCCCTCCTGCCCTACAAAAAAGTGAGCCGGCTGCAATGCGAGGCAGTGCACTCTGGCCAGAATTGGGCCGGAACGCACTGCATCTGGTGTGAACGGGCCCTTAGGGGCCCTGTTTGAGAGATCTCTGTGCTGAGTTCCTGGGTCTCCACATCAGTTGTGCCCATTATGAGGGGTTCTCACAATCCCTTCACTGAGTTCCCAAGTCTGTACACCTTAATGTGCCCATTATAAGGGGCTCCCACCATCCCTGCATTGACTTCCCAAATCTGTACACCTGCTGTGTCCATTATGATGGGCTCCCACCATCCCTACTGGAGGAATAACATCCAAAGGTGGGTGGAAACACCAAAAAAAGCCCAGATGTAGAGGATTAGAATTCCCTGTCTGGGTTATGTTTATTCTTGTTACTAATAACAAGAGTTGTGATGTTACACAAAGGTTTGGTGGGCTGGCGGTATTATTTTTGGAAATTCTTATACTTGAACTCACATAAATGATAAGGATCCATTGAACGTATGAACTCTGCCGCATATGGATCCTTATCATTTGTGTGAGGTCATACATATGAACTGAACTTTCAAGAACACTTATCTTTGCAGTCGGTTCTCAACATATGTATATACTTCCCACTTGTGATGTATACAGCCTTCATTTCATACCCTGATACGCACCTGCGTGTGGCTTCAAACTATGGATTTATTCATAGGAAAATGTGTGACATGAACACTCCTTTGCATACATTATTTATTTGTTCCATAGCGATATTACATTATATAAAGACTATATAGTATACTAACATATGGCACAAATTGCATCCATGCACCTGTCTTCAGACATCTCTATTGTGAGCACTTAAAGAGTAACTCCACTTTTGTTGAGAAAAAAATCAATCCACCCTGGTGGATGAATGTACATTGGAAAGAGTTTATCAAACTTTGTGGCAGATTCCTACCTCTGATCCCTGAATGGGAGGGTCTGATTACTGAAATGGATAGGTCTGAATCCTGAATATGAAGGTCTATATTATGAATGGAAGGGTCTAATTCCTGAATGGAAGGGTCTGAATTCTGAAGGAGAGGCTCTAAAAAAAAAAACTGATTCCTAAATGGGAGGGTCGGATTCCTGAATGGGAGGGTCTAAATCCTAAATGGGAGGACCTAAATCCTGAATAGGAGAATCTGATTCCTGAATGGGAGGGTCTGAATCCTGAATGGGAGGGTCTATATCCTGAATGGGAGGGTCTGAATCCTGAATGGGAGGGTCTGAATCCTAAATGGAAGGGGTTGTTATAATCAGCTGGTGCACTTTCTGTGTTGTAATGAAGAAAGTTGCACTGTGTGCATCCCTTTAGTAGTAATTAACCCTTAGGGAGTATCTCACCATTGTCACCAAAACCACATTTTCTATTACAATTATATTTATAATTTTATCTTGCCGACATCTGTCAAAATCAGTCAACCAATCACAGAAGCAAGAAATTATATTTCTGGGGTTGTTCCATACACCAACTGTGTACAGAACACCTCCTGGTCCCCATGTTGCATTGAATTTATTTGACATTTTTATAAATTACAGCAGCTATAGTTTTAAATGGAAAGAACATTTGTAATAACATTAAATTACATAATGTTGTGTGCTTGTGTACGCTATATTTATACTTAACTTTTATTTTTTTTCAAGGTGGAGTTTCCCTTCAAGCTGACCATACAGGCAGGGCCGGTGGTAGACTATTTTACACCCTACGCAAGACCAGCTACTCGCATGCCCAAGCCCCTCACCCGCGGTGCAACCCCCAGTCCCCTCGCGCGGCCCCATTCTTCTGCCTGCTAGCTTCTGCAAGTGACAGGTGAATGTAAGCAGCCGGGAGCAATTGCCAGACTGGCTATTTCAAATTAAAAAAGCCAATAGCAGACTGGCTATTGAAACCCCACCCACTGAGCAGATAAGTGGACCTGAGAGAGAAAGTTGTCTCTCAGTTCCACTCCTCTGCTTAGTGGGCAGGTACCATAGCCAGCCTGCTATTGGTGTTTGCAATTTTAAATAGACAGGGGGGCGCCGTAGGGAATAGGCGGCTGCCTAGTTTGCCTAGTGGCAGCACCGGCCCTGCATACAGGTAAAGATTTCTCTTGTTTAGCCCAGCAGGACAGAAATACAAATCCTCTAACGTCCATCGCTCTAATCATTTACATCGCGGCACCGATACGCAATAAAAAACGTTGTCCTCCAGTCCTAAGCAAAGTGCTAAAAAGAAAAACCAAAGAAGTAAAAAGTGAAAAGAAGCGACGTTTCCATCTCATCGCTTTGTAAATAGGTCGCTGTATTGCTCAGTGTGAGAAGCCGCGGGAGGGTTGTGTCAAGTTTCTCCGAACGATTCGTCCATCAGTGTACGGCGCTCTGCTGAGGAGGAAGAAACCATGATTCAGAGGAGCCCTCGCATGTTCGAAATGTCAGCCAGCTCATCGGCTCCGCTATTAATTGTCCTGGTTGGAAACTGCAGCAGATGATGCAAAATACTAAGAGGCCGACCTTTGGAGGGGTTTCATTATTGGTGCTTTATTAGAGGTTATCCCCGCCGTTACTGAACCTCTTCTCACCGCATTCAAAGAGAAAAACTGCTGGTGTCTGCTTTCTAAAAACAGCTATTTGCCTGGCTGACGTGATGATCCTCTGGTTTCACTACTTTATTACTGTGGGAAAGTCTGCAGCAGGTAGAGTCAGGCAGGAGTCTGAACTTTTAATAATCATATTTGCTGCAGGTCAGCGACTCGGCTTTGAAGCATCTGGATCAGCGTGAAAGCAGGGCAGCTAGTGGGGAAGGCTTAAGGCAGGTCAGCCTAGGTGATTCTCTTATCAAAGGTTTTCTTTGCATTTGCACAACCAATCAAATATTATCTTTTCAGCGGTAAGAGAGGGAAATCCTGTGAAAGGTGTTTTTGGATTGGTCCACCCCATTAGTATTAGTCTATGATCATAAACCATCCCATCATGGCCTCTGGTGTAGTCAGTCCAAATAATATATTATTAAGGACTATTTAGGGATATATACAATATATATATATATATATATTGATCACCCACCTAATATTGAGTAGATCCCCTTTTGCCGCCAAACCAGCCCTGACTCATCAAGGCATGCACTCCACCAGACCACTGAAGGTATGCTGTGGTATCTGGCACCAAGTCATAAGTAGCAGATCCTTTAAGTCCTGTAGGTTGTGAGGTGATCGGCTTCCATGGATCGGACTTGTTTTTCCAGCACATCCCACAGATGTTCCATTGGATTGAGATCTGGAGAATCTGGAGGCCAAGTCAACACCTCAAACTCGTTGTTGTGTTTCTCAATCCATTCTTGATCCATTTTTGCAGTGTGGCAGGGCGCATTACCCTGCTGAAAGAGGCCACTGCCATCAGGGAATACCGTTTCCATGAAGGGGTGTAATTGGTCAGCAACAATGTTTAGGTCGGTGGTACGTGTCAAAGTAACATCCACATGAATGGCAGGACCCGAGGTTTCCCAGCAGAACATTGTCCAAAGCATTACATTGCCTCCCCCGGGTTGTCTTCTTCCCATGGTGCATCCTGGTGTCATCTCTTCCCCAGGAAAATGACATACATACACATGACACACTAGGGTCGCTACCTTTTCTTCCATCGAAACCTGAACAGTCTAGCAACGCACAGAATTTTTGGGGGGAGAACGAGTTGTGACTTATTCATATGTAAATAGCTCTGCCCATTCATATGTAAATATCCCAGTTGAGACTATTTTCAGTGGGGGGCCGGTAGCCCCTGTCTGCCTGACATCTTGTGTCTGGGTTTCTGCTGCCATGAAATTGGGACACAGCACTCAAAACCTGGACTGTCCAGGTGAATCCTGGACAGGTGGCATCCCTATGGCACACACATGGCCATCCACATGCAGAAAAAGAAAATGTAATCAGACCAGACCACCTTCTTCTGTGGTCCAGTTCTGATGCTCATGTGCCCATTGTAGATGCTGTTGGTGGTGGATATGGGTCATCATGGGCACCCTGTCTGCAGCTACACAGCCCCATACAGCCCCATACACAACAAACTGCGATGCTCTGTGTGCTCAGACACCTTTCCATCAGAACCAGCATTCACTTTTTCAGCAATTTGAGCTACAGTATCTCTTCTATTGGATTGGCCTACGCAGGCCAGTCTTCACTCCCTATGTGCATCAATGAGCCTTGGCTGCTCATGATCCTGTCGCCAGTTCACCAGTTTTTTCTTTCCTTGGACTACTTTTGGTCGGTCCTGACCACTGCAGACCGGGAACATCCCACAAGAGCTGCAGTTCTGGAGTTGCTCTGACCCAGTCGTCTACAAATCACAATTTGGCAGAGTCGCTCAATTCCTCACACTTGTCCATTTTCTTCTGCTTCCAACACATCAACTTCAGGTACAAAATATTTATAATGATATTAAATAAAGTCTATATTATATATACAGTAGACTAGATATATATTCAAAATAGTAAAATAGACACCAAATCAGAACTCCAGACAGACATCCACATGTTTCTATAGCTCAGATATTCATTCATTACCATCAAATGTGTTTATTGGAACTCTGCCAGTAGAATTATCGGCATTCTGTCTTTATATTATCACCCTGTAATCTACTGAACACCAAAAGCTGGACTGAGGATGGTAGTGCCGCCGCGGTGACCTCATTTGCCTAATGCATTGGGCAGTGATGGACTGGATCAGGAGTGGGGCACATGCGTTACCAAAACGGGCTCTATCTGACTTGCTGCCACGTCTAATGCACATTATGAGAAGCTCACAGGGTGCAGTGACATCAGAGGAAGACATTTCAGTGCTGGAGAGGAGCCGGTACAACTGTGCAAGACTGAAGGGAAGGCCGGAGTTCAGCTTTATGGGGATTAGATTCAGGTAACTCTCTGTGATCACTGACAACGATGAAGTCGTCTCCTATAAAGGTGGCCATACACTTTACAACCATCGCAAGACCTTAGTCTTGCGATGGTTGTAAAGTACTTAAAAAAACATACGATCTGCCCATCTTGGACAGGCAGATCGTACTTGCGACCATCGCAAGCCTGCCCCCTTAAGGGGCGGGCTTGCGATGACTGCAATGAGGGGCGGGCTTGCAAGGACGGCAAACGGGCAGTGTGCGCATGCGTCAGTTGTCGAACAAGCAGGCCACTCACTCGCCGAGAATCGTACGATTCCCGGCGGGTTTTCCAGCCTGCTTGTTCGATGGAAGACGTGCGACCGTACAGTAGAAACGGTCGCACGCCTTCCATACACTGTACGATTCTCGTACGATCGCGGGATTTCCCGCGATTCTCGTACGAGAATCGTAAAGTGTATGGGCACCTTAAGAGAGATATGTTTAGGGGGTGGGGACCGGTAATAATACCCCCCCTTCCCCTTCCCTGGGTCCTCTGACGCTCGGTCCCTCTATACTCTCCTGGCAGTCACGTTGCAGCTCTCCTGCTAAGCCTCCGATTCCACAATGTGATGTTGCCGGGAGAAGAGCAGATGGAGGGAGGATGACAATAACACATTATCTGCAGCCAGCACTGAAAACACAAGTAGGACCCTGCAACAACACTTCACGTTATGGCGTCATCAGCCTCCACCAAACCCAGGGACCTGACGTCATCCTCTGACAGCCAGCTCCATCCTCGGCTCTCATAATAGGCACCCGACCTGGCACGAATAACAAGAATCCCATTGCTGATCTTCTTCCGCAAATGCTTCCTTCCTGGCTGTCTGTCTCAGTACTGGCCTGGAACGAGCATGCAGCCAATGAAGTCAGGCACATGACCTGAAGACTTGTGACTCAGAATGCCAGTGACTTAAAGTCGACCTAAAATTAGATATACTGGTTATTATCAATTGCATGCATGCTCGGTACTCCTGCTGACAATGCCTCCATCTGCTTTTCTCTCCAGTGCCATCTCTATTCAGGCATCATCCAGGGTCTCCATCTGCTTTCTAGACTCAGATGCCGGCTTAGAGATGACACAGTCATGTAAATCCCGGTGCCTGTGTTCACAAATGTCTGAAACAGATCAGCCCTTGCTGCAGCCTCCCACCTTACTACAATGTCGCAATGCTGCAGTCTGATCACTGGGGGAGAGGAGACTGAGGAAATTCTTCTTACTCCCTGCAGCAGACTGATCACGGGGGGAGAGGAGACTGAGGAAATGCGTCTTACTGCCTGCAGCAGACTGATCACTGGAGGAGAGGAGACTGAGGAAATGCTTCTTACTCCCTGCAGCAGACTGATCATGGGGGGAGAGGAGACTGAGGAAATGCGTCTTACTGCCTGCAGCAGACTGATCACTGGAGGAGAGGAGACTAAGGAAATGCTTCTTACTCCCTGCAGCAGACTGATCACTGGGGGAGAATAGACAGAGGAAATGCTTCTTACTTCCTGCAGCAGACTGATCATGGGGGAGAGGAGACAGAGGAAATGCTACCTCCTGCCTGCAGCAGACTGATCATGTGGGAGAGGAGACTGAGGAAATGCTACCTCCTGCCTGCAAGAGACTAATGGCAGCCTGGGCAAATTCCCTGGGCAGCTATTAGATTATAAATGGTGGAGTTTAGTGCAAGGAAAGACCCCAGCCAGTTGTAACCCTTTTGTCTGTCCTCTTATTTTGGCATATGCTAGCAGTTGTTCTTGGGAATAAAAACATTTTGCTGCGTCCAACACTTAAAGAATAAGTCCACCCAAAAGTTATGTTTTAGCTATAGGTGGAGTGTTGTTGGTTGAGTCGGCCCCTGGTGGATCAAGTGTCTTGGAGGCTACAAAAGCCACATCATCCTGCCAAAATTCCCGACTCTGTTCCTGTTTGGGTTTTCCCGCTACTCCTGTTACATATGCTATGATATAAGGTAAAGAATCCAGCAGGGATGGTGGGAGCCCCTCATAGTGGGCACCGCAGGTGTACAGACCCGGGAACTCAGCACAGGGATGGTGGGAGCTCCTCATAGGGCACAGCGGGTGTACAGACCCAGAAACTCAGCACAGGTATGGTGGGAGCTCCTCATAATGGGCACAGCGGATGTACAGACCCGGGAACTCAGCACAGGGAAGGTGGGAGCCCCTCATAATGGGCACAGCGGATGTACAGACCCAGAAACTCAGCACAGGGATGGTGGGAGCTCCTCATAATGGCCACAGCGGATGTACAGACCCAGAAACTCAGCACAGGGATGGTGGGAGCTCCTCATAATGGGCACACAGGTGTACAGACCCAAGAACTCAGCTCAGGGATGGTGGGAGCTCCTCATAATGGGCACAGCGGATGTACAGACCCAGAAACTCAGCACAGGGATGGTGGGAGCTCCTCATAATGGGCAGAGCAGGTGTACAGACCCGGGAGCTCAGCTCAGGGATGGTGGGAGCTCCTCATAATGGGCAGAGCAGGTGTACAGACCCGGGAGCTCAGTGCAGGGATTTCATCTTGCGGCCATCATGTGGCAACTGAATTTCAAAGTAGATTTTAGTCATTTAATTTGGTTGCATTAAAAAAACATTAAATGGGTTTTGAAGACAAATATTTGTGAACCTTATTTATTTATTTTTTTGTCACTGTAAGTTTCCAGCTTGGCTCGGTTTGGGGAATATTGTGACATTTATAGTGACTGGCCAGTGCAATAAGTTGTATTCTTCCAGCAGAACTGTGATAACCTTTCAGAGTTTTTGGGAAGTGCAAAGAGGTAAAAACAGAGTGAATCATGGAGCCTCAGAGAGAAGATTTTCCATCCGATCCTGGGAAAGTCCCAGACTTTTGGGAGTACAAAGTCCAGCTCAGCAACAGCCATCAGGACCCCCTCCCTCCCCCCAACTATTGTGGGGTCTCATTAAAGCCCATCTATACTTTTAGCTTAAATCAGCAGAATAGAAAGTCTTACAGAGCTTGCAGTTCATTTTATTCAGAAGGACCCCATTGGTACAGAGAAGAACCCTTTGCTCTCTGTGTGAAAGAAGTGGTCTTTCTGCAGAGTTCTGACAGGTCCCCTACTGAATCCGAGCTAGAGCTCTCTCATCAGCATGGAGCATGAGTTTTACTGATTGGAAAGCTCTGGCTCTGACTCAGCAGAGGGCATGGTGGACCGCTGCAGAGAGACCACTGCTTCCACACAGAAAACAGGGGTACTTCTCTTAGCATGCTGGCAGGGGACAGGCTTTTTTACTCAGTGACCGCTTTCTGAAGAGAATGAAAAAGGCTTTCCACACCTTCTGGTCAAAGAGCAATGTGAAGAGTGCAGTAATCCACCACAATCAGAATTTTTTTACTACTCTTTGTGCAACGTTATTGGCGTTTTCAATACTTTAGCATGTAAGCTGGTGAATAGTGATGAACGAATTGGGTAAAACCTTTGTGAACAGCTAATGGGGTCCTTTGGATTACTCCTCTTTTACTTCCACACTGCAGAGCGCACAAAGGTCCCCCCATACATTCACACCCGTGTGTAGGTGTTCGGAGGTCAGAGAGTGAATAGCCCAGGATACAATTGCTTATTGTATCATGATGGCATGGCACGTGGCACTTATAGTAGTGATTATATTATTATGATGCCATTGCCCTTATTTGGACTGTACATTTAAAGGGCTCACCTATATAAATGGGCAATTATGTCTCAAGGACCCATGAAGTCACATATACATTTGTGCTTTGCACCATCATTATATAGCAGATAAATGCCTATGGGCCAGTCACTATCTGACCTCTGGTAGGTAGAGGTCCTGCTTGCATGCTCTGTAATGTGGAATGGAATTGGTAGGGGGGTCCAGAGGAGCCATTTTACCTTTTCACAGAGAAGATCAGTTCATGCTAGAGTATTATTATTATTGTGTACTTTTATCTCTTCAATTAGCATAAGAGTGATGTTTATTGTATGCCATGTGGAAATTTTGGGATAGCAATGTGATGTGACTACGGAGTGCCGAAGAGCCATTATTCCTCTGTTCCTGCACTCCCAGCAGATGAATCCCTATGGGCCAGTCACTATCTGACCTCCGGTTAGCGTAGGTAGGAAGGGGTTCTGCTTGCATGTAGGGAGATCCAGAGGAGCACTTTACCTTTTCACATGGAGATCAGTTCATGGTAGAGAGCAGGGTGCCATGAATCATGACTATGAAGTGCCAAAGAGCCAATATTGCTCTGTTCCTGCACTCCCAGCAGATGAATCTCTATGGGCCAGTCACTATCTGACCTCCGGTTAGCATAGGTAGGAAGGGTCCTGCTTGCATGCCCTGTAATGTGGAATGGAATTGGTAAAGAGGTCCAGAGGAGCACTTTACCTTTTCACATGGAGATCAGTTTATGGTAGAGGGCAGGGTGCCATGACTATGGAGTGCCAAAGAGCCAATATTCCTCTGTTCCTGCACTCCCAGACCCTTCTTTCAGACTGAATGATTAAAATGATATATAGAAGGCAATTGAAAGTTACCAAACCTGGAGAAAAAAAACAGAATGTGTCAACCCCTAGCACCCATGCACAATTCATCTATTTGCCATGTGACTTCAGCAAAAACTGATCTGATTGGTTGCTACACGTATTAGTCTCTGCAAGGGTGTGGAGTGGGATCATGCAGCACACAGAATTCAGGCATGGTTCAGGAAGCAGAATTTAGAGCTTTTAGAAAGGTAATTGTAGTTACCAGTGACCGATTGTGGTAGAACCGAGGACCGACTGAGCAGAAAAAGGTTTAATGAATTGGCAGGGCTGTTATAAAGACATTTATCCTTTTTCATTATTCTTGTAGGTCCATCATGAATCGGATGATTAATGATGAAGAGGACGCGGAGCTGACACCGCCAGGGTGACACGTATCCTAAATTTAGCAATGCCAAGCCTTTTATTTATGATGAGTGGTCGGGACTTACCTGGCGAGGGGTCAGTCATCAGCTTAATGAGATCGTCTTGTACTGGAAACCCCCCGTGGAATCCGCAATCATTCATCCTGTATATTTCACAGCATTTTTTACCAGCTTCGGGGCAGAGAACAACTTGTGTGTAAAGAAATCATTTGCATGCTTGATTGTCTGTTGGCAACAATGTTTCATTTCTCGTTTTACAGAATGTCGCAACTGCTCTGTACAAGGTACATGCCAAGTCATCTCTCCCAGCACTTGGCGGTTTATTGTTAGTATTCTTTGTACCATGTTAGCTGATCATAGGACCCTCAGGCCTCTATCTTGGTTTCTCTTTCTCTAGTCTGTCTCTCCACCATTTCTCTTTACTTACCCTTAAAGTGCTAAAGTGAACCTGTTACCAATTCAGGGAAAATAACTGGGTCCCTTTAATGCCCACCCTGGCAGCAGCTTATGATCACCTTCCCTTCACTGGTCTGCCTTTCTGATCACTGCTAGGTGAAAAGTAATGAGATTCCGGGTGAAAGCTCCAAGTCAATCCTAATTGGAGCTTACACAGGGCTGAGCATGCTCTTGATGCCCCCATGGGAGTGTGCTGACTGCCTGGCAGCCACGTCAGTAGAAGGGGATTTATTTTTTTTTTCATCGTGTGCGTGGACGAGTACCGGCGTGTAATATGTACCTTGGTCCTTTATGGGCTATTTAGGCTGTGACGTCCAGGCCTCCAGTCACCTCAGCTTACTGTGCTCCTGAGATCCTGCGTTCCGTTTCTGATCATCTGTTACCAACTCTGCTTGTCTTGACCTTCCTCTGACATTCTGTGCTCCTCTGACCTTGACTTGATCCTCGACTTCCACTCCTACCTGACGCATTGTACTGCACTGCCCACACATTACTGACCCCGGCCTGTTCCTCACTTCATTCCTGTCTGTTGCCTGGTACTGCTGTGCCCACTTGTTGGTCAGCTTGTATTGACCACGGCTCTTCTGGAACTCTGCTCTGTTCTTCTCCTATGACTGCTTTCTGCCGGAGACTCGTCAGCAAATAAGAGACTGATCTACTCTGCTACGGTGACATCTTCCAGACTCTTGCCACTTCCTGTCCCTGCGCACCTGTTCTGCCATTCAGGGATACTGGGACTAGAGCTGCAAGGGAGACCACCCTTGTCAACCATGGTACGGGACATGTCCTCCTTTGAAAGAGGAAGTGCCTTGAATCCCTGAATCCCACGTGGAGCAAGTATTCTGACAGGGGTGAGTTACCCTTGCCCACCTAGGCCAAAACCAGGTGCACCCTGATCCATAGGGACCAGCCGAAGCCAGTCCACCAAGTACTTGGCGAGGGCTTTCCCAAGGAAAGACCCTCATGTATAGGGCAAAAGACATAAAGGTCACAGAATCCCCCAGACATCAAGACAGGCCCCAAAGGCATCCATGCCCTAGTGCCAGTGTCACACAGGGGGTCCAAAACCCATAGTGATTATCTGGCACCGGTGGGATGCCATCCCCAGCAGGTACAGCACCGCAGGCGCTATGCCATCCCAGTCCATGGTCAGACCAGGTAGACCTGTTCAAATCAGGAGGCACTAGGTCCCTCCAGATCCCAGACACTAGGGAAGTACTCCTGACCCCCAACCTTATGTGGTTGGACGCTAATTTCCTTAACCCCAGCATGGACCCTTTGGGACCCCCATCGTTCCAGGCAGGGTACTCTACAGCCAGCTATCCTTACCAGAAAGAACAGCGGCACATTTCCCCTCCTGAACAGAGATAAGAGCAGATACTACACTTGACCTTAACCAAAAGGCTGGGAAGCCAGGGGAATGAGTCATGTGCTCCACATGCCGGGTATTCTTTTCTGCTTCTGGTGGAAAAGGGATTCATCAACTTTTAATGAGACATATTATGGTAGGAAGGGACTAATGCAATCAAAAATCCCTGCAAATAAATCAGAGCATAGCACATCAAACCCTTCTCAGATCAGAAAGTATTCTCATGTCTCATTCTATCACCTATCCCAAAAATAAAAGGATTATTCCTAATTTCAGGATGGAGCCATGGAAATCATCTCTTTATGCCCAATCCGTCAGATTCACATTAAGATCTGCTGGTGTATAGTGCAAATTTACCCTAATTTTATAGAGCCCTTTATGCCATTTGCATACAACTGTTTCAGGCTTGTTGGCCATCATCAGTGCAGTGTATGGAAACCATGGCTCCTATGGCGTAGGACTTGGGACTCAACGTGGCATTATAACCATAGAGGTTATGGTGAGAAGGGACTATCAAAAAGCCCTGCAACCAATGATGGCCAAAAAACCTGAAACAGCTGCATGCAGTTTGGAAGTACAGTACTTTACGGACAGGAGTCAGGGAGGGGCTCCCAGTCATGTCATCACTGTGACAGCCAATAAGAGCAATTCCATGATCAGGAGACTGTCATAAACACTGGGTGGGAGCTGTCAGTGATTCACTGCATGCTTCCAGCACATAACAGTGGGCACATATAGGTGTCAGCCAAGTGTTAAAGCCTAGCTTTTTGCCATGTGTTATGTGTTGGCTGGTCGGCAAGTGGTTAAGAAATATCTCTTTGTTTCCCCAATAAAAGAAGCTTAACTGACTGTACCAAATGCATGTTAGCACCTATGTATTTCTTTCTGTCTTTCTCTTTACATTTTGTTCTCCTCTCCGAGCAATCTAGATATTATGAAGAAGTACAGACGTGCCCACACACCAAGACCTGCATGCCTCCTGCCTTTGTTCTGGCTGGGCTGCCAACGCCCTAAAGAACACAGATAATTGGTATATAATGTTCATTCAGTTATTGCAGGAATGTGAAAGTATGGAGAAATAATATTTCATCTTTACAAGGTTGTCTAGCTTTAGCTTTCTGCCGCCTAAAACAAATCTTCCTAAATTAGCTGTCCACCACGCTCAACTGCTTGTTCGCTATACCAACCTAGTTACATAGTATTTGAGGTTGAATAAAGACACAGGTCCATCAAGTTCAACCTATTGCGTGTATGTATGTGATTCTGCATTTGCATGCGTGTGTACGAGTCCCCGCGTGATCTTGTTTTTAAGAGTACCTGTTCCCCTGCATGTTACAGTCTCTAAGGAAATTGTCCAAATGCTTTTTGAATGATTCAACACTCTCAGCTGATACCACTGCTTGTGGCAGCGAGTTCCAGACCCTAACCGCTCTAACTAAGAAGAAGCCCCTACGCCCCTTGTGGTTAAATCTTTTCTCCGCCAATTTTAGGTGGTGGCCTCTAGTCCTTGTTATGGAGTTTATAAAACGTTTATGGCTGATGTTGCCATTACCATTGAACATCTTGTACATCCAAATCATGTCCCCCCTTAATCTCCTCACTTCCAGCGTGAACATGTTTAAATTTAGTAGCCTTGTATCATAGCTTTGGTCCTCCAGCCCCTTAACCCCTTCGTGACTGACGACGTACAGTGTACGTCGCCAGCATCGGGGCTGTTTAAACTTGTAAAGCCGACTGTCAGCTTTACAACAGAAGCAATTCTGGCGAGTTACCTGTCGCCAGATCGCTTCTGTGTCCCCGCCGTCGGACACCCCCGCCGTGCTTCCCGGCTCCGTTTCCCGTCCTACGGGCCCGGGACCGGCTTCCTTGGTGTCCGCGGGGAGCTGGGGAGGAGATCGACGAACTTCCAGATGGCACCACTTCCGGTCCCTGGGCTGTCAGTTCTGGGCTCCTGGAGCCCAGCTATAAGCTATTGAAGTGCGATCTGCACTTGAATAGCTTATTTCCAGTGTAAAGGTGACACTGGGGGTCTTTTGGACCCCCAGCATCACCTTAAAGAGTACCTGTCACCACCATCTGCTATCACATGGGGGGGGGGGCTTGTAAGCCCCCCTATGTGATAGCAGTCAAAGTAAAGTAAAAAAAACAACAAAAAACTGTTTTTAAAATGAGATTGCCCCTGTTCATTAGATGTCAGTGATAAGTGCCCATGTTCATTAGATGTCAGTGATGAGTGCCCCTGTTCATTAGATGTCAGTGATAAGTGCCCATGTTCATTAGATGTCAGTGATGAGTGCCCATGTTCATTAGATGTCAGTGATGAGCGCCCCTGATCATTAGATGTCAGTGATAAGTGCCCCTGATCATTAGATATCAGTGATGAGTGCCCCTGATCATTAGATGTCAGTGATAGTTGTCCCTGATCATTAGATGTCAGTGATGAGCGCCCCTGATCATTAGATATCAGTGATAGTTGCCCCTGATCATTAGATGTCAGGGATGAGTGCCCCTGATCATTAGATGTCAGTGATAGTTGCCCCTGTTCATTAGATGTCAGTGATGAGCGCCCCTGATCATTAGATGTCAGTGATAGTTGCCCCTGTTCATTAGATATCAGTGATGAGTGCCCCTGATCATTAAATGTCAGTGATAAGTGCCCGTGATCATTAAATGTCAGTGATAAGTGCCACTGATCATTAGATGTCAGTGATAGTTGCCCCTGTTCATTAGATATCAGTGATGAGTGCCCCTGATCATTAAATGTCAGTGATAAGTGCCCCTGATCATTAGATGTCAGTGATAGTTGCCCCTGTTCATTAGATATCAGTGATAAGTGCCCCTGATCATTAGATGTCAGTGATGAGCGCCCCTGTTCATTAGATGTCAGTGATGAGCGCCCCTGTTCATTAGATGTCAGTGATGAGTGCCCCTGTTCATTAGATGTCAGTGATGAGCGCCCCTGTTCATTAGATGTCAGTGATGGGTGCCCCTGATCATTAGATGTCAGTGATAGTTGCCCCTGATCATTAGATGTCAGTGATGAGCACCCCTGATCATTAGATATCAGTGATAGTTGCCCCTGATCATTAGATGTCAGGGATGAGTGCCCCTGATCATTAGATGTCAGTGATAGTTGCCCCTGTTCATTAGATGTCAGTGATGAGCGCCACTGATCATTAGATGTCAGTGATAGTTGCCCCTGTTCATTAGATATCAGTGATGAGTGCCCCTGATCATTAAATGTCAGTGATAAGTGCCCGTGATCATTAAATGTCAGTGATAAGTGCCCCTGATCATTAGATGTCAGTGATAGTTGCCCCTGTTCATTAGATATCAGTGATGAGTGCCCCTGATCATTAAATGTCAGTGATAAGTTCCCGTGATCATTAAATGTCAGTGATAAGTGCCACTGATCATTAGATGTCAGTGATAGTTGCCCCTGTTCATTAGATATCAGTGATGAGTGCCCCTGATCATTAAATGTCAGTGATAAGTGCCCGTGATCATTAAATGTCAGTGATAAGTGCCACTGATCATTAGATGTCAGTGATAGTTGCCCCTGATCATTAGATGTCAGTGATGAGCGCCCCTGATCATTAGATGTCAGTGATGGTTGCCCCTGTTCATTAGATATCAGTGATGGTTGCCTCTGTTCATTAGATGTCAGTGATGAGTGCCCCTGTTCATTAGATGTCAGTGATGAGCGCCCCTGTTCATTAGATGTCAGTGATGGGTGCCCCTGATCATTAGATGTCAGTGATAGTTGCCCCTGATCATTAGATGTCAGTGATGAGCACCCCTGATCATTAGATGTCAGTGACAGTTGCCCCTGATCATTAGATGTCAGTGATGGTTGCCCCTGATCATTAGATATCAGTGATGGTTGCCCCTGTTCATTAGATATCAGTGATAAGTGCCCTTGATCATTAGATGTCAGTGATGGTTGCCTCTGTTCATTAGATGTCAGTGATGTGTGCCCCTGTTCATTAGATATCAGTGATGGTTGCCTCTGTTCATTAGATGTCAGTGATGAGTGTCCCTGTCCATTAGATATCAGTGATGAGTGCCTCTGTTCATTAGATATCAGTGATAAGTGCCCTTGATCATTAGATGTCAGTGATGGTTGCCCCTATTCATTAGATGTCAGTGATGGTTGCCCCTGTTCATTAGATATCAGTGATGGTTGCCTCTGTTCATTAGATGTCAGTGATGAGTGCCCCTGTTCATTAGATATCAGTGATGAGTGCCCCTGTTCATTAGATGTCAGTGATGAGCGCCCCTGTTCATTAGATGTCAGTGATGATTGCCCCTGTTCATTAGTGGTCAGTGATGAGTGCCCCCGATTATTAGATATCAGTGATGGTTGCCCCTGTTCATTAGTGGTCAGTGATGAGTGCCCCCGATCATTAGATATCAGTGATGGGTGCCCCTGTTCATTAGTGGTCAGTGATGAGTGCCCCCGATCATTAGATATCAGTGATGGTTGCCCCTGTTCATTAGATGTCAGTGATGAGTGCCCCCGATCATTAGATATCAGTGATGATTGTCCCTGTTCATTATTAATCAATGATGATTGGCACCTTTTTTGGTGGTGTAAATGCTAAGTGCCCTCATGTCATAGGTGATCTGTGGTGAGTACACATGTTTATTGGTGATTAGCGGTAGGTGCCCCCTAAAAATTTGGTATGCCCTGTTTCGTTGGTGGCCAGTGGGAGCTGTTTATGAGAAATTATTGGTGTTTAGTGGTTACTTACCATCGGCTCCGATGTTAGACACAGAGCAACTTCATAGTGACCCACCACAAACACAACCAAATAGAATGCCAGCACGCTCCAAGTGTCAGCATGCCCATCCTTAGAACTCACTTCGTTTTATCACACTACTACTGACCTGAGTTTAATCAGTCATTATACTAACCTCCTGATGTCATTCCCTCATTATCAGGGCGACTGGCGCCTCTGGCCTGGAGGTATTGGGGTCAATGTACAGACAGAGTTACAACAGCAGAATAATTATAGCTGAAGTGGTAATTTCCAGGCTGTAAACTTCAGTCTGTCTTCTGGGTTATGTCAACAGAAATAGTTTTAGTTTCACCTACACTGGACACGAATCCGATGCAGGATGAGAATAACAACCTTTTACATGGAACAGGGGCATAACTGTAGATCATGGGGCCCCATGGCAAAATCTTGATAGGGCCCCTCGGTGGCCTCTCTACTGTCAGTGATCTTAAAGTCAGGTAGCAGGAGAGATGTCTACATTGTCTCTTCCTGTACATCTGACTTCAGCTCTTCTTGAGTGGAAATGTCACAGGGGGTACAGCTGCCAGTGTCAACAGAAACGTCTGCAATACTTAATAGGGCCCCCTTCCACCCCCAGGCCCCATAGCAGCTGCATGGGCTGCCATGGAAGAAACACACATCCTGCTCTGGCTGCAGTTTTGTCTAATCCAAAGCATATGAAACCAGTCAGTGATCTGCCAATGGGGTCCAGCAAACACTGCAGCTGTGGGTGGGCCCAGTGGCACCGGCCCCACTTGATGGTTTAGTAATTTAGTGAAAAGGGATGAGCAAAGTGGTTGTGTAGCCAATTATTTTTGCACATAATTACCTATTTCACTTTTGAAACTGGATAAAAATGAACCTCAGATTGCACCATACGACCCATTAAACCCTATCTTCATGTAATAAAAACCAAACCCTCCCCATGCAGTGGTGGCTACCCCCGCACTGCAAGGGTTAACTGCTTGTTAATACCTAAAGGTCTTTTACTTACCTGATCCCCTCTTTCCCAGCAGTTGGCACTCTCCTCGTCTCTCCTACACTCGACTTTCCCTCGGCATCCTCCAGTATAATGCAGGGCTACGGGATCTGCATTTGGCATAATGATGTCAGCAGGCCTCTGACCCCTGGAGCAGAGGGGGGAAGAGGCTGCAGGGATCGGTCTTGTAGCCAGTGGTAGAGTGGATCAGGTAAGGGCTTGACACCCCCCCCCACCCTAGATATTAACAATAAATTAATAGGGGGAGCCCCAATGCACCGGTAGTTTTTTACCTTGAGATAGGCTTAAAGGAGACCCTGTTGCCAGAGGCATATCTACTATAAAATGTAGAATGGTGTCCCGCCCAACTCCTTGTAAGCAGTGATGTCACTGGTTGCCAGGAGCTCAGTGGGACGCCTACCAGAGCGAAAAAAATCAGCTGTCTCTGTGGGTTCGCCAACACTTTTGCCGAACCACAGAGCAGTGTCCCCCCCCCCTCTTAAGTGGTGCCAGCCAAAATTCACATAGCGTATGGCTAGCTTTAGGTGATGTGATCCCCATGTTGGCAATGACATAGTGATCATTTGTTGATAAAGGGTTAGAGTTGGAGTTAGAGTTAGCATTGGGATTATTGTTAGGGTTCCACAGTTCCTCACTATCTAACG
Source organism: Nanorana parkeri (assembly GCF_000935625.1). Taxonomy (NCBI): domain Eukaryota; kingdom Metazoa; phylum Chordata; class Amphibia; order Anura; family Dicroglossidae; genus Nanorana; species Nanorana parkeri. The sequence goes on from NW_017306472.1 coordinate 1,475,901, forward strand.
TCATGTTCCCGGGTAGCAAGGAACCATTTTTTGGCACAAGAACAGGCCCAGGGTAGCTGATAGGAGCTTCTACAACCTTCAATAGCCTTGCTAAGTCCTCTGCAACCCTCAAAGCCACTGAAAACCACTTATTGACTTCATTGCATCTCTCTGAAAACATTTTACGCAATTTTGGCAAAACAAAAACTCTCAATTTTGCTCATCCCTATTGGTAAAATATCGGACGCCTCCAGGTGGCAGGGTATAGCAGGCTTGGTGGTGGTCCAGGACCGGCTACATCTCAACATACAGGTGCAATGTGTTCTCTTTCCGATGTATACTGCGTACACAGAAGGGGGGACAGCCGGGAAGGAAGGGGACGGATTGCAGGTGTCAAATCAGGAACAGACACAATACAAGGAAACAGTAACAAGAAGCCGCTCGGAAGCCGGCGGGTGGAAAGAATAAACACCCGGCACAAAACGTTTACTGGCAGTGCGAAAAGTGACACAATACTCAGCACTTTTATTCATGAGGTCAGTGTCACAGATCTGGGTCACCGGGGACGGCGATGGAGTGTGTCAGTCGGCAGCAGTATAATGACACAATGTACTTCCAGTGTATGAATCTTTCATGGGGGGGAACCGAGGCATGACAAGAATGTCTGAGTCACACTTTCATTGTAACAAAATCTGAAATAACCTCTTGTACGATGTACGCTGCTGTGGTTTTTGGCTCCAAGATCTCGACGCCATGAGTAGAGTGATCTCAAAGCATGGAAAGTATCAGGGGGTCATCTGGTGTTAGGGGTGAGGATAAGGGGAAGCTGGAGGGTTGAAGGATAGGTGAAAGGGTTACTGCAGCCAAACCTATTTTCCAGCTTTGGATGGATATAGTAGGGAAGGGTTAGAACCCCTTTCAGGTTTTTTTTTATTGCTGCCTGGGTCACCTTTGGGGAAATTCACTTTCCATAATTTCACAGTTGAGGGGAAATCTTACATTGGGGACACCTATTCTGGTGACAACTGTTTAAGGTAGGACTGTCATTTCGGGGAGATCTCCTCTCACTTACTGGTGTGTCTCAGATATAGGACATAAGAGGAAGGGTCCTTATTGGGCAGCAATAAGAATCTGGCAGAGACTACAACCCCTCCACTTTGTGTCGAAAACAAAAACAAAAATTTCTAGGGTTTAAGTTAGGGTCTTAAGCGTGAGGTTTTCAAGTTACAGCACGCGTCAAGGCAACATTTACAAAAAAACATATTCAGTACATTCCTGGAGTACATCTGCACCCACCAGCGTTTTATCCATTTAAACCCGATGCAAGTATGGAAAAATAACCAGAAGGTGCCAGAAATACAGTGTGCTCCCACCTTCCTCCTCAACATGACAACACAGCTTTGAATTCCTAAGCACGTGGTGTCAAGCCCTGCCTACTTTATTTTGGATGGATTACACAGACCCCTACTCCTCCCCTTCTCATCTCCACAATCCTTCCCCATCTCTAACCCTCCTCATCTCCTCCCTCCTTCTCATCTCCTTCCCCCTCCTCATCTCCTTCCCCCTCCTCATCTCCTTCCCCCTCCTCATCTCCTTCCCCCTCCTCATCTCCTTCCCCCTCCTCATCTCCTAGGAGGAGCCTCCCTGTCCTTCACTTGCTCCTCACTGCTGAGGCCCTCTGTCCATGACAAGTTATACAGCGTGGAGGCTTTCCCTCCTGTGTAACCTGTTAGATGCCGATCTGAATGGAGAAAAAGCTGTCAGCTTCAGACTTAAAGCAGACAGCTTTTTTCCTCCATAATTCTAGGTGAGGCTCTGCCTCACCTGCCTCCCCTGACTGCACGTCCTTGGTATATTCCCATCTCTGCCAGGCTTTTCACAATGCTTCTACTCAGGACTGCAGCCTCTTATCTATTGTACAGTGAAGTCCACTAGTCCCCTAAATTATATGTCTGCCTATCAGGGCTGGATTAACCATTAAGCTTGCTTGGGTACCAAGGGAAGAAGGCACCACCTTGTGTACACAAAGGAGGCATCCCCTTGTTATCATGTTCTTAAAGGATACTTGCACTTAAAAACATAGAGCATTTATCCTTTTCGTCCCTTTGCCTTGAACTTACTGATCCTATCCTCCCGGCTCCGCTCCACAGATGCATACTTTTAGAGATCCAACTACCGCGGACTCTGTTTACAAGCAGGGCCGGTGCGGCCACTAGGCAAACTAGGCAGCCGCCTAGGGTGCACTGCTGCCTAGGGTGCAGCCTCGACCACTCACCCCCCCTCACGGAGCCTCCCCAGCTATTTCAAATTGCAAAAGCCAATTGCAGGCTGGCTATTGCACTCTCCCACTAAGCAGAAGAGAGGAACTTAGAGACACCTTTCTTTCTCAGGATCCCTCCTCTGCTCAGTGTGTGGGGTTTTGATAGCCAGTCTGCTATGGACTATTTCAAATTAAAATAGCCAATAGCAGTCTGGCTATTGCTCCCGGCTGCTTACAATCACCTATCGCCTGCAGAAGCTTGCCAGCAGGAGAATGGTGCCGCGCCGGGGAGGATTGAGGGTTACGCCACAGGTGGGGGGTGCAAGTAGCTCATCTTGCCTTGGGCGCAAAAATAGTCTAGCACCGGCCCTGTTTACAAGCCCTCTCTCTTCTGGCCACGCAGGCGCATTACAGCCCCATAGACTTCAATGGGGTTCATCTTTCTCCATCTCCCAGCTCAGTGTTCTTAATAGCACATTGATGCTTCCCCAGAGGACCCTGGACACCGATCTCTATCTGCCGCGCTTCAGCTGTTTCACTTATATCTGCATCATAAGGTTAGTGCAACAAATGCTGTAAAAACCAGATTCAGTCATACTGAACTTTCTGTTACAGAAGACACTATTGACTGCGTTTCCAAACGTAGACATTGCGTACCGTTTTAAGGTTCGTGGGTACAAATTGCACAGCTGAGCGTTCATTTTCTTAACGGAGAACTATGGTGTTAAGGCTTTTCCCCATAGTTCTCCTTAGGGTAACGGGAGGACACAAACTAGCGTCCTTCCGTCACCCTAAGCTCAGTATATACTGAGACGCCGCAGCTGAAGCGGATCCCGACAATTATGTCTGGATCCGCCCAACTGCGTGAGTGACAGCTGGCTCTACCTATCTAGAGGCAGAGCCAGCTGTACCCGCCCCCTCCCCCATCTGATCCGCCAGTCAGCACTGGTGGATCGGAGCGGGGAGAGGGGAATCCATCCCTTCCCCTGTCACGGCAGAGGGCTGTGACAGGATCGAGAGGAGAGCGAACGCCGGTATGGGTTCACTCACCTCCCGATCTACTGAGCCGACCTGTGACAGTCTCATTGTCACAGGCCGGCTAGAACTATGAGGTGAGTGAAAAGCACTCACCTCGTAGTTCTCCTTTAACTAATATTAGAAATCCCAGCAGAACAACTATGTGACCTGACAGGCCAAGTCTCTGCTACATATAGAAGTAGATTTGTTACACCAAATTATTTATAAAGACTTAAAGAGTTTGCAATGAAAAGTTCTAGAAGGAAAGTCTCTGAAAAGTAAACAAAACAAAGGTAAAAGGAAATGATTTGCTTTTACGGTTTTAGGTTCAAGGCAAAAAATTATTAACATCAAAGTGAGAATGTTTTGAATACATTTTCCGTTTTTGATAGACATGAAAGTGTGAACATCAAAGTGAAAATTGTTAAGTGAAAGTGAAAACAAATATACAGTAAAAGTATTTATTTTTTTAAGTGATCATTTATCAAAGAAGTGATTTCCCTCATCATTTCCATATCAAAGGTCTCAGTCAGTTGCCAGATTCTGATCCAGGTCCGGTCTGTGAAATAAATAAAATGAATATAGTTGAATTGAATTTATTTAATTTAGTTGTTAAACTTTTTTTTTCGCTTACAGCACTTATTGATTTTCATGTCTTGTCAGTTAGCACTTGAGCATGAGCGTTTTCAGGCTATTTTGTAGCTTTTTTGGCGCCAAAATGTTTTTGATGCGTTTCCAAGCTTCAGATGTTTATGTTTTGGCCAATGGAAAGCGATATCATCTGTGACATCACATGCCATCATCCTACTAGCTGCTTCCCGGTTTTTCTGTGTGGTGTTGGGGTGTCTAGAGCTATCAGAGCTCCCAATCCCACAAATCTACACACCCCATTTCTTCCCAGGCCCTCTGCCGCTTGCTGTAGTTCTTGCAATGGGCATCACTTAGATTGTAGAGGTTCTTGTTGGCCCTCACCAGGAGGATGAAAGTCTCCACATCCAGCATGGACACTTCTGAATCATCCATATTGTTCATAGGCCTGAGGTTTCTAGGATCTGTATCGCACTACTAGGATTCCTGAGTCCCTTCCCCAGCAATATAGGTAGCTATGGCAGTAGTTACAATATTTGGACGGAAGCGTGTGGGACTGGCCATCAGTCACAATGTGATTTACACATTCAGCAGAGGGAAGTTGTCACAAAGCCCCACATGCTGGTGACACGGACCACCTACACTGCAATGACACATCCACATGACTCTCGGCAACCTGAATCTGGACAAACACAACATAAAAGCCATGAAAACAGCAACAAGCTTCCCTTTCAGCTGCAAGACAAAAATATTGCAGCACATTACATTTCTGCAAAAAATTACATCCAAATACCAAAGGAGAATCTAATAATTTTGTAGTTTGTATTTGTTACAGCTGCAGATCAACTTTTTGGGCAAAAACTGGAATAAAATCACGCGATGAAGAAATTAACCGTTTTTGTTTGCACATAAATCAAATTTCCTGCCAGCTGGTCAAACACTTTAAAAAAGGGGGTTTCTGCCTGGGGACCTGTCTACTCATAATAAGCATCGGGGTTTCAGTATCGATGTCCTGTCACGGCTGATAAGTTATCAGTAAAAGAAACTGAAAGTTGGTTTACAACAACAAGTGAAAAGCTCTGCACTCACCTGATCCTCCCGCAGAACCTCACAGTCTGAAGGGATTTATGGGAAATTGGTATTTGTAATACACTATATGGCCAAAATGATGTGGACATCCCTCTAAATGTTTGAGTTCCGGTGTCTCCAGTGCAGTCAATGCTACAGCATACAAAGACATGTTAGACAATTGTGCCCTTACAACCTTTGAAGACGGTGCAAAGTCCTGAATGCTTCTATACACCCCTACATGCTTCTGGCAAAAGTTTGCATAAATCAAGGATTCTTGGTTCACTCATATATATTTCAGGTGTTCAAGACAACTTCATCACAGCAATCCCTCTCTGGCCAGTCCAAACTCTACTGTTTTATGCAAATGTTTCCTAGATGTATATAAGACTTTATAGCAGTGTGCAGAGGGTTCATGGAGAATTTTGTTTTAAAGCAGAACTATGGGGTTAAGGCTTTTCCCCATAGTTCTCCTTAGGGTAACAGGAGGACACAAACTAGCGTCCTCCCGTCACCCTAGGCTCAGTATACCGCGAGCTGCTGCTCGCGGTATACTAAGACGCCGCAGCTGAAGCGGATCCCGACAGTTATGTCTGGATCCGCCCAGCTGTGTGAGTGACAGCTGGCTCCCGCCCCCTCCCCCGTCCGTTCCGCCAGTCAGTGCTGGGGATCAGACGGGGGAATCCAGCCCCTCCCCTGTCACAGCAGAGAGCCGTGACAGGATCGAGAGGTGAGCGAACGCCGGTATGTGTTTGCTCACCTCCCGATCTACTGAGCCGACCTGTGACAGTCTCATTGTCACAGGTTGGCTAGAACTATGAGGTGAGTGAAAAGCACTCACCTCATAGTTCTCCTTTAACACCTGGCCTGGCTTCACCTCATGGGGAGGCTCACTCTTTCTGTTGCATTCTCTGTGAGATCAAGTAAATGTAGAGTCCAACAAAGCAAGTGGCACTCCATTGGAATGGCTCTGCCAGGTGGATGAAGTTTGGTTTTCATTCAATGATTTATATAGCACCACCAATTTACAGTATGTAGTGCTTCATATACCATTTATATCTACAAGGACTACAAGGAATCACACAGTGTACTAGTATCGGTATCGGTGCATCCCTAATTATTAATGACTTGCAGACAAGCAAATTCTGCCATTTTTTTCTTGTTTGGATCCAACTTAAAGGAGTTGTAAGGTCCCAGCATACACTCTCCTGTTATAACAACAGCATTGTAATCGGAATACATACCGGAGTTGTTTTTGATAATGCAATCAAAGCTTACTTTTATCCCTTCTTTACAATGAGAGCTGACTTCTATCTGTCCATCACTTCCTAGATTCACAGTGTGCTTTGTGTCTCCTTCCCTGCAGCTTGATGCGACGCAATCTTCGTTTTCTCAAGACTACATATCCCATCATGCATTGCTTCCAGCAAGCAATGATAATGTTACATTGTTCAGACATTGAGTTGTAGTTCAGGCGGCAGGCTCTGTGAGAGTGGTGACAAGAGGAAGTGCAAATTCACAGTGCTGAGTGACATTGTGTCACTGCACACGGGAAGTACATCCTATGGGCATCTTCAATAATCTTACAAACGTCTAGATGGATCTGGTTATTATGAGTGGGATAGAACTTATGGAAATTCAATATAGAAAAACAGATTTATTTTTAGCTTTTGACCACAGATACCCTTTAATTGTCTCACTCTGCTTCATTTAGAAATTGATTATGATTTGCATGCAGTATGCAACAGCAGGAAATCAATCAGAGCACATATAGTGTATGTAATTGGCGCTGATCTTCAAACACACGTCAAGCATTCTGACTTTGATCTGCAGCCACCGGAGTCGCAGGAAGCTTTGTCACGGGTGGAACACCTGTAATCGCCTAAACTGCCTAAAATTGTGCTGACTGCAGATTTCTAGAGGTAGGAAGAGAGTAAATGGGGCGTATTGTGTGTGCTGTCACCTGGGACATTAAAGAATAATCATTATTTCAGAGGCTCGCCTCCTGCCATTAACACAAAGGTGTTCCAGCATATTAGTGTCAGAGCAGAAAACAAGCTTTAAATCTTACAGCTGAGGTCAGGATATCCCCATTGCGTGCCACGTGTTTCAGCTAAAAGAAAAACCCATGTTCTTCCTCAAATGTATTACAGAATTCCCTTTTTCCCAGAGATTCTTCAGTGAAACCAACCAGGTTAGGGCGAGGTGGGTCAACAGAAGGATCATAACTGTGCATGATGGACGCTAGCAGGACAAGGTCCTTTCAGACCCAAGACTAAAAGGTCAAAGTGCACCTCCTTTAAAGGGGTTCTAAACCCTCTGGTTTTTTTTGCCTATATCTACTGCTATCAAGCAGTAGATATAGGTAAAAAGGTAAAAAAAGACAAAAAAAACGCTTTATCAGCAGTCTAAACTTACCTTGTTTTCGCTGCGCGCTCCCGCCGAGAATACGAAACTGTTCATGCGGCCGCAAAGCATCTTGGGGCGGGCGCATGCGCAGTTCGGATTCTCGGCCGGGAGACGCAAGGTAAGTCTATGGACGCGTGCACCCGCATGCAGACACCGCTGGATCGGAAAGTGCCAGCAAGCAGAGAGGAGAGCCGCCGCACCGCTGGATGGACAGATGAAAACATCAGGAAAGAGGAGGAAGATCGGATTAAGAGACATCATTTAAGGTAAGTGCTAACATTAACATGGGGGGAGGGGAAAGAAATATCCTTTAATGTCACTTTAACTTAAGCTGCAAACTACTTTAGCAGCGTAGGATGCAGGTCTCTCCTTTCTCCCCCAGGTGTCCCACAGCCTGACTCTGGCGATGGGGTCCCATATCAAACCCATAATGGAGCCCCCTGGCTCCGTTGTATGGTCTGCGGTGACTGTAGGCTCTGTGTTTTGTGAATGGAAAGGAGGAAGGGGGGGTGTAGATCAGGGTTGCCAACAAGTGAAACCCGAACACTCTAGCACTGCGCGGCAATTTTTTTTTCGTGAATATACAGGAGAGAGCAAAGAGAGACAGCCAGTAGAGAGAGAGAGAAAAGACAGCCAGTGGAGAGGGTGAGGAGAGACAGCCAGGAAAGAGCAAGGAGAGATAGCCTGGAGAAAGTGCGAGGAGAGACAGCCAGGGGAGTCCAAGGAAAGACAGCCAGGAGAGAGCAAGGAGAAACAGCCAGGAAAGAGAGCAGGGAGCGAGGTGAGGAGAGACAGCCAGGAAAGAGAGCGAGAAAAGACAGCCAGGAGAGTGGGCAAGGAGAGACAGCCAGGAGAGAGAGCAAAGAGAGAGAGCGAAGAGAGACAGCCAGGAAAGAGAGCGAGAAAAGACAGCCAGGAGAGTGGGCAAGGAGAGAAAGCCAGGAGAGTGTGCCCTTCAAGATTTATCTGCACCTTGTGTTTTAGACAGCTCCTTGCTCCCCAAGTTCCAGCATCCCTCTATGTCCCGTGCCTCCTCCTTGGACTCAAGTTGGAACACCAGGGCCCCGTGGTTGGCCCTTTCCACCTGACATTGTGACATCTTGTGTCTGGGTTTCAGCTGGCCTGAAACCCAGACACACCACATACAGGACTCAAATCCCGGACTATTGGGTGAATCCCTGACAGGTGGCAAGCCTAGTGTAGATGTGACCATAGTACTGGGGTCTATAAGACGTGCAGCGCTTACCCCGGGACCGGCCGGGAAGTAAAGTAACTTTAAAAGTAATTTTCAATCTCTTTAAATCTGCAGCTTTAATCAAAATAATATCTAGTGATCCTACCATGAAGATCCTTGTTCAGGCACTTCCTGTTATCTAGCCATTTTAACGCACATTGCACAGGCATCGTCCACTGTTGTCACCTTTAGAGCTTGTAGACAGAAAATGGCTTCAAAGAGGCTTCACTGAAATGCATGAAAAAGGTGAAAAGAGTATTTTATTTTGTTTAATACACGATGCTTCAGTGCATTTAGAATGTCATCCAATTAGTGTTTTTTTTCCCACATAAATAGTTATTGTGTGCAATCACAGGGGGTGATGTGATGTGGTCAGTAGATGTAAACAGTTCTTGGTGAGGATTGGGGAAGTTTGACTGTTTCAGAACAGCACTATACCCCCCCCCCGTAGATCATGCACATGAATACGGAGCCTGTCCTTTGTGTGTACAGGGATTCGCTTTTTCCAGTTCTGCATTTCCTCCTCTGCGTCCACATTTCCAGCACATGTTCTGGTCCTGGAAATAAACAAATGTGAGACACATCAGATGTCAGGTCACACTTTTATATGTCACAGAGGCCATCTGCTTCTCCCACATCCCCCCAGTATTCCACTATGGGGATCACGGGTCACCAACTTGCATGTCTTACAATCATATGGTCAGAGGGTGTATAGCACGAGGTGAGGGGTGATTGGATAGAAATCGACTTTATCGCTTTATCGTGACTGCTTAGGCAAAATTGTATTTAAAAGAATGTAATTGCATTGGCTTTCTAACAAAGCCGTGTTATCATCATGGCAGCTCTGGCATGACAACCCTATGACTTCATTTATAAACAGAGGATCAGGGTTAGCATTAGAGTTGGTGTTAGCATTAGGGATAGCATTAGGGATAGTATTGGGTTAGTGTTAGCATTAGGGTTAGTGTTAGCATTAGGGTTAGTGTTAGCATTAGGGATAGCATTAGGGTTAGTGTTAGCATTAGGGTTAGTGTTAGTATTAGGGTTAGTGTTAGCATTAGGGATAGCATTGGGTTAGTGTTAGCATTAGGGTTAGTGTTAGCATTAGGCTTAGCATTAGGGATAGCATTAGTATTAGTGTTAGCATTAGGGATAGCATTAGTATAAGGGTTAGCATTAGGGTTAGTGTTAGTATTAGGGTTAGCATTAGGGATAGCATTAGTATTAGGGTTAGCATTAGGGTTAGTGTTAGCATTAGGGTTAGTGTTAGTATTAGGGTTAGCATTAGGGATAGCATTGGTATTAGGGTTAGCACTAAGGTTAGTGTTAGCATTAGGGTTAGTAAGCAGGAAGCAAGCTGCGAAATGCGTTGAAGATTGGGTCACCCGTTTTGGAAAGTTTCCATCTTTTTGGATACCTTGCTTTAGGACTACGTTGTACATCAATGAACGGAGCCTAGAAGGTTGTAGGATTATTTAATATACTATGGATTGGAATTCAGCTACATACACACAGTATTGCTGAGCATGAAAAGAACACCATTGAGATGTATTTAATGCTTTTATCTGAGTATTAATAAAATTGTGATGGTTTTACAAAAATTGTATTGTTGAGTGTGGTTGTGTTCGCAAGGTACCTTTAAAGCCCCCATTTGTTGTGGTGTTACTCTGTATTAGGGTTAGGGTAGCATTAGTGTTGGGGTTAGTAATAAGGTTAGTTTTAGCAGGTTAGTATTAGAATTAGGATTACCAATAGGGTTAGCATTAAGATTATTGTTAGCATTAGGGTTTGCATTATGGTTAGTGTTAGCATTAGGGATGGCATTAGCTTAGGGTTAGCAATAAGGTTAGTATTAGTTAGCATTAGGGTTAGTGTTAGGGTTAGCATTAGGATAGCATTAGCTTTAGGGTTAGTAATAAGGTTAGTATTAGCATTAGGGTTAGTGTTACGGTTAGCCTTAGGCTAGCATTATCTTTAGGGTTAGTAACAAGGTTAGTATTAGTTAGCATTAGGGTTAGCAAAATGTTAGTGTTAGGTTTAGTATTAGTGTAAGCATTAGGGATAGCATTAGTGTTAGGGTTAGCATTGAGGTTAATGTTAGCATTAGGGTTAGTGTTAGGGTTAGCATTAGGATAGCATTAGCTTGAGGGTTAGTAATAAGGTTAGTTTTAGCAGGTTAGTGTTAGAATAAGGATTAGCAATAGCGTTACTGTTATCATTAGAGTTAGTGGTAGGATTAGCATTGAGGTTAGTGTTAGGGTTAACACTGGGTTTAATTAGTGTTAACCACATGACTTTGTTTTTATACAATGGGTCAGCATTAGTGTTAACATTAGGGTAAGTGTTGGAATTCATGTTTGGGTTAGCATTAAAGAGGAATTTTCCCTCTATCATCAAAATAACAACAAATACACCTTTAGAAATGTCTAGCAATAAGAATCTACATACAGATACTTCTAGATAATTGCCGGCTTTGTATTCTTTGAATACCTCATATTTCTTTTTCTCCCCATTCTTCTCACAGTGGCCATTTTAACTAAGGAAAGGTTACTAGATCTCCCTTTACTTCCTGGAACTCTGGCACATGTGACTAGGACATGTGACCATTCACATCATCTCATGGGAGATTACAGATGAGATTTCCCAGCAATGCTCTGCTGATGTAATCTTCCCAGGATGCAACGGTTGGGCACAGAATACATAATTTGTGTCAAAGAGAACCAGGAAGTAAAAAACAAGAAATTGTAAGTAAAACAAAAGTATGTTTGTTTAACCAATGAATGTGAGATGATTTCATATCAGCCTGCAGAGCTTTATGTTGATGTGATTTTTTAATGCAAGGGTTAGTATTAGCATAAGGTTTAGGGTTAACATTAGGGTTAGAGTTAGGTTTTGGGTTGTAGTTAGGATTAGGGTTCCTTTGTGCCTTAATTTTCAACAGCATGTTCCCAGCAAGTGAGGGGCTGTCTTTTGGCACAAGAACCCTTTCCTAACCCCCAGGGCCCATTTAAAGCCCATTGAAATCTTTGGAACCACCAGAAACCAAAGATTTGGTTTGACCTTCCACATTGACTGCCATGCATTTCACCAATATGATGACATTTCGTTGCAATCTCCAGATCGCCAACATTTTAGGGAAATAAAAACCCTTAATTGTGCTCCTCTTTACTCCTGTTCCACTCTCTTAAAGGAGAACTATGGGGTTAAGGCTTTTTCCCATAGTTCTCCTTAGGGTAACGGGTGGACGCAAACTAGCGTCCTCCCGTCACCCTAAGCTCAGTATACCGCGAGCTACAGCTCGCGGTATACTGAGACGCCGCAGCTGCAGCGGATACCGACAATTATGCTGGGATCCGCCCAGCTGCGTGAGTGAAAGCTTGCTCTGCCTCTCTAGAGGCAGACCCAGCTGTACCCGCCCCCTCCCCTGTCACGGCAGAGAGCTGTGACAGGATCGAGAGGTGAGCGAACGCCGGTATGTGTTCGTTCACCTCCCGATCTACTGTGACCCGTTTCATTGTCACAGGTCGGCTAGAACTATGAGGTGAGTGAAAAGCACTCTCCTCATAGTTCTCCTTTAAAGTGCACAGCAGGAGTGCAGACCTGGTAACTCAGCACAGGGATGGTGGTAGCCCCTCATAATTGGCGCAGCAGGTGTAAGGACCCAGGAACTCTGTGCAGGGATGGTGGGAGCCCTTCATAATAGACACAGCAGGTGTACAGACCCGGGAAATCAGTGCAGAGATGGTAGGAGCCCCTCATAATGGACACAGCAGGTGTAAAGACCCGGGAACTCAGCACAGGGATGGTGGGAGCCCCTCATAATGGGCAATGCAGGTGTAAAGACCCGGGAACTCAGGACAGGGATGGTGGGAGACCCTCATAATGGGCACATCAGGTGTAAGGACCCAAGAACTCAGTGCAGGGATGGTGGAAGCCCCTCATAATGGGCACAGCAGGTGTACAGACCCAGAAACTCAGCACAGGGATGGTGGGTGCCCCTCATAATGGCCACAACATGTGTGCAGAAAGTACAGAGATCTCACCAATATAGTCCCCAAGAACTAGAAGGAACTGTCCAATAATTTAACCCTTCAGCATCTACCACTGTAATATTGGTTATGGGTGGACTAACCCTTTAATGTTACAACCTTTTGGGGCCACTCTACAGATTGGTTGCAGGGGCTCTGTAACATTTATTGACTCCTCGGTGTGTACGGATGCTGTTGACACCCTTTCCTTATGTATACTGATGTGAACCATTTGCTTTCCCCAGCGTGCTGCTGAATTCTCACACACAATAAGCCAGTAAACTGTTCTGTTCTGTTCTCCTGTCTCATTATTGTGCCGAGTCAGCAAAATGTGCCTAAGACATCTATGTAGACTTCTCAACATGTGCACACTGGCTCTCGGTTCTCAGGCTTCGAGGCCGCGCAGGTCTCCACACGCCCTTCATGTACAGACTGTTTCACCCTGGGGGGACTGCTCCCTCCGTACAGGGGTGCGTTATATATGGCAGGGCTGCTATGGATGTGATAGGATCGGTTTTATTGCAATCCCATAATCACTTCACCCGATGGAAGAGTACAAAGAATTAAAGAGTACAAAAGAAAGAAATATCTAAAGCTAAAACTTTTTATTTCACGTTGGATAGAGAAGGGAATGGTAAAAGCCACTGTCAAGATTTTCCCTCCACTTCCTGTCCTGTATACACAACAGGAAGTGAAAAGAAATCAATTTCTTAGACTTGTATATCATTAAATAAATATCATAACAACCCTTCATAGTTCAGTTATAGATCGCATTTTATTTTGAGTTTATTGCTCATTTTTTACCTGAGAATCTGCTTTGACATACGGTAATCTGTTTTTATTATTGTTCTCTAGGCCATCGAATTTATGAATCTCTTTCTTGAATATGTATGTATGTATTTATTATAACTATACTTATTTTCTTTTGTTACACTTATATCTTTTACAATCTGTAAATTTATATTTGGAATTACATTTGTACAATTTTGTAGCCCTGATGAAGGGGCAGTGGTTTGGCCCTGAAATGCGTTGACTGTTTCATGTGATCTAACTAATCATTATTAAAGCGATTTGGACTCTTTTTACCATTTGGTCTGGTGTGCCTCCTGTCTGTGTATGGTTTAAGTCTCCGGAACAAGGGTCTCTTTTAGAAGATTTAAAAAAAAAAATCGTTTTTCATCAATAAAACCACTTGGGACACTACTGTGTTGGTGGCGACCACACCTGTTCACTTCAACGGAGCTTCTCTAAGACCCCCCGTTTAAGTTTGGGGTCCTTACTTTGTGAGATCAGCTACAACAAAGGGATAGAGCTCCATGAAAGAAACATTTATTAAAATTGTTAGACACTTACAATAAGGAATCCTTTTATTGCGACTATTAACTAAGAGATCCTTTCAACTGTTACTACTAAGTGTCTACAATATAATATCCTATTATTGTCATTATTCATTGTCTACAATAAGAGATCCTAATCATTGTCTAGAATATAACATTCTATTAATTGTCAATATTGATTGCCTACAATCGGAGATACTATTAATTGTCTATTATAAGCAATCCTGTTAATTGTCATTATTCATTGTCTACAATATAAGGGATTCTATTAATTATCATTATTAATTGTCCAGAATATAAGGGATCCTTTTAATTGTCTATTATACGGGATCCTATTAATTGTCATTATTAATTGTCTACAATAAAAGGGATCCTATTAATTGTCAATATTAATTGTCCACAAAATACGGGATCCTATTAAATGTCATTAATAATTGTCTACAATATAAGGGATCCTATTAAGTGTCTACAATATAATGGATCCTATCAATTGTCATTATTAATTGTCTACAATATAAGGAATCCTATTAATTGTCATTATTAATTGTCTACAATATGAGGAATCCTATTAATTGTCATTATTAATTGTCTACAATATAAGAAATTCTATTAATTGTCATTATTGTCTACAATATAAGGGATCCTATTAATTGTCACAATTCATTGTCTATGTTCCTGGTGCCTCTAACCCATTTAAGATAATATTATGTATCAGCTTTGGGTGCTCACATACTTAGAAGCAGGAATAAAATTCCGTGCTGCATCTTTTATATTTTCATTTTACAAAGACTGTACATTTCATTTTACATAACATTGCAGCATTTCTTTTTGTTTTTTGCCCCCATCAGAGTTCTGTATAATTGAAGAATTACATTGAGCAGCAGCAGCTGTTACGCAACCTCCAGCAATATCCGGTCTTGCAGTAAAGTGACCTTTCTGTTACTGGTAATAGCGGCACGCTGGACGTCACAGTTGGCAGTCTGTCGTCACTGGCACTCTGCTCCTGTTTCATCACCACACCCAGGATCAGGCAGGATGTAGAAACCAGAATCCAGCTACTGACATTCTAATTCTTCATTGAGACATTTCCTGTCACTCTTCTCTAACAGAATATGAACATATATATTGATGTAGAGCACAATACAGGGAGCTGGTGCCTAACCTGCAGCCTGGGGGTGGCATGTTGCCCTTTGACACTTACTGTGAGGTCCTCAGGGGCCCCAGGAAAGAAGTATTCTATGTTTGGAGCTTACTCAAGTCTTAAACTGGCTTCTAGTACCGGTAGTTAAAGACAAGAAAAGTGTAAATACACACATTTTTAAAAGAAGAAATGTTCATTTATTATTTTTTTGCATTTGGGCCTGCAAAATCATAGTGGATGGTGGGTGCAATGCTCTGGCTCCTGCTGCAGACTCTTCCTTCTGCCCCTGACTGTACCAAGGTATGGATTTTCAGGTACAGGGATGTGAGGAAATATCAATGGATATCGGATTGCGGACTGTGATGTGACCATGTTTCAAGTTGCACCCTGAATATAGGTGTAACACGAAACATGGTAAAAAAGTGGAGTTATTCTTTAAATGTCTTAGTTTAATTATGTTGCAATATCTTGCTTTTTCTGTGCTGTCCATCTTTTTTCAGTTTTTACTGTTCTTTTTTGTTCTCTGATTATTTATAATGGATCTAGCTCGGGGCTGGATTAACATGGAGGCTAATGGAGCGCCAGCTCCAGGCCCACCACCTAAAATAGGCCCGGCCGACCCGAATTGCCATGGTATGCCTTGCGGCAATCCGGGCCAGCCAGGCTAAGCAAAATCAGACAGAGGCGCCGACAGCTCTCTAATCAGAGCTGCCGGCACCTCTACATGAGCGAGCGGACGCTTTATTAGTATTATAACATAAATAAAACTTGCTAAGGTAATCTTGGTAGCAGTATAGAAGTGAACAATGCGTCGGTATACAAACAACATAACAATGAAAATAAAGTCTAGCTTATGACCATAAACACACCTTCAGTACTTGAAAACAACTAGTATATCTTGAGATGCCCAGTTTCTACCCCCCGGTAGAAGTCCAGTATTGCCCCCCTCATATGACAAGAGATACACGAATTGTACCCCATCACATTACATGAGCTGCCAAGACAGTATCTACTTGCATGGTATGAGATGCCCAGTTTGTACCCCCTTGCATGGTATGAGATGCCCAGTCAGTATCCCCTCATATGGTATGAGATGCCCAGTTTGTACCCCTTCATATGGTATGAGATGCCCAGTTCGTACCCCCTTGTATGATATGAGATCCCCAATTAAAAACCCCCTTAAATGGTATGAGATGCTGTTTGTACCCCCTCGTATGGTATGAGATGCCCAGTATGTACCCCCTCGCATGGCCCATTCTACCTTGCTGTCTCTTTGCATACACAGTGCCCAGAGATCGGGGACATTTGCTCTCTTACCTCCATGCCCAGCTTCTGTTTCAGGACCAGAGCAGCGTACAGGTATCCGTTCCTGCCTACAAACAGTTTGTCTGACCCACACTCGGAAGCCCTGCGGCTCGCAGATGTCAGACAGCTCTAGGAGGCGTTTCAGCTGCCTATTGAAGTCCCCCTGCTTGGCCACCTTGTAGATCATAGTAGCCACAGCGTAGACCCCTGCACTGCCCAGCAGAAACAATGCATGGGTGTCTGTGTCCTGCTACCGGTCATAGTAGAGCAAAAAAAATCTAAAACTCCCCTCTTCGTGTGAGCCCCTAGACAGTGGGCCCTGGGCAAATGACCACTTTGCCCTCTGAATAAAGTGGCCCTTCCCCAGTCTCCACCAACTCCTATAGCATGTTCACAAACTCCAACCATCTCTGTGGTATGTCTGCAGTCACTAACCATCTCCTATAGTATGTCTTCAGTCTCTGACCAACTTCTGTATCGTTTCTGTCCCCCAAGGCTCTGCTTGCCCTACATGATCACCGGAGGTGCAAGCATGCCACCTCGTTCCCCAAAGCTCTGCTTGCCCTCCATGGTCACCGGAGGTGCAAGCATGCCACCTCGGTCCCCAAAGCTCAGCTTGCCCTTCATGGTCACCGGAGGTGCAAGCATGCCACCTCGGTCCTCAAAGCTCAGCTTGCCCTCCATGGTCACCAGGGGTGCAAGCATACCACCTCGATCCCCAAAGCTCTGCTTGGCCTCCATGGTCACCAGGGGTACAAGCACGCCACCTCGATCCCCAAAGCTCAGCTTGCCCTCCATGGTCACAGGCGGTGCATGGTTCCTGATACAACTTTTGCTCTAACTATGATGCCATCGGATCCTACAGCCAAGCCAGTGGTATATACTACATTCAGGAGTAAAATAATGAACATGTGAAGAACCCGTAAAATGCGTGACCCGGCCCCTCTCCCGTGTCACTGTATAAATGTTATTATTTGGTGACTGTAGCTGGCAACACTTCACAGTTCACTAATGATCCCAACGTGTGACATTGCCAAGACCTGAATCACCATCTTATTTCATCTCATGAGCCGAGATGATAAATCACAACATAATACGGCATGACAATAACAATGGGTCACGTCTCACACATCCTCCTCGGGCTGTATTAAGTCGAATTAATTATCATTACGCCAGGCAAGCTCTCGGTAATGGGCGGCAGAGTTATTTGGCAACATTGGTATCGTGCTAACCAACTTCTAAAGAACTATAAGAAATGTTATGTTACATAGTTACATAGTATTTGAGGTTGAATAAAGACATTAGTCCATCAAGTCCAAACTATTAGGATCTCATTCTAGGAGTACCTGTACCCCTGTATATTACCTGTACCCCTGTATATTACGGTCCCTTAAGAAATCGTCCAAAAGTTTCTTGAACAATTCCACATTATTTGCTGAAATCACCGCCTGTGGCAGTGAGTTCCAGACCCTAACTGATCTTACTGTGAAGAACCCCCTTCGCCCCTTGTGCTGGAATTTTTTTTCCACCAATTTTAGGTGATGGCCTCTAGTTTTTGTAATGGAGTTAATTTTAAACAGTTTATCGCTAATGTTGCTACCACCATTAAACATTTTGTACATGGAGATCATATCCCCCCTTAATCTCCTCACCTCTAATGTGAACATGTTTACATTTAGTAGCCTTGTCTCGTAGCTCTGGTCCTCCATACCCCTAATTAGTTTGGTTGCCCTCCGCTGGACTTTTTCCAACTCAAGGACATCTTTTCTTAGTACTGGTGACCAGAACTGGACCGCGTACTCCAGATGAGGTCGAACCAATGATCTATAAAGTGGCAAAATTATAGACTTGTCCCTGCAATACATCCCCTTCTTAATACAGGACAAGACCCTGCTAGCTTTGTTTACAGCAGCCTGGCACTGCAAACTACCTTTCAGTTTGTGGTCTACAATGACCCCCAAATCCTTCTCCATTTCTGACTTCCCCAGCGGCATACCCATAATTGTATAACCCATTTGTTTATTTTTAATTCTAAAGTGCATTACTTTGCATTTATCGACATTAAACCTCATCTGCCATGTGATTTAAGTAAGACGTTCCTGCATCTGATCTGACTGTAGAGTAGTGTTCAACCCTAACTTGAAGTTTGAGAAAGCCCTCTGTGTCATAAACAGGGCCGTATTTCTCACAAGGCTAACTGAGGCCCGGCCTCGGGACAGCAGGGAGTAGAGGGGCAGCAGGGGTGTGGAATTCCTATCTCCCAATGCCTGGGACATTCAGTTCTGGGCGCCGGGCGGGTAGTTGTTTTCTACATTTAGCCCTGCTTTGGGCAAGCAGAGCTAAATGTAGAGCGGGGAAGCTGCTGCTTGTTTTGTACAAGTGATCTTGGCGCATTGAAGAACCTGGCATTGGGGCAGCAGAGAGAGTAAATCCAGCCCTGGTCATAAACAATTGCCATGGTTTTGTTTCCATTAAAAATCTTTTTCTTTTTTTTTTTCCATCTTTTTATTGAATCTCAGTGATGCTGATCTCCTCCAGCCTCTTCCTTGCTACGTGCACCCAGTGATGCAATCACTGGGTCTATCTGCTTCTATGTGCAATGCATAGCATCTGGCCTCAGTACTCTGCCTCAGTACTCCTCTCAGGAGCCCTCAGCCCTCATGCAAGCAGTGGGTGGGATCTTGGGAGGAGTTATGCAAATATTAAAATGGTGGGTGTCAGTCACAATAAGGAGGAGGAGTGGGCATTCCTTAGCACGATGTATTTGCAGACCAGCCAAGGCAGTGCCCACATGTGATGTGGAGCCTCAATGGTTGAAAGAACTGAAATCCAATTAATGAGGGGCCAGGGTCAGTCGGGCTGGGGAGCTAGATGATGCTGGGTGTTCTCAAGCCAGGAAATGAAGCGGGCTCTGTCTGACTTGCTGCAGCTTCTAATGCACATGGTGAGAAGCTCGCAGTGTGCAGTGAAATCAGAGGAAGACATTTCAGTCCAGGAGAGGAGCCGGTACAACTGTGCAAGACTGAAGGGAAGAAAAAAAAAAGTGGAGTATTCCTTTAGGTAGCTGCACCTCCATGGACACCGGATTGGGCGACGTGCCGCTTCTTGCGCCATTTCACATGCGTCTCTCTAGATGCGGTGGATGCTTTCAGACAACTGATTTCACAAGAGCAAGAAAACTGCTGGTGGATATTTAACATTGACAGCTGATTGCTATCTGGTGCAGACTGAAATGCGGAGAATGAGGAGACGCTAGATTTCCCGCAGCGTTGTCTGTCTGTCTCGCTCTGGCACATCCAATGGCTGAAGGCTAATTCCTGTCACATCCCAGAGTGACTGTGCGGAGCGATTTACAGGAGGCACAACAGCGGGCACTCACCTCATCTCTGGAATCCTCACAACCAACTTCTCTTATCTGCTTCCCTTTGGTCTGTGGAGGATATCAATGAAAGTGTTTTCTTATATCTCATCGACAAGAGCAAAACAATTTCCATTAATCCAATGCACAGTCATTTTGGTGTCACCCCTTCTGAAAAGTCGGGCACTTGGTCACGGACCGAGAGCCTGACAGCTGCAGGAGAGAGAGGAGGGGACCCAGCGGCATCCCTTATCCCGCCGGCCAACGCCCCCCCTCTCTCTCACAAGATGGCCGCTGGCAGGAAACAGCGCATGACATTATCACGCACCTGGTGACGTCACGGGCATGCACAATGACATCACGGCAGGGTGTCACTCGGCACCCGCTCCAGGTGACACCCGGCCTCGGGATGCCCCTGCTATGTTCTCTGCAATGTTATCTCAAGCAGTGTTATCAGCCCTGCCTTGTTCACCTCATTGAACTACAGAGCAGCCCTGGAGAGGAGGGGGTATTCCAGGGATCTCAAGTCTCCCTGATGTTCAGGGAGTCTCCCTCTTTTACTGTAGTACTGGCACACTTCCTGTCCTAGTGTGACAGCACTGCTTTTCTTTCTTTCTTTCTTTCTTTCTTTCTTTCTTTCTTTCTTTCTTTCTCTCTCTCTCTCTCTTTCTTTCTTTCTTTCTTTATCTTGTTAATCCCCCCTCTCTCTCTCTCCCTCTCTCTCTCTTTTTCTCTCTCTCTCGCTCTCCTATACACCCAGGCATCTATAATTAGAACACAGTGACACTTTTTATATTTGGCTGAGTGACACGGGTTATTTGCACTCGCTCACCCCGTAGTCTGAGGGCAATGCTTGTGTATAACCTCCAGTGTCTGCTCACATCTGGACCAGCACATCGATGATCATGTGACCCGTCCTTGCTGTCGGAGCAGATTTGATGGGGGACATGACGCATGTATATATCAGATTTCTGTATATATCAGGCTTCTGTAGATATCAGGCTTCTGTATATATCAGGCTTCTGTATATATCAGACTTCGGTATATATCAGACTTCAGTGCCCGGGTCTGCAAAAGGCGTGTACCCGGGCACAGGATTCCAAAACCCGACTGTCCGGGTCATTCCCATACGGGTGGCAACCCTAACTGTATATGTTCAGATGAAAATTGCTGAAGTTATTTTTAAGCTGAACTATGAGCTCTACCTGTAATCCTTCTTTATAATAAATTCCCACCATCGTCTGCACACCCGCTGGTATGTCAGCTCACTGTTGGAATGCCTGTATTGGGTGATGTGATTGAGAGCAGGCCGAGAGAAGGGGTGAGGGATGGAAACTGCTAAATCAAGTGTTTTTACAGCTCCTCTGATGGTGCCAGTTTGTGTCATTAGCAAGCAGACTGATGGAATTGGCTTAGGTGTTTGAGGACTAAAGATGGTCGTTGTCAGCAGGTCACAGGAACAGTGTGGGAACAGAGTGAATTTAAAGGTAAGTAACCACTAAGCATGATCACGGGGGGCTTATTAAATCCCACTGACTCCAATATGTGGAAACAATTCCTTCCATTACCAACAGTGATGGGGCGCTATTCACTGAAACCAATGCTGGGGCCCTATTCCTCCCACTGACACCAGTGATAGGGTACCATTCCTCCAACTGATACCAACGATGGGACACTATTCCTCCAACTGACACCCACAATGGGGCATTATTCCTCCCACTGTCACCAGCTATGGAGCACTATTCCTCCCACTGACAAAATCAATGGAACACTATTCTGCCCAGTGGCACCATCTATGGGGCACTACTATTCCACCTGGCGTCACCAACTATGAGGCAATATTCCTCCCACTGACACCAATGCTTGGATACTATTCCTCCCAATGTCACCAATGATGGGGCACCATTTCTCCCACTGACACCAATAATGGGGCACAATTCCTTCCACTGACACCAATAATGGGGCACTATTCCTCCCACTGACACAAATGACGGGTCACTAGTCTTCCCACTGAGACCAATGATGGGACACTATTCCTCCCACTGTCATCAATGATGGGACACCATTTCTCCAACTGACACCAATGATGGGACACTATTCCTCCCACTGTCACCAATGATGGGACACTATTCCTCCCACTGACACCAATGATGGGACACTATTCCTCCCACTGTCACCAATGATAAGACACTATTCCTCCCACTGACACCAATGATGGGACACTATTCCTCCCACTGTCACCAATGATGGGACACTATTCCTCCCACTGACACCAATGATGGGACACTATTCCTCCCACTGACACCAATGATGGGACACTATTCCTCCCACTGTCACCAATGATGGGACACTATTCCTCCCACTGACACCAATGATGGGACACTATTCCTCCCACTGACACCAATGATGGGACACTATCCCTCCAACTGAGACCAATGATGGGACACTATTCCTCCCACTGTCACCAACGATGGGATGCTATTCCTCCATGACACCAAGTATAAGACGTTACCATTTCTCCCATTGTTACCAATTATAAGGCACTATTCCTCCCACTGACACTAACTATAGGGCACTATTCCTCCCACTGACAAGAAAAATATTGAAATAATCCTCCCAATCCCTCCAATAATGGGACACTATTCATCCCATTGGTTTTATATTTTGCCTAAAAATACCTAAAACCAACATATAAAAAAAATCATAAGTGCACCGGCCACCTTTTCTACCCTCCCTCCATTTACAGGAGACCATTTCCTGTAATTACAGGTGAACTCTGAGAAATACAAACTGAAACCTAAACAATGTACAGCATGTCTCTGAATGACCAGACTTGTCCACGTTCCAGTGAGAAGGTTTCTGTTCCATCATAGAATGTTTTTAGTTACTCCGACACTTTCTGGCAGATTTGATCACCTGACTTCCACAGAAGTCATTGCCCAATTCTCTCACGGAATGTACTCCTTACATGTGGGACTTGGCATGTAGCCTGCGGATTTCATTCTACAGCTCCCTTTGTCCAATCAGAATGCAGGAATGTAACGGCTTTCTTTAGAGGATGTGCATCCTGTCCACATGTTGCATGCCTTAGGTATGACAAGTGGGTGGTGGGACCGTGTGTCAGCGCTATGGTATACAAACTATGCTGCAGGTGTTTATGTCCCGCCTGCTTCCAGAAACGTGCAAGGAATAAATTAACTCTTTCACAAGAAGTATCGCATAGCACAAAGTGGATCTAAACACGATCACCAAAATCTCATTTAAGCTTTAACATGGTGATGTCGTCTCAACAGTTATTTTCGTTTAACTTTTGAAATCTGCAGCTTCAATTAAATAATGCCTGGCGATCCTGCCATGTTTAGGCACTTCCTGTTTGGTTTGACAACTGTCTTCCAGTTGTGCTCTTGCATTGTCACCCCGTCAGCTGCGATCCCCCTGGTTGGAGCCTACAAGTGGCCATGCTGACATGCATTGTACAAGAATGGTCTGCCTTTGTTACTATCAGGAAGCCAGTCCAGGGCAACGGTGTGCAGCCAAGGCTGGGGTGAGCGCCTGTAGACAGGAAGTGACTGAAAGGGGCTGGAGGACATCAGCAACACTAAGATGGGAAAAAGAATGAAAAAATGTAGAACAAAGTCAGAAAATGTATACAATTTGTTATTAATTGAAGCCAATATAATCCGCCCAGATTTTGTAGGCTTCTCACCGGGAAGGTCGATCTCCACCCTCTTGCCCTATGATGCTTTGTAGTTTATACCCCATTTCTGGGGACCCCAAAAATCGCACATACAGTATAAAGTTAAGAGATGTCTCCCTTGTTACCTTCAAAAATATCTTAGAGCAATATTGTACGTCTATGTGCATGGCAGGTTTGACATTTCAAATACTTAAAAGACCTCCAGGAGGTCCTAATTTATACCAAAGATGATTTAGTAAACTGTGTACCCGCCCATAAGGAACTAAGACCAGGTATAGATAATCTGAAATTTGGGGACACTGTAACGCTCATTGTGACCCAACATTGATTGTTACTGTGTCACCAAATCTTAACCCCTTCATGACTGAGGCATTTTTTTCATTTTTTACACGTTATAATCCCCATTTAAGGCCTGAAAATTCCTTAAAACCTTACAGGCCCCCCAACGGAGGTTCATTGATCTCCTCCCCAGCTTCCAGCCGACACCAAAGAAGCCGGGCCCAGGCGCGTAGGAGGGGGTGGTGTCGGGTGTGGGAGGAAAGGGGGGGTGCATGTTCACCAGCCCCTAGAAGCGATCTGGAGATAGCTGAGCCGCCAGAAACGCTTCTACTGTAAAGCCGACAGTCGGCTTTACAAGCTTAAACAGAGTCCCGGAGGCAAAAGCCGATGGGAGTCTGTTTAAACGGCCCCAATGCCAGTGATGTACACTTTACGTCACTGGTCATGAAGGGGTTAAAGTATAACTAAAGTCAAAAATGTTTTGTCCTATTATAGGAATAGTAGGGCACGGTGGAAACCCCTGTCAGGTTTTGTTTTCCGTCAAACCCCACTGCAAGGGTTAAGATTACTTCTGCCCGGAGTTCTTCTTCAATGATAATAACTGATGGGCAATTAGCATTTTCAGAAACCATGTCAGAGATTGGCGGCCCACATAGCTCTTTTATGACAGGTACACTTTGAATAGTCATGCATTGATTGCTTTTTTTTTCTGATCTGTGATTTTTTTTTTTTTTCTATCCCGGCCTAAATAGTGTTTGTTAAGAGATCGTTCAGCAGCTATTTTTCGGATATGACTGACCAGCTGAGTAAGCTGTGGTTGGTAAAGATCAAATCCAGCATTAGCCCAGACCAGAAGGCCAGAAATCATTAGAACAAAGGGGAACATGTTATGGAGTTCATGGTCCTCTTGGGTGACAGTGACAGTTTCATTCCATATAAGGAAGTGTTTTGTAACGTTCATTGACAATTATACAACTCGAATGAAAAACAAGTTTGACAAAAAGGCTACATAGATGGTGATGGGCGATGTTTCTTAGTCTGGCTCTCTCATAGGGTGTATGATGTGTGCTTTACCTTTCTGTGTTTGAACTAAGTATTGTGATATTGTTTTCTTGTTTTGTATAGTAATATTGAATTATTTGTAAATATGTATCATTTATTGATTTATTCATTATGAGGAGCTCCCGCCCTCCCTGCACTGAGTTCCTGGGTCTGTACACCTGCTGTGCCCAATCATGAGGGGTTCCCACTATCTCTGCACTGAGTTCCTGGGTCTGTGCACCTGCTGTGCCCAATCATGAGGGGTTCCCACTATCTCTGCACTGAGTTCCTGGGTCTGGGCACCTGCTGTGTCCATTATGAGGGGCTCCTACCATATCTGCACTGATTTCCCAGGTCTGTACACCTGCTGTGCCCATTATGAGGGGCTCCCACCACTCTGTGCTGTGTTCCCGTGTCTGTACACCCGCTGTGCCCATTATGAACAGCTCCCACCATCCCTGTGCTGAGTTCCCAGATCTCTGTACACCTCCTGTGCCCATTATGAGGGTCTCCCACCACCCTGTGCTGAGTCCTTGGGCCCAGAGTTCTTCTTTAAAGAGACATCACAAGACACAGTCTTCTCCTTGCACCCCTAGCTCTTCCAACTGTATCACAATGATGACATTATGTGTGGGCTTGTTGCAAACAAAACCGTCCCAGCCCAATCAGCTGTGGCCAGGGCATTCCCCACCCCTTTGTTATGTGTAGCTGCGGCCAGGACATCCCCCACTGTCACTGACAGCTCTATGTGGACACGGTGTGAACTCGGTTTGCACCAAGTCCATGTCCTTTTCCAGACTTTACAATACAATGGCTTGAAATCTAGTATCCATTCTTTGAAACCTTTCTGAACGCGTCCGTCTTGCTCCCATGCCGACCACTCAAATTTCCATTTTTCCAGGTCAGAGAGTTCGGAAAGGCGATGCTGCAGCCAGCCGGTGCACAACGGGTTAAGAAGAAATGACCCAATGTGAATTTAATGCAAGGAATTTAATTTTCAACCTAAAGACTGCGCATCTCCGCCGCCAAATGGCTGCTTTTAGGGAGCAACCCAGGTCACGGAGCCCGGCGCCTCTGCTGCGCTGTGCTTCTGAGAGTCTTAAAAAAAAAAGCAAGAAACACAATGATAACAAACAGTGCTATAAAATGTAAAAAAAAAAGGCTGCCGGGAGATTTTTCTCTTGCATGAAATGGTATTTTCTTCACATGAACCTCTGAATGACAAGTGAGGACACAGTGTACTGGATGTGGGGTTCCTTCCTCTTACTGGCGGTGTGCCAAGCTGTCCGCCCCAGACCTGGCAGGCTTGGCTGCATGCAGACAATTGTGTTTCATGTCCTTGGCTGCAGGGAAGGCTGGAGGAGACTGGACTTTGCTTGATGAAATGTCTCGTCAAGTGTTCTAGAAATTGTCACAATTAAAGTAGCTGTAAACATTCACTGAATGACTTCTAGTTTGCTCTGTGCACCATAAACAATCTCCATGTGATATTTTATCAAATACCATTTTCAGGGGTGTCCCGAGGCCACGTGTCACCCGGTCTCCAGACTGGGTGACACCCCGCCGTGTCGTCATCGCGCGTGACGTCAACTCGCGCGTGCGCGATGACGTCATCACGCATGCGCGGCCATCTGATTGACGCCTGCCGGACGGCCATGTTGGTGATATATGCCAGAGAGAGGAGGGGACGTTCACCTGGCTGGATGAGGTATGTCACCGGGTCCCCTCCTCTCTCCTGACACTGTTCGGCTCTCGGTCCATGACTGAGTGCCCTACTTTTTAGAGGGGGTGACACCAAAATGACTGTCACCCCTGCAATGGTGTCACCCAGGTGCGGGACACACACCCCACAACCACCTTGAGACGCCACTGACCATTTTGACCTTTTTTTTCTCCTTTGTTACATCTCAGGGCTGCTTATCTCCTGCTGCCTTTCTTGTCTACATGCCCTTTAGAAATGGCTGCCTGGCATCACTCAGTGCCGTTTTCCTGATGGTGACTACAGAGGATCATGTCTGTGTAATGTGCATTGGAACAGGCGCTTGTAGTCTTCATCAGAAGCCTGTGTGACGGGACAACGAAGGAGCATAGTTGGGTGACAGGGACAAAGCGTTGCCACCCTATAACAGGAATTGCATGAGCAAGCAACTTTAGGGCAGGACCCCCCCGGGATTATTTTGTGGAAAGCATATTTGATTCACAGTTCAACTTGTTCCTGTAAATTGTTTTAGAAACGTAAACGCCGAGTCCAACTGGAGAATGAAACATTCTAATGTTTACTCTGCTCAGATTCAGAGTAAACCTTTCCGGGATCCCTTGCTATCTGTTGTTGTTTTTTTTTAATTATTATTCTGAAGGCGGCCACTACCAGAATACAAAAAAAAACAGCAGATAGCAGGGGAAGCATTAGCTCCTCTGCTATCTGCCATCATTTCAGGAAGGTGCCTTCCAAACCCACCCCCACCCCCAGAAATGGAGAGAGCACCTCCCTGAAATAAGTTTTGGCAGGTTGGGATCCCTGGTCTGTACACCTGCTGTGCCCATTATGAGAAGTATGAGGAGCTCCCACCATTCCTGTGTTAAGTTCCTGCACACCTGCTGTGCCCATTATGTGGGGCTTCCACCATCCCTATGTTAAATACCCAGTTCTGTACACCTGCTGTGCCTATTATGAGGGGCTCCCACCATCCCCATGTTAATTACCCGGGTCTGTACACCTGCTGTGCTTATTATGAGGGGCTCCCACCATCCCCATGTTAATTACCCGGGTCTGTACACCTGCTCTGCCCATTATGAGGGGCTCCCACCATCTCTATGTCAATTACCCGGGTCTGTACACCTGCTGTGCCCATTATGAGGGGCTCCCACCATCTCTATGTCAATTACCCGGGTCTGTACACCTGCTGTGCCCATTATGAGGGGCTCCCACCATCACCATGTTAAGTACTCAGGTTTGTACACCTGCTGTGCCCATTATGAGGGGCTCCCACCATCTCTCTGCTGAGTTCTTGGTTCTGCACACCTGCTGTGCCCATTATGAGGAGCTCCCACCATCCCTGTGCTGAGATCCCAGGTCTGTACACCTGCTTGTCTTGGACTGTGGGGAGACATGCTTAGGGAACGCATGAACACTATGTTTAGAACATCAGGAATCATGGGACATTTCCTGACATTTAAAAATTCAACTCACTTGTTAAGTGCGCATTCCACGACTGAAAAGTTGGGGAATTGTAGTGGAGAGGGAGGGTGCAGAGATCCTCTAAAATACAAATATAAGTGCTTGGTCCAAAATAATGGAAAAACACCAAGGTAGTTGCTGCTGACAGGACCACCAATGCTCGTGTACCCCGAGGGCCACAGAGGTGTCACCGAGAAAAGATTGATACACATTTGAATGGTTTGGTTCCTCTGTCACGAAGTTGCTTCAGTTACTGGCCAGCCCCAGTAATCTGCTCCTGTAATTGTGAATCCGGAACCCACTCACGAAGGATCATCACCTGTGTGCTTTCCCACCCAACAATATAAGGAGTGTTATAGCAAGTGCGGCAAAGGGGCGGATTGGGAGCAGTTCAGGCGGTATCCATTATGATAAATACGGGCGAGTGCCTTGTATGTACACAATGCTAATCCCAGCAGAAGTTCTGCACACCCACATGGAGCTCCATGTAACCTTTATAGAGAATAAATAGCAATCAATGCATCACTGTCAAACCATCTGCGTTTTCTGCTGACTCCACCCAATAGATATTTCAGGTTCTTGTGGGCAGCAGTGGGTTGAAATGTTTACTGGTTCCTTATATCTTCTGAAGACCCAAGGTGAACCTCTCAGCGCCTGTTTATAAAATATGGTCTGATCACGGACATTTGAATGTCCCTACAAAATATATTGATTTAGATCTATATTTATTGCTAGAAGACTTTATTAAGATTTGCAATGGCAGTTGAATAGGGTAAAGGCCGGTGTTAAGATTGTAGGTATTATTCACACTGGCTGTGACATACATAGATTATATCTAAACTCATATAAATGCATGCATTATGAGGGGTCTACACCAACCCTGTGTTAAGTGTCCTGGTCTGTACCCCTGCTGTGCCCATTATGAGGGGCCTCCACCAACCCTGTGTTCAGTTCCTTGGTCTGTACACCTGCGGTGCCCATTATGAGAAGCTCCCACCATCTCTGTGCTGAGTTCCCAGGTCTGTACACCTGCTGTGCCCATTATGAGGGGGTCCCACCATATCTGTGCTGAGATCCGGGTAAGCACACCTGCTGTGCCCATTATGTGGGGATTCCCTCCATCCATGCTGGATTTGTTATTTATTTTATATTATTTTATATTATGCAGAGTATAACAGAAGGAGTCAGAGCACAGAAAGGTGGGTGGGACAACCCCAATCCACCAGCCTGGGTCTGAAATTTTGACAGGGAGATCTCAGTGTTGGAGTGTCCAAGACATTTAAGAAGCCAGGGGCTGACTCTACCACCGCCTCCACCTGCAGATATAACCTCACTTTTGGGTGGGCTGACCCTTTAAAGCTGTGGGCTGTTCCTGGGTTATGTACACTAAGGATGGACCGAGTGTTCGATTCGAACTAGAGTTCGAATCGAACATCGGCAGTTCGAGCGCTCGCCGAGTGCCGAACTTTATGGGATGTTGGCGGTCTGTTCGACCGCGTACATTCCATAATACAAAATGCACACTGAAGCTCTGATTTGTTAAAGTCTTGCACCTGACCACAGGTCAGGTGCAAGACTTTGCCCAATCAGGGCTCAGCGGAGGAGGGTCCTGAAGGAGAAAGTTCTCTATCAGGTCCCCCCATGCTGATTGACAGCAGGCGGGTGCAATAGCCAGCTTGCTATTGGCTATTGCATTTTACAATATCCAATACCAGGCTGGGTATGGCTCCCAGCCTGCAGACGAAGTGGAGGCAGGGGGTCGGGGAAGAGGAGCCGACGGACCGCCGGGACAGCGAGCAGACGGACCAGGGGACCGGAGGCCGGGACAGCGAGCGGACAGACCAGCGTACCAAAGGCCGGGACAGCAGCGGAGGTAAGGGGGGCAGTACAAAGTATTTATTACATGTACCGGCAACTGTATGGGGGTCGAACATTCGACCCCCATACACTTGCATTGAGTTTGAGTTCGTATTCGTACATGTCGGCCATTCGAATGTTCGAATACGAACCGAACAGGGGGGTGTTCGGCTCATCCCTAATGTACACCTCCTGTGCCCATTATGAGGGGTCTCCACCATCCCAATGTTGAGTTTCAGGGTCTGTCACCTGCTGTGCCCATTATGAAGGGTGTCCACCATCCTCTTGTTAAAGTCCTTGATCTGTTAACCGGCTGTGCCCATTATATGGGGTATCCACCATCCCTGTGTTGAGTTCCCGGGTCTGTACACCTGCTGTGCCCATTATGAGGGTGCTCAACCATCCTTGCACAGAGTTCCTGGGTCTGTACACCTGCTATGCCCTTTATGAGAGGTTCCCGCCATCCTGTGCCGACTTCCTGGGTTTACACATAAGTCATTTTCAATAGTCATTTATTTTGTATGAATTGTAAGAAAGATGGATTGCCTATATAAAGATCAGGGACGAGCGGTCAGGGGAGGCAAAAAACATTTCCATTCGTTTAATTAAAGAAAACTAATTTTTATGCTGTTTCGGGATTCTGAGGCAACAAGCCTCCAAATCCGAAATCACACATTGAAACTGCAGAACGAGCAGCGGCCATATCAGCTTCCGGTGCGTTCTGAGCAGGCGCGCAACCATCTATGAGTGCATCTTGGTATACACCAAGATGGCAGCGCCCACATGTTCGGGTGCCGCCATCTTAGGGTTTACCAACATATACTCAAAGATGGCAGCACGCATGCGCAGAACGTGCCGGCTGCCAATATGGCCGCCGCTCGTTCAGCGTGTGACGTCACTGTCATGTGACGTCATGCACTCCGCCTCCAAGATGGCGGCAGGCATGCTCAGAACATGCCGGTGGCCAATATAGCCGCCGCACTTTCTGCATACGAATTTATGTATGCCTGAATATAGTTTTCACATATTTGGGCATATAATAAATTAGTTAAACTCCCTGGCTCCCTCTCTCTGCCCCCTCTCCTTGTTCCCTCTACTCCCCCTCTTTAGTTGTATTCCTAATCTGTGCCTTTACACTGTCTATGAGGTTGGTGGGTGGCCGGTTAGGCCCTGCTAACCCGCAAAAATTAAAATATGAGCGTTTATTTGTCTAGCTGTACATTAGATACATGTGGTCTTGGATTCGAAAGACTCGGAATAAAGTCTTGTTGCACCCCTCAATCCCAGGTGGCTGGGTAAGCGGGTAGTGCCCACAGTTGGCCGCTCTCGGTACGAACTCTAATCCTTTTCTCCACTGTATCTGCCTTTTCTACCTGATATTGGTGGCTGCGCCCACCTATAAGCTGATGATTGTAACTGATGTTGGTTCCTTATTTGTACTTTATATTTGCACTGCTCAATAAAAAACAAGAATTAAAAAAATAAATAAATAAATTCGTTATTTCGGATTCGGACAAACCGGCGAATCAGCTGAATTTCATTGATTTGCAGGTTCGTCTGAATCCGAATGCACATGTCTACTTGCTAGCAGTAGATATATGTAAAAAAAAATTGAAGGTTTAATTACACTTTAATATCCCAGATACTTTCTTCTGTGTTTGAATGAACCAAACACAGGAGACTTGTGTGAATGTAGCCCAAGACCTCAATCCGAAAGAAGAACTCTAGGAATTGTAAAAATTAACCCTTGCAGTGAAGCTACCCCCACATGGCAAGGGTTAAATGCTAATTTTTCTCTAGGTGCTGGAATACAGAGGATATTTCTTTCCCTTCACTTCCTATCACTAGAGAAGGTGAATCTCCTCAGCAGGGACACAAGGTTTTGAAACTTTCTCACTCCATTCAAAACTTGAAAGTTTTGCCATACATGCAGTTTTAAAGGTATCCATCCAATGTGACAACAATGTGACCTTTGCTGTACAGTGGGTGTCAGAGTTACTACATTTGTGTGAGATGTACCACGTCTGTGATCATGGGTCACTGTGTATGCATTGTGAACTTTGCTTATGATGGTGTTTGTGGCTAAAAATACCTCTCAGTCAGAAATTCTAATGAACAGCAAGAGGAAGGAATGAATACTGCCCTACGCTACAGATGTGAGAAGCGTGAGGCTTTTCAAAGAAGAACAAGAACAGAGAGGAAAATAAGTCAAAATCTATTTTTAGAGGTGCAGGTTGCGGGGGTGTTCAAGCCGCAGAATGCTCATACGACTTTCCAATAGTCTGCCTGACATGACATCTCGTCGCGGAAGAAAAATTATTTAAAGTTTAATGCACAAACAGAATAAATCTGGAATAGAAAATAGGAGAATGCCAACTCTAAGTTACTGGTGGCATGTTGGACCAGGAGTGGTGGCCACTTCTATAGAGGTTCATGAACTATCCTGACACTGGTATGTGAATCTCAGAATATGAGATTGGAAAAACACCTTATGGGACAGATGTGTTGCTCTAAGGCAGGTTCTCTTTAAGAGCACCTATAGGCAGATAGACATTTCCTTCCATGTTAAGTGGAGCCTGGTGGGTTATCCTCTGATGTCTTCTTTCTCTTGGATGTTTCAACAACAACAATGACATTTGCCTGCCATAGTTTCTGGTCCTGTTCCTGTCCACCTTGGCGTTTTAGGTGTTCCCAGCCAAACACCCAGCTGGGTGTTCCAGCTCCTCCTGTGACATTCTCCATAATATACTGTAAATTACATACAAAGTCCAAAAGGGATGGTAGGAACGCCTCATAATGGGCACAGGGGGTGTGTAGACTGGCAAATTAAGCACAGGGATGCTGGGAGCCCCTCATAATGGGCACAGCAGGTGTGTAGACTGGTAATTCAGCACAGGGATGGTTGGAACCCTTCATAATACTCACAGTAGGTATGCAGACCCGAGAACTCTTGGGGACAGCTCCTCCTGTGACATTCTCCATAATATAAATTACATACAAAGTCCAAAAGAGATGGTAGGAACCATTCATAATGGGCACAGGAGGTGTGTAGACTGGCAAATTAAGCACAGGGATGCTGGGAGCCCCTCGTAATGGGCACAGCAGGTGTGTAGACTGGTAATTCAGCACAGGGATAGTTGGAAACCTTCATAATACACACAGTAGGTATGCAGACCCGAGATCTCTTAGGGACAGCTCCTCCTGTGACATTCTCCATAATATAAATTACATACAAAGTCCAAAAGGGATGGTAGGAACCCCTCATAATGGGCAAAGCAGGTGTGTAGACTGGCAAATTAAGCACAGGGATGCTGGGAGCCCCTCATAATGGGCACAGCAGGTGGTAATTCAGCACAGGGATGGTTGGAACCCTTCATAATACTCACATTAGGTATGCAGACCCGAGAACTCTTGGGGATACAAGGGGTAAGGGGGGTCAGTCCAGCAGTTCTAACACCTACCTGTGTTCTTGAAACTGCAGGTCCTATAGCTTTCAAGGGTTCCAAGGCATGTGACCTGAAGTCACCCTGTTTGGTCACTTGACCTCAGCAGCTCAACATCAGAATTTCCAGTGTGGTGTGTAAATAGATTATTATTTTTTCTCAGAGTTCTGCTTTAAATCCCTCCTGTTACACTCTACATAAAATAAACTAAATAAATATCAGTATAACCTTCTGGATTTGTCCTGGTGACCATTATCTCTGGTATAGAAAGTGATGAGAACTCCATAAATTTAGGGCAGATCTTGCAATGGGGACACCTACTGACAAATGTCAAATAGGGGATTTCGCCTCACTTTGAAGGGATCTCCTCTAATTTTCTGTTCTGTTTCTTGGACAGGAACTTAAGGGAAATCTCCCCCAGTGGGAACCAGACAACATTAAGTACATTAAGGCGAGAGGGCAGCTAGGAATCCATCAGAGTTCCTGAAAACAATCCAGGCAGACCACGTGTGGACATATTTATCTCCCTCAGCCCGTTCCTCTGTCAGCAATGCGGTCCATCTCCACAACCCATTCCGCAAGGGTAGGTACCACCGATGTGCCCCAGTGCCGTGGGATAACAGTCCTGGCTGCTGTAAGAAAGTGTCGCAGAAGACCCTTCTTCGCCCGCTTGAGTGGACCAGGGATCATGCACAATAGCAGAATTTTGGGGTCGTTTGCAGTTACTGTTCCCGTCACTCTGAGGTATATCCTCAACACCTCCTGCCAGAATCCTTGGAGCATAGGGCAGCTCCACCATATATGGGTCATATTTCCTGGGGAGGTACCGCATCTCCAACAAGAATCCGACACCGTGGAGTAATACTGATGTAGGACAGAAGGGCATTGGTACCATCTAGTGAGTATTTTAAAGTTCTTCTCGTGGGCCTTACTAGCTACAGAGAGAGAATGTGTAAGGGCAAATGACTTCTCCCAGTCATCAGTCGTACAGGTGAGATCCAGTTCACGTTCCCAAGTTGAGGTGTAGGTAGGCAGAGTAGGGGATGTCAAGTGGGAGATTAGGGAGTAGATTAGGGAGACTACGTGGGACGGTGGTGTTGAGGCCAGTAGGAGGGAGTCAAACTCTGTCGGCTCCCCATCGAGACCTTCCGATCCAAGGAGCGGGGAAACAAAGGAGCGAAATTGTCCTTCCGACAACCATTCCCCAGGGCCTTGGTCAGGGCGGGCCACCCCTGCCAGAGGTTGAGCTTGTAATGCTGAGAGCACTCTGCGATGGGAAGCCTTTGTCCATCTGCCGAAGGAAGATCCAATTAGGGCCGGGGGGAAAGCTGGGTTCCCAAATAAAGGGGTCATCGGGCCAATGTAGGCCGACATGGAGTGTTTAGAGACATATCGGTCCCACAGCTTCAAGGCATGGGCTGTCAATAGGGGCATGGAGGGGTGTACCGGTCTGGATCTAGGGGGCACCCACGGTAGCGCCTGTAGATCACTCGCCGCGAGGGTCTCCTCCAATCTGACCCATTGTTTCTCCTCACCCTTGTGAAACCAGTCCACTATGCGAGTCAGTACGGCAGAGGCGTGGTAGAGAAAGATATCCGGTGCGCTCGCCCCCTCTTTGCGTTTCGGGAGGGCCATCGACCGATAGCTAAGGCGTGGATGCGTAGTGCCCCAGATAAACTTCGTGAAG
The DNA here is from genome assembly GCF_000935625.1 of Nanorana parkeri. Taxonomy (NCBI): domain Eukaryota; kingdom Metazoa; phylum Chordata; class Amphibia; order Anura; family Dicroglossidae; genus Nanorana; species Nanorana parkeri. Next base: position 1,510,807 of record NW_017306472.1, read on the forward strand.
GCCCGTTGGATCTGTTTCAGGTAGACAGAAGGTAAGACGATAGGTACCGTCTGGAACAGGTAGAGAAATCTGGGGACTATGTCCATTTTGAGTGCGTTAATCCGGTCCAGCAAGGAAATGCGTTTGCGATCGTATGCAGCTAGGTGGAGGAAGAGTTTGTCAAGCAGGGGGCGAAAATTGGCAGAGAATAAGTCAGCTAGATTGGTCGGGAGGGAGACACCTAGGTATTTCAATGAGGCCGAGCAGATACGGAAGGGGTAGTTGTCAGTCAGGAGGCAGAGGTCCGTAGTCCCCAGGGATACAATTAAGATTTCCGATTTAGTAAGGTTGACCCGAAAATTACTCAGAGAGCTAAAATGTTGGAACGCGCGTAAAATCGTGGGCATGGCGATATGAGGATTAGTCACATAAAGTAGCAGATCGTCTGCGAACAAAGCCAGTTTAGAAGTGTGGGGGCCTACCTGCAAGCCCTGAAAGGTTGAATCCTGCCGGAGGGCAACTGCCAGGTGTTCCATGGTGAGGATATATAGAAGAGGGGATAATGGGCAGCCCTGTCTGGTCCCATTAGAGATCTTAAAGCTAGGGGAGAGCGAGCCATTGACTCGGATCCTAGCCGACGGGCAGGAGTAAAGGGCCATTATGTTCCGCAACATGGTGGGACGTATCCCAAGTTGAAGTAGGGAGTGTTGGAGGAAACACCAGTCTAGGCGATCAAACGCTTTGTCTGCGTCCACCGACAGGAGACAAAGCGGAGTGCCAGATGTTTTAGCATAGTGTATTAGCATCAATGTTCGGATGGTGTTGTCTCGCGCCTCCCGGCCCTGAACAAATCACACCTGGTCCGTGTGGATTATCCCTGGGAGAAGTGGTTTGAGCCGATTGGCGATCAACTTGGAGAACAAATTCACGTCCACATTGAGGAGTGAGATCGGCCGATAGTTTGTACATAGGGAATGGTCCTTACCGGGCTTAGGAATCAACGAAATATGTGCCTCTAGCGACTGAGGAGGGAAGGAGTTTCCACGCGCGATTGAGTTAAACACTCGTAGGAGGAAGGGGGTCAGCTTATCCCGGAAGGAATTGTAAAATTTTACCGTGAAGCCATCGGGCCCCGGGCGATGGATTTGAGAGCTAAGTTCAGTTCCTCTAAGGTGAAGGATGACTCTAATGCCTCTGCATCTGAGTCCTCTAGGGTCGGAAGGGCTAGAGAAATGTCTAACCTACTCTGGTATCTCCTCGTTCTGGTCTGGAGGAGGAACGTCCGACTCCGATAAGTTGTAGAGGGAGCTATAGAAATCTGTGAAGGTGCGTTGATTTTCTAAGGGTGAGTTGACGAGAGTCCCGGCCGTGGATTGGATGTGGGGGATATAGGCAGAGGCGGGTCTGGGGTGTAGGTACCTGGCTAGAGCCTTCCCACATTTGTCTCGGGACTCATAAGCCCTGAAGGCCAGTTTCTCCTGATAACTGCGTGTCGATAAATCTAGGAGCCCTAGGAGATGTAACCTAGCCTGAGACACACGTAGCAAGAGTTCTGGGGAGGGCGAGCGTTTGTGGTGAGTCTCTAAAGTCGATAGGTCCTGGAACGCCTCTCGGATACGTCGAGACCGTTCCCTCTTCAGTCTAGCACCCTGTTGAATGAAAAGCCCACGCAGTAACGCCTTCAATGCTTCCCACTGGAGTGGCAGCGGGGTAGTGTCGGATGCATGGGTCTCAAGAAAATGAGTGAGCCCATCCAAGATAGCCGATGAACAGTGCGGGTCAGCTAGCAGGGAGTCGTTCAATCGCCAGGTCCATGCCCTAGTCTGGGCCTGAGGGATCCGTAGTGTGAGCGTTACCGCCGCATGATCAGACCATATCATGGGGCCAATGTCACAGTCAGGGTTCCAGTCGAGCACATGATGGGAGGTGAAAAAGTTATCCAATCTGC
>NW_017306472.1:1513414-1530017 GCF_000935625.1 Nanorana parkeri
CGAGCGTTTGTGGTGAGTCTCTAAAGTCAATAGGTCCTGGAACGCCTCTCGGATACGTCGAGACCGTTCCCTCTTCAGTCTAGCACCCTGTTGAATGAAAAGCCCACGCAGTACCGCCTTCAATGCTTCCCACTGGAGTGGCAGCGGGGTAGTGTCGGATGCATGGGTCTCAAGAAAATGAGTGAGCCCGTCCAAGATAGCCGATGAACAGTGCGGGTCAGCTAGCAGGGAGTCGTTCAATCGCCAGGTCCATGCCCTAGTCTGGGCCTGAGGGATCCGTAGTGTGAGCGTTACCGCCGCATGATCAGACCATATCATGGGGCCAATGTCACAGTCAGGGTTCCAGTCGAGCACATGATGGGAGGTGAAAAAGTAATCCAATCTGCCGTAGGAGTGGTGTGGCGTAGAAAAATGTGTATAGTTACGGGACTGAGGGTGAAGCACCCTCCAGGCATCAATCAAGCGCAGGCTGGCCAAGCGAAGTTTAACTCTGCGTAATTTGGGAAAGGACACAGCAGAGTGTCCAATGGACGAGTCCAGGCCTGGATCCAGAGTAAGATTAAAATCCCCACCCACCAATAGTGTACCCTCAGCGTAACCCTCCAGGATCCGTAAATACTCAAGAGAGGCAGCCGTTTGGCCTGTATTGGGAAGGTAGAAATTGGCAAGAGTGAGGATCCTACCCCAGAGTGATATTTTCAGCAGAAGGTATCTGCCAAAGGGATCTGCACGGTGGTCCAACACCGTTGCGGGAAGAGACTTGTGGAGAGCAATGGAAACCCCCCTCAATTTGTGGATATCGTTGGTACTATGGTACCACTCGGTGAAATACCTATTGGCACAGGAGGGAACGTGGTTAGTTTGAAAGTGGGTTTCCTGGAGCATGACAATGTTCACCTTGTTTTTATGCATATGGTACATAATTTGACCTCTTTTGGAAGGAATGTTAAGGCCTCTGGCATTATACAGTATGTGCAGAGCCGCAGCTCAGCGGGCGGAGGAGCCGGCCGTACCATGGCAGAGGGTAGGGGGGGTAGGTCGAGAGGGAGAGAGAGGGAAGGCCAACTGCTAGAAGGGGTAGAATCAGAGAAGCAGAGGGGAAAAGAGCAGTAGAGGAAAGGCAGGTGAGAGAGCAAGGAAGGGAGAGGGAATATGTACACCTGGAACAGGTGGTTAGGGAGGGGGAGACAGCAAAAACTGAAAAGGGCGGATAAAACCCGCTACGTAACGTTAAAGAGTCTAGCAATGCTAGAACACACTATCTCCTATAGGAGATGTGTCACCTATGTGGGGGAGGTGACTAATCAAGGAGGGGCGGAGATGCTTACCAGGGCTCACATGGAAAATAAAATCATTAAACAAAGGCTAAAAAGTCACTAAATAAGAGCCCCGGTGCAGCAGAGCTCCTGTCTGCACGTCTTCACACCACCATGGCCGGTCACGCCCCCCACAGCAGCCCTTTTATTAACCAACCAACTTTAACAATAACCAAAGTAATAAACAAAATAATATACAAATATATACACCTAAAGCAGGGGCTGACTGGCAACTTTTAGCCCAGGGGGCAAGTACAACCCAGAGGCCCATGGTGCAGCAACTTGGCCCCCCTCCCGCTCTGCCTCTTCCCCCGCCTTCTCACAACGGGAGTGCGCGGCAAAGACACAGGTAAGTATTATCCCTTTGAAAAAGTTTTATTTTTTATCGTTTTGAATATAGCTACTACTTCCTAGCAGTAGATATGTGCAAAAACTAAGGAGGGTTTAATAACATTTTAACGACTGTTTGATCTGAGAAAGGGGTCTTTGGGTGCCCAACAGCCCAAATAAGGCCGCTCCTAAAAACTCCTCCCATGTCCTCAGCCGCACCCCAACCAGCTCGAGGACAGTTACTGCTCCCAAGTTCCAAGGGGCCAAGCCCCCCTACAATTACTGACACCAACAGCGGGGAGCACCCATACCAGCTGATGGCCTCCATTTGTGTAATTGACTCAGAGTTTCAGACCCCCCCAAAGACCCCCTAACCCGCCGAGCTGCTGTAACATAAAAAAGATCTTGCAACCATCAGAAGCCACAAAATTCAGGGAGGGAGGGTGGGACAACCTGCTTCCTCCGTCGACTTTCCAGAAAGAACGCCCCTCAGTCCTTTCAGTTCTAACCCATGCGGCTCCTCCCGGCCCCCTAACGACCAATCAGGTAAGATCAGCTAATTCACATTTTATTTTAACCCCTTCTCCAGGGACTATTCCTCCCCCCAGTCAGGTAGCCCCTCCGCTCAGTCTCTCCGGGTCTGTTCTTCTTACCACTGACCACCAATGTAAGAGGCATTTTTCTAACTGACACCCTATTAATTGGCTTTAGGAGGGGTCTCGCTATAGAAGAATGTTGGGGGAGGCTGGTGCATGGCCACGTATGTTCCGTTTTGCTTTGTCTCACATTGAGCAAGAAGACATCAAAATATTACCCAACATTTCCCCCGGGGGTGGTAGAAAGAACAATGCTCAGTTACGCCATAGGCAGGCAAATAAAGCCGGAAGACTTTTTTTTCCTTCACAACTCGTTGTTTATGTACACTGTTGCGTCATCACTATCGTGTGTAGCGGTGCTTTGCCTGATGTTACGGGTACAACCGCACGGCATGTCGCGGATGTCCAGGAACCTCTCACATGTGAGTTTACAACATCACAGGAAAAAAAAAAAAAGAAGCAAGATTTAATCTAGAAAACCACTTTTGTTGTGTGCGGATAGAGATAAGATTTTACAGATAAAGTTCAATTCTATAGAACTTTATAAGACGGCTGGCTGGTAACACAAAGAAGCTCATCGTGCAGAATGACTTCCTGGAAGATCACAGAACTCTGTATTCCATTTCTTTATTAAACTGGAATACACATATTACATAGAAATATTGCTATTACCAGCTTTAAAGGGTGAGATTATATCTGCAGGTGGAGCCTGGTAGAGGTGGTGGGAGAGTCAGCCCCTAGCTTCTTAAATGTCTTCGAAACTCCAACACTGAGATCTCCTCGTCAAAATGTCAGACTCAGGCTGGTGGATTCAGGTTGTCCTGCCCACATTTGTGTGCTCTGACTCCTTCTGTTATACTCTCCATAATATAAAATAAATAAGAAATACAGCATGGATGGAGGGAATCGCCTCATAATTGCCACTGCAGGTGTACAGACCTAGAACTCAACGCATAGATGTTGGAAGCCCTCATAGTGGGCACAGCAGGTATATAGACCCAGGAACTCAGCACAGGGATGGAGGTAATCCCTCATAATGGGCACAGCTGGGGTAGATATCTGGGAACTCAGCACAGGGATGGAGTGAACCCCTCATAATGGACACAGCAGGTGTACAGACCCAGGAACTCAGCACAGGGATGGAGTAAACCCCTCATAATGGACACAGCAGGTGTACAGACCCAGGAACTCAGCACAGGGATGGTGCTAACCCCTCATAATGGACACAGCAGGTGTACAGACCCAGGAACTCAGCACAGGGATGCTTTAGGCTGGGGTGAGGTACATTAAAATAATTGCAAAGCTGCATGTCATTATTTTCGGCAGGCTAATCATTTGCAAAACTGCACCAAAAGAGCGTACATTTACTGCAGGATAGGGTAATAATGTGAACAGACCCCTAGAGGTGTGGCAGAGGTCAATGCTTTAAGGGAACTTGCACCACGGCTGCTACTGTTGACCTTCATTTAAAAATAGATTAGATAGTCAAAGTGAAGTTTGAATTTATAATTTGCATCATTGTTCAAGTTCGGTGTCTTAGAAGACATTGAAGTCATTGGAATATGTCAGCCAGGCAACAGTATATTCAGAATAATAGGTCAGCAATAACAGACATCAGATTTTCACATATTAGGTTTCCTTCAAAGGCCAACTCACAGACACACACCCCATGACGAGGCCCCCTCCAGCAGTATTTTATACTTAATAATTGTCTTTAGGTTGGTCATCTGATGTGCAGCTTTTTAATGTTGAAGAGAAAGGCATCACTGTATGTCTGTGCACGGTGCCATATTGACGCCTCCTTAGGGAATGGGCCCATGATGCCCTGCACTCACAGTATGCCCTCAGCCTGCCATGTTGAACAATGCTGGCTTTCATTTAACTCAGAAGACGGAGGCCATCTTGTGGCAGAATAAAGGTAATGCAATCAGTACCCCCAGAGTTTTGTAAAACTGCCGGAACTCTTAGGGCTCATTGACATGGGTGATTAAGCTTCAGTGTTCAGATGCAGCTAAACGCACCACTCTGCGCTAAGGCTGCATTGCACACTGGATGATTAGCTGCGTTCAGTTTGTATGCAACCAGAGAATGCTGGAGCTCTGGTAGAATTCTGAACCCCCGTTAGAACTCTGGACACATGCATTGGGGGCGTCGGCTCAACGCGCAAGTTCAGAGCCGCTGATCTCGACATGGGGGGGGGGGCGTCAGCTGAATGGGCATGCCCAGACCTGTTGATCCGGTCTAGAAATTTTACTTGCAATTGCACATGTGCAGGGAAGCAGGTCCATTCACAGTCGGCGCAAAAATTCATTATCTGCACCCGCTGGCACATGCGCAATACAAGCGAATTCCAGATTTCTAACGGAGTCCAGGATTCTGTTACAACACTGGCCCTGGATGCAGACTGTCGTGTCTAGGCCAGTCAGAGGCCCTGATCTCATGTAGCCACTCATGAAAGGTTATATATGAACAGGGATGGCATCACTGATCTGTACAGTTTGTACAAATGAGCGCAGGTGGCCAAAGGTTCTCTGCCGCAGATTTTTGATGGCAGGAAAGTTATTTGACACTGTGAATGTGACCTTATTGTCCAGAGTTAAGCTTTAATTTTTTGGGGGGGGTGAGCGGGGACATGACATACCCTCTTCAGATTTTATTACATATATCAATAATAATAATTTGTATTAGTATTAATTTGTTTTTTTTTTTATGTATTTAACAAGTTAAATCCATCAAGATACATACAGTTTTATGTAATAAATAGATACATATAAAAAAATAATGATAGAATAATAATGAAAAGAAAAAGGATATGACAATAAATCAGTGAATTAATTATATAATTAAGTAGAGTAATATTTGAACATATATTGGATTTGGGGGACTATTGTAAGGAGGGTGTTGTTACGACGGATAAGATGGGGAAAAATAATAATTATTATTATTAACAACATCAGCAAAAAAAATAATACAAATAATAATAATAATTATTTTATTATTATTACTATTATTATTATTACTATTATTACTATATGTACAGTAGATCTCTGTTCTAATGCACACCTATCACACCCCCTGAAGATTTTGGAAATGTGACAAGCTGCTGCAGCTTCTCCCTATGCTCAGAGCCCCTCTGCAGCTTTCGCAGCCAGAGAGGGAATCCCTGCCCGCTGACGTCACCAGAACCAAGGAAACCCGCAAACGTCACAAGACGCAAATGACCATATTTGGCGACATGCGTCAATGGACGAGACCACGTTCCACAGAGAGAGGAGGGGGCGATCGATGTCTATCCACGTCCCGGAACGGACCCGGCGGAGCCCAGAGAGCCCTTACGGACCGGGTCCACCTAGCCACACGCCGCAGAGACAGCCTGGGCCGGGCAGGAGAGAGCTGGGCCGGATCTGTGGGCCGGAACCTCCCATTGTTAATGTGGGGGAGGAGAGATGACGTCCTCAGTGCTGGGAGCTCAATAGAAAATCAGAGAGGGATTGATCTAATGCCATTCCACTGACTCATCCACTGAGAGAGAGAGAGGGAGACTGACTCATCCAGCACACTAACCTGGAGGTGAGCTGTTACATTGTATCACTGAGCGCTGTGACTTGTTACATTGTATCATTGTCATCCCCGGGATTCCTGCACCCAGCTGAGTGCTGACACTGTATACCAGCCTCATCCCCGGGATTCCTGAACCCAGCTGAGTGCTGACACTGTATACCAGCCTCATCCCCGGGATTCCTGCACCCAGCTGAGGGCTGACACTGTATACCAGCCTCATCCCCGGGATTCCTGAACCCAGCTGAGTGCTGACACTGTATACCAGCCTCATCCCCGGGATTCCTGAACTCAGCTGAGCTGTTGCATCCTATTTGAGCCTCATCCTTGGAATTCCAAAACTCAGCTCAATGGTCACGTTGTGCACCAGCCTCGTCCTCTGGATTCTTTAGCACATCTGGCCGACCACACTGTATCAGATTGGCCGATCTCCTGTCAGAGGATCTGTTCCAGTACCGGATCCCCGGTCTCCGCTGAGTGGTCACGTTGTATCTCATCCCCGGGATCCCCGATCGCTGTCGCTTGGTTACATTGTATCAGCCGGGAGCTGCTCGGTCTCTCCCACCTCTGATCGGTCCCCGGTGCCCGGCTACGTTGGCACTGAAGAGCGCTGCCCTTCCCCCGGATCATGTACCAGGACTACCCAGGGAGTTTCGACAGCTCGTCCCGCGGTAGCAGCATCTCTCCGGGAGGCCAGCCCGAGGGATACCCCGGTCACCCCCTAGCTACCTCTTTGCACCAGGTGAGGAGGGCGAGTCGTGCCCGACTGTCTGGTCGTGTCTGTGTCTGTGCCTGTGCTATGTGGAGTCCTGTATGTGGTGTCAGTTCGGTGTATGATCTGAGGACTGCTCCTTGAAGGGGGTTCCAGCAATAGATGAGAGGATCAGCAAAGGAGACCGGTCTTGCGTAGGGAAATGATGGCCATAGAGGGGTCTGGTCATTGAGCATTAGGAGCTTGTTGAACATGAGGAGCCCTCAGTAATGAATTAGACCGGCCTTTGTCCGGAGTGGTTGGTCTCTTGTGGCACTGAGATCTAATAATGTGAAATTAACTAACCTTGTTGTTTTGCTAGCCTCGTATTATAATATAGACTATAGCCCATGTGGCAGGACTACCCCAGTATAAAATTGTCCAGTCCTTTTGTGGCAGGGCAACCCTCATTTTATAATGGACTAGATCTCTTGTGGTAAGGCAATCCTCGTTTTAAAAAAAGACCCTCATTTTAAGGTGGACTCTTGTGGCAAGGCACCCCTCAGTATAGAATAGACAATCTTCCTTGCGGAAGATAACCCTTTAGTATAGGAAAGACCAGTTCTCTTGTGGCAGGACACCCCTTAAGCTAGACCAGTTCTCTTGTGGCAGGACCCCCCCTTAAGCTAGACCAGTTCTCTTGTGGCAGGACACCCCTTAACAGAGAATCGATCAGTCCTCTTGTGGAAGGGCAACCCTCATTTTAGAATTGACCAGTCCCATTGTGGCAAGTCTCTCCTCAATACAAGATAGAACAGTCCCTTTGTGGCAAGACATCCCTCCATAGAGAGTAGACTAACCCATCCATGGCAGGGCACCCCTCAGTAGAGCATAGACTAACCCATCCATGGCAAAGCACCCCTCATTAGAGCGGAGACTAACCCATCCATGGCAGGGCACCCCTCAGTAGAGCGTAGACTAACCCATCCATGGCAAAGCACCCCTCAGTAGAGCATAGACTAACCCATCCATGGCAGGGCACCCCTCAGTAGAGCGTAGACTAACCCATCCATGGCAAAGCACCCCTCAGTAGAGCATAGACTAACCCATCCACGGCAAAGCACCCCTCAGTAGAGCGGAGACTAACCCATCCATGGCAGGGCACCCCTCAGTAGAGAGAGGACCTTGGTGGTCTTTTGGTGGTTTGTGGACCTTTGGTGTAGTCTTGTTTCATGACCAGTTCTTTTTGTGGTTGGTGGACCTTTTCATTGTAGAGTCTCCCAGCCTTCCCGTGGTCAGGGATCCTATCATTATACACTAGAGTAGTCCATAAGGACTTCCGTACACAGTTTTGTCATGCTGACACAAAGTCCTTTGGTAGTAATGCAGCCCTCAGTCCTGAATGTGACAAACAATGTCCTTCAAGACCCACCTAACCAGTTCATTATGTCTTATATAACTCTAGCCCTCTGGCTGTGTAGTTTTAGTACAGACATGGCCAGTCCTCTTCATGGCTGTGCACCGTCTTTGTGACAGACATGTCCTTCACATGACCGGTCCTGAATGTACTCGATCCCTCCCGTTTAAAAAGAACATTGTGTGAATAAGAGTTATGCTTACAACAGAGGCATGTCCTGACCTGTTTCTGGTTGGTAACCACCTAGTTTGGAATTGGACAGACATGTATGGGACGGTGATCCCAAGGTATTGGTGACCCCCAGGCATGTGAAGCAGGACATTGGTAGTAACCCTCACAGGACCGCCGTACACGCTACATCTACATGACATTCCACATCCATCATTGTTCAGTCAACGTTTGAATTTGGTTCTGCGGCTGCTGAATCACATTAATTGGGTCTCGGCTCAGGCAGCTACAGAGTGTCATTGGCTGAGGTGGGGGTATGATTCACCCACACAAATGTCCTATACAGCGTAGCACATGGTGCATGTAACCCTCTCTGTACCAGAGGCCAGCAACACTGCTTATTCCTTCAACATGCAATTATGTTCTTCAATCAGAAAAATGCAAAATATGAAAGATTTCATAAGCATGAACTTGTAGGTTCAGCATGCTGGCCTTATGTAATGGGTTCCTCCCCAGCTTCTATTTAGGGCCTGTGAGGACTTGTAGTCCTACAACAGTTGGGGAACCGCCAGGACGTAAGGCGGCTCTCTGGCTTTTATTTACCTGTATTGGAGCAGATCGTTCGTGTGTGTTCTTTTGTGTTCTGACACTGGCACAGCCACTCGGCACATTTTAAAGACACCGCAGTGCAGTCTTAGCGACGCTTCATAACCACAAGTTGTCTTTTTCTGAGAATCGAGGTGATTTTTCGAAAGCTTCCTGGCCGCACGCTCATCTGCAGGCGTGTTTGGCATTGAGGTTTTATGTACGAACCAGTGCACCACCCTATTTCAGGTAGCGGGGTGCCTCGACGGAAATGGAGGTGCCTTAGGTTAAAAAAAAGAAAATTGCAGTCACGCTTTTATGAATTTGTGTTTTCTTAGTGCGCGGTGCGATTATCCACCCTCTGCACTTTGTTTTATTGATTAGAGTACAAACATTAAAGGTCAATGTGCTACCACACCCTGCCCACCTCGTTCTGCAGCCGGGTAAAGTCTGATACAAGGGGGACCTGCTGCTCACAGCGGCCAGGGGAAAATAACCACTTGGACTGTTCTCTATTTATGGTACTGTACACCCCCCCCCTCTTCCCCACAACCTCCCAGCAGGACCAACAGATGGTCCTACTTGTTAAATAAACTTCATATACTTACTTACATGCCAGCTCTTGTGTAAAACAAGCGTGCTTCGTTATTTTGCATTGCTTAGAATGCTTAAATCCCTTGTGTCCAACCTGTCTGTGGACTTATACTGTGATCATTGGGGTCCCCTGCAGGTAGTAGTCTGTGTTTTCCTTACCTAGGTGTGTACTTGGACCAGAGCTGGTTCTAGCAGTTTTATGTTTTTGATCTATTTATTTTATTTTACTTTTAGTTTGTGGTATTTTAGTTTTTATGTGTTTTTTTTTTTTTTTTTTTTTTTTTTCTTCCTGTCTGATCTTCTCTTATAATGTATTTTGCTGAGATAAATATCAAACATTGGCATAGGTAATTGTTAAAGGGGCAGAAGGGAGCACAAATATGGGCTGGTTGTTTTGTGAAGTGGCTGTACCAGCAGTGATCTAGCAGTCTTATGTAATGGGTCTCCAGTGACTGTCTCCTATAGCATGACCCAAGCGTCCTACAACTCCTATTGCATGTTTGCAGTCTCTAACCATCTCTTGTAGCATGTCTTCTCTGTATCATTGCATTCACTGAATATTATATGTGACCCTTTGGTGATTAGGGGCCGCACTTGAGGCTCCCTGTGACAGGACCACCACTGGTTTGAATATATGCTTTGGAGGAGTGTTTCCCAACCAGGGTTCTGTGGAGGTTCCCCTGAGGTTGCTAGAGGTTCCTTGAGCAATGGTGGATGGATGTCCCACCACTAGTCAATGCAAGCGGGCAATTTTCCACTAACCACCAATGTAAGGGCTCACTTCTACCCTGCCCACAAATGTTAAAGGACCCCTCAATCTTTACTGTCTGTCATCCTTTACTGTAGTTATTCATTTTAGGAATTTTGGCAAAATTGTTTTTGTATTGGGTTGGTAAAATGATCTGCCCTGGGTGTCCAATACCCTAAGTACGTCATGTTACTTATTTAAAGCTTTCTTCAACTTGCTGATCACATTGATGTGCCATGAGCTTTTGGTAGAATCCTTTTTAGCAGGGGTTCCCCGAGAACCTACAAATATTTCAAGGGTTCCTCAGGGGTGAAAAGATTGACAAAGACTATTTTTAGAAGGAAATATATATATTTTATTACATTTTATTGAAGTATTCGTGTACAAAAAGAGTTCAATTGACCAACCTTGGCCCAGGGAGTGGGTGGTTTGGACCACAAATGAGATCCTTCAATCCATGTCGGGAGTCCATGGACTGTTACATTTTTTTATTTGTTTTTGGTCCCTGAAACGTTGTCAAACAGAATTTGGGGACCCAGAAAAGTAGAAAAGAAAAACAAGTGAGCACTCAGATCTGAGAGACAACTTTAGTATGAGCGACAGATGTAAAATAAGGTATTGCGGATTAATTTGCACTTTGCATGTCTTGCAAAAATGTTTGCAGTGCTTAAAAAAAAAAAAAAGTCCTTCGGAGCCCTTGCACCTGGATTTAAGGCTAGGCATTTTCTTTTGTCTCTGAAAACACTGCAGAGATTACAAGGATGGGGTGGAACTGTTTAGAGGGCATTGGGATCAACAAAGTTGTACTCCACCCCTGTCATTCCCACTCACTAATGCAACCATTGTTAACCCCATCTGTGCCACAGCTGCAAACGCCTAACCTACGACTCGATTCGTTGTAGGATTTCAGACATTGCTGCTCTGATCTAGATTCCTCTGATCTAGATTCCTGCACCTTCTCCATCACTTGCCTTATACTATCATCTCGTATTAAATGTTTTCTTTATTTTAACTTGAAAAAGGTAACCTTGCTTTCCGGAATGTGTTAGGAAGAGGAGACGTGTAGATACTTATTTGTCGTTAAGGTAGTGAACATTATTCTATTGCATATCAAGAGTTGTCGAGCGGCAAGCTTTATATTTAGAGAAGTGATGGACTGGGGTTTTCAATGTGTTTCCTCTTTTACTATGTGGTGTAGCATGCTGCTGGCTGCTTACAATATTACAGAGAGGTGGCGCAGGGCCTGCAAGGCTGGTTAGGGTATCACAGAGGGCAATACAGTGACACAATGCACCGTAGGCTGTACATTGGTGTTAGAGAGGGGTAAAGAGGGTCACGGAATAGTGTATATTGCAATGGCGAGGTTTAGAGAGGTGGCGTGATTGGATAGGGTGTCACATAGAGTGACATTATGCACTATAGGGTGTATATTAGTATTAGAGAGGGGTACAATGTGTCACTCGTAACTGGCAGAATAGTTTATAGTGCAATGGAGAGTTTTAGAGAGGTGGCATGACTGGATAGTGTCACATAGAGCGATATAGTGGCATGCACTATAGGTTATACTGTATATTGGTGCTAGAGAGGGGTACTATGTGTCACCAGTAAATGGCAGAATATGGGAGTGAAGATATTTGGTGAGGGGTAAAAGGTGTCACTGTTAACTGGCAGAATAATTTAGATGGCAGTGGAGAGATTCAGCGAGGGGTAAAGAGTGTTACTGATAACTGGCAGAATAGTTTAATTGGCAAAGGAGAGATTCAGAGGGTGGCAAGGCTGGGTAGGGTGTCACATAGAGCGATATAGTGACACAATGCACCATTGGTGTTAGAGAGGGGTACAACGTGTCACTACTAACTATCACAATAGTTTATATGGCAATGGAGAGATTCAGCGAGGGGTAAAGAGTGTTACTGCTAACTGGCAGAATAGTTTAATTGGCAAAGGAGAGATTCAGATGGGGTGGCAAGGCTAGGTAGGGTGTCACAGAGGGCGATATAGTGACACAATGCACCATAGGCTGTATATTGGTGTTGTTGGGGTACAGAATTGTTCAGCGCTCATGGCAACAGAGGGATTCAGAAATGTGGCACAGGGCCTGCCCGACTGGATAGGGGGGTTACAGAAAGCAATATAGGGACACAAAGCACCCATGGGATGTATTTTGGTGTCACAGAGCGGTACGGAGTGTCGCTGCTAAGAATAGTTTATATGGCAGAGAAGAGATTCAGGTGGTAGCAGTTGGCACTTAGTTGCACTGGACCTTTCTGCATTTAATGGACTATGACAGAGAAATATATGGTTACATAGGATACCATTTGCTATATATAGTGTTAGAGAGGACTGTAGAATGGCATGGTGCACCATAGACAATAGTGGCATACTGGTATGCAAACAGTGATGGGCACAGCAGTATAGCGTGGCGCACATAAAGAAAAGAACATGGGATTTGGCAGGCGGTCTATGGTAGATAATGATCTAAGACCATACAGTGCATCTGGTGCCCACAGGGCAGACAGGATGCTTTGGAGATGGAGCCAAGTACCTCTAGAATAAGTGTTGCCAGAATGTTAGAATAAAATTAAGTTCTTAGTTTACTGTCCACACCCAAGGGACAGGGAAGGCTGCTCAGAAATTAGATCACTGATATAAATACTTGTTTCTGCCAACTGATCCAATTATTGTAGGAAAGGACTGATGGGGAACATGCTGCCTCACACGCAAAGAGCGTAAAACTGGCACCATGCTTCATAGGCATGTGCCGATCTGCAAGTATTCTGCTGCCCCCTGCTGGATACCAGTATGCAGTGCAGCATAGAACTCAACAAAAAGCCATATACTGTATACAAACTTCAAAGCCATGTACTGTGCGTAAGGTATTTGAAAGCATCTATTAGATTTTCTAGATCTTTAATATAAGCCGAGGCAATAAATAAGAAAACCTGTAGATAGGATTTTCTAAAATTTACATTTTACCATAGGCTCTGATTAATGTCTTCTACATCTATTTACAGACTTCTCATATAGACATAGTGCATAAGGTTTCTACAGTTATTCCATGTCAACATGCAAATTTTTAAAGCTTGCAGTTGGGCACAATGGATAATTTAAGAGCCTGTGCAAGTTTGATATATTGATTGACCTAGTACAAATGATGCCCAATGACCCGGGTCCACTTTCATCAGTATGACCGCATGGAAATGCTGATACTTGGTTGCTACGGGTTATGGCACGCCACGGCATTTTGCACAATTTTGAGTTGAACATAAGCGGAACCTTGTTTGTTGGCGGTAAAGTTACCGGTGTTGTCGATTTGAATTCCAGGAAGGATTCTGTATGCATAGAGTTTGTATGCTCTCCCTGTGCTTGTGTGGGTTTCCTCCAGGCCACACTCCAAAGCCATGCTGGAAGGATACTTGGCTCCTGTATAAATTGGCCGTAGCATGTGAGATAGGGACCCTAGATTGTAAGCTCATTGAGCGCAGCACCTGATGTGAATGTGCAGTGTGTAAAGCATTCAATCGTCAGTGTTTATTGAGTAATAACAATTATAACATTAATAATAATTAGGCCAAACCGCATACAGCGTTATCAGTCCTTCAGATCCAATATAAGTGCCAAATATTCCTCTGTATCAGTTTAGATTGTGGAATGTAGGTGGAGGGACCAATAAATATGCAAAGATGCCCGATTTAGATAACAGTGAAAATTACACTTGATTTAGTAAGTTATTAACATTTTATTATGCAGTTCCTTTGAAGCTGTTGGGTCTTGTTTTACTGGCTTGTGGGAATACAAAATACTTGGCATATCGCAAAAGAAATTCCCACCTAGGCCTTGTTTTCACCATAATAGACATCCTCACCCATGTCGTGGGGGGGACGAAAATAGCCTTGCAGTGGGGCTACCCTGGAGTGCAAGGGTTAACTGCTTGTTAATGTCTAAGGGTACCCGGGAAAAGGACTTTTAATAATTACCTGATCCCCCGCTTCCACTCAATCCAACACCGGCTCTTGCAGGCTCTTCTCCCCCAAACACTCCAGCAGTTGGAGGCCCGCTGAGGTCATCATGTCTAATGCAGGGCTCGTAGCCCTACATTATATATGAGGATGCCATTGGACAGTCTACAAGCCAGAGCATAGGGGAGAAAGGTGAGTGCAGACTGCCTGGGGAGCGGGGATCAGGTAAGTAAATCTGCTGTACAGCAGTCCCCTGGCGTTAACCCTTGCAGTACAGGGGTAGCCCCACTGCAAGGGTAGTTTTTTTTTTTTGGGGGGGGGGGGAGGCTTGTGAACCACTTTATTCTCCAAGAATGTCTGGGAACTGTTTTTTCTGCATCTGTGTGTTTTGAAGCACACATCCAACGTAGGTCTGCAGATCCCATTTACCCCAATGGTTCCATGGTGGGTGACCGTTCCGTGGCTGCGCTTGACCTGCTTTATGTTCCGTTTCATTGGACGCAGCAGATTCCACTGAGACATTGCAGGCAGAGCAGGTCAAACGCAGCCGTTGGAACTTCCCACTTGGTCTCCCCCTTGGGGTTAATGGAACGTTCATAGACCGGAGTTGTCAGTCTCCTGTTTCTGGTCCTAGTTGAGATCTTGAATCAGCATACAGAATTCAGGCATATGTCAGGCGATGGGGAAGTAAAAGAGAATTGTAGGCTTGGAAAGTTTCAACTTTTTTTAAGTTAAAGTTATCAGGCGACATGAGGAGCGCAGAAAGAATCAACTGCACAAAAAGAGAAAACCTTTCATAGATTGTCACTGGTTTAGGGCTTTTTAAGTGGAGTTCCCCTTTAACTAATGTCAACAGCCTTTTAGGATCTTCAGCCGTCCCCAGGCAGACTGGCAGAGTCACACACAAGGTCTATTCCAGCAGTCTGAGCATGCACACTATTTCCTGTTTGTTTGAGCCATTACCCAATAGTGCCTGAGGCTGCCGAGCCATCCGCCTGTATTTCAGCTGCCGTCCTGCATCTGTCCCTGCGGAGGGGAGACATTCCTATGTGGGGCATGCACCTTAAAGTAAAATGAAACTCTCATTTGTTTTTTTTTACTCTCTGTCCGATAAATAGGTATTTTCTGTGCAAGACGGCATGCCAAACGTCCTAAAAGAAATACAATTATTTAATGATAAATACACTCGGATTAGTCAGGTTTCTGCTGCATTCTCCCAGTCATTACATCATTAGTCCCTGCAGATAGAGCAATCTAAAGATCTAGTGTGGCATCACTGATTCCAGCAGCAGCAAAGATGACAACACTGCAGTGATCTCACAGCAGAAGGAAGAGTGTTGTCACCCTATCAAAGGTAGTGTCTATCCCAGCAGTGGGCAACTTCAGCCCTCCAGCTGTGCTTTATCTACAAATCCCAACATGCCTCTGGGAGTCATGCCTGTAACTGTCAGTCTTGCAATGTCTCATGGGACTTGTAGTTTCACAACAGCTAAGGGGCCAAAAAATTGCCCACCCCTGGTCTATCCCATAGTTCAACAGGTATTCTAAAATTTCCCCATCTTTCTGGTATGTGCATAGCTCCCAAATATCCCCCTGTCCCTCACTTCTCACCTGTCCCTCTGTTTGATCTCATGTATAGCCCAAATGTACATTTTAACTACCAGCGGCGTTATACAGCAGTAAACCTTTCACCCAATCTCTCTAAGGTCCAATTGACACGATGCATGAGCACATGTGCGTTGATGCCTGTTATGCTGTGCATGTGCATTGCATTAAGGCAGCACATTCATTGAAATGGGCTGCAAAAATTGCACCAAAAAGGTGCATGCAGCATTTTGTACTACGCATCAAGGAACGTTGGGGTGCCATTCAGAATGCAGTAGTGTGAATAGTCCAATTTGTCATTTTAAAAACCTGATATAAAGGCGTAGTGAAAAAAAAAGTGCTTCTGGGTTTAACCAATCATCATATTTTGTGTATTCATTGCTTTTGGTCCGTGTAATTTGGGGCATGGCAGGTGGTGTGCCCTTTGCCAATTTACTTTGTGCCAAAAGGTGTCCCTCTTTCTCATGTCAGTTAATAGGAATGGACATGACATATGTGATGATCTAGCTCAGGATTAGGCAACCTTGGCACTTCAAGGTCCTCTTTGAGTTGGGGTGTTGAATGTGGGGTGCTGGATCTATGGCTGATTGGTAGAGTGATGAGTCTGGATTCGTCGGCTACCAAACAAAAAGGGGTTCTCCCCAATACCAGGGGTCATCCTAATTAGGAACTCTGTATGTAGCCAATGGAAAAAGGAGTGCCAAACCCACGCTTTTGGCAGTCCAGATATGTACTTTATTGATACCACAAACAGCAGAAGGATGACCTAAAAATAGCCTATTTGATAGTTGTATACCTGGGGAATGATTCCAAGTACATATCAGGACTCTCAAAATCATGGGGTTGGGGCTCATTTTTCGATTGGCTCCATACAGGCCAAAAGAACTAAAGATACCTACAATGAAACCAGAGGGACCTCAGTAAGTAACCTGAAAACATTTCAAAGTTTATTTTTAAATGGAGTGGCCTTTTCATTCTATTCGGCGGTTTCAACATCCAGTAGGCCAGGGGCAGCTCTTATTTAACCCCCACCCCC
>NW_017306472.1:1530151-1530836 GCF_000935625.1 Nanorana parkeri
TGCAATCGCTTGCGTTGCCAGGAACAGGTTGGATTTTGAGCATAAGACGTGTTCGTCGGAGCATATTATTACTGACATTCCATCATCTCTGTGGAATTCAAATTTCCTCAGGGTCAGACTATTGCTAAACGGCCTTGCCAAAAATGGAGAGCAGCCCCTGCAGGGGTGTGAAGGGTTAAAAGAGAATTTCCCAGAAATGACAACCGTTCCCCCTTTCCATGCCAGGCAGACGGCATTGCACCGCTGCCCCCTGCAGGCCGGCCCGGAGCTCCTTCCTGGGATTGTGGGAATCTGGGAAACTGGAGAGCCTGCTTCCAGTAAGGGTCGGGTGTGTGGGAGTTCGCCAGGACGACAAGCCATTGAATTTCAGCTTTTTTGGCATCACCTCCTCCCCCTCAGTGAGATAATAAAATAAACAGGAATGTTTGCAGATAACTGACTCATTGGATCTGGGTTGCATCAGCGGTGGAAAAGCGGGAAGACATTTGAACCTTTTATTTATATTATTTTTTTTTTAACATGTTGAATTTTCTTGTTTAGGAGAGATTAGAGATTTCATCAGTTCCACAAAATGATATTGTGAAATTAGGTGATTTGGCTTCCTAATGATTTCTTGCAACATACTTTTCACAATGACGTATTGCATCTTGTTTAATTTCTCCCATAGGATGTATAGCAATAGCTA
>NW_017306472.1:1530860-1532932 GCF_000935625.1 Nanorana parkeri
AGATGGCAAACATAATTGTGAAAAGTATATTGCAAGTCATTTTTACAATGCACTAATATATTCTCAAAGTATATAGAACCATGGACGTCAGTCCCATCCGCCAGAGGAATAGGAAATATTTTTTTTTTTTCCCCCGGCGCTGTATGTTCCTTATGGATCACCAGTTCCATTCTCTTTCGAGCCAGTAAAGGGGTACATTAGAACTCTTACCTGTAGACCGATATTTATAGGGAGCTCCTCCATTCTGGAGTACAATACTTTCTTATGAGGGCAGTGATATCATAGGGGAGGGATCCTCTGTGCCCTCTGTCAATAAATGTTCCCACTGCTAACCACGGCTCATCATTTATTCTCACTTGGCCAGTGTATGAAAGTAAGGCTTGGGTAGCCCACCTTCCAGGAGAGAGGCTGGCACAAGCCACGAGGGGGAGTGTAGTCTCATTTGTGTACCAGTAGAAGGGTGCTTAGGACCCCTTTTAACTGATCATCTCCATATTGACGGTTACATGGACCTGCACTCCGTTCTGGGGTATTATACTAACATATTAGAGCAGTGATGCCACAGGGGGCACTTACTCCTGGTCAGTATATTAAATTGAGGGTTGGGTAGCCCACCTTCCAGGATGTAGCCTGGGCTTCCCCACTGAACTAAAAAAAAGGGGTCAAAACTTATTTAGTGGATCATCCACTGCTGACCGTAGCTTATCAGTATTTCACACGTGTGAACCAGCAAAGCGGTGCTTAGGGGCCCCTTACCTGATCATCTCCACACCAACATTTACATGGAGTTCTTCCATTCTGAAGTAATATACTATTTTATTAGGACAGTGATGTCACAGCGGACAATTACTCTTGGCCAGTATATGAAAGTAGGGCTTGGGTAGCCCACCTTACAGGAGAGAGCCTGGCACAAGTCACAAAGGTGAGTGCAGTCTCATTTGTAAACCAGTAAAGGGGTGCTTAGGACCCATTACCTGATCATCTCCACACCAACATTTACACAGAGCCCTTACATTCTGAAATAACATAGTAACTTATTAGGGCAGTGATGTTACAGCAGGCAATTACTCTTGGCCAGTATATGAAACGAGGGTTGGGTAGCCCACCTTCTAGGAGAGCCTGGCATCCGCGAGGAGGAGGAGTATAGTCTTGTGAACCAGCAAAGGGGTGCTTAGGACCCGCTTAACTGATCATCTCCACACCAACACTTACTCTTGGCCATTATATGAAAGTTAGGGTTGGGTAGCCCACCTTCCAGAATGGAGACCAGGCTCCCCAGTGACCTTCCGTTGAAACAAACAAAAAAACGGAAAAAGGGCGCCTCCATAGTGTGAAATTGTAATTTAATGATACAATTACAATTATCAGACAGGTTTTGATGAAGGGGGTGTGCCCCAGAAACACATAAACCCGTGGATTACTTGGGGACGCTGGTGCAATCTTACCTTTTCCAGTTTGTCTCTGCCGGAGATTTTGAGTTCCCATCGTGTTCTACATGCTTTTATTCTACAGACGTTTTGTAAGTACAGCTTAAGCTGTGTGTTTTATCATTAAATTACAATTTCACACTATGGAGGCGCCCTTTTTCATTTTTTGTTCCCCAGTGACCTAATAATGGGTCATGACCCCTTGACCAGTTCATCATACCATAGAGAGATAGCAAATATCAGTGGAATGTATCTCATCTAATGACTTAGAGAAGTGGAGGAAGTAAGAATAGGAGCTGGTAGTCTCAGATTCTGAGACTGTGCTACTGTCATTGGCTACACTTATAGTAAGACACATTCACTGTGCAGCACTATATAGGAATCAGAATCTGCATATGTAATGAGCACATATTACCCCTCCCCCCATGTACAAATATTAATACTGGCACAGATTATTCTGATCATTAAAAGCTGATCGCTTTTGCAAAAAAAGTTGTATGTATGTGTGTGTAATTATATATATATAACTCACCTCTCCGCCGGCTTCCGGGAGTCCCGTCGGCGATCAGGTGATGTCACGGCCATCGACGTCACCGGACTCCTCCCCCCTTCCACAAGTGGCTCCGTCGGCTAACGAAGGGAAGG
>NW_017306472.1:1532950-1539764 GCF_000935625.1 Nanorana parkeri
TTATCATTTTATATACTTTTTGTTTTCTTGTTTACCCATCTTTAGATTTTAGGTAATTTTTAAGTACATGTTATTTATACTTTAGCTATTTATTTGAAAAGCTTCTATACTCTCTCTAGGTGGTGGAAGGGTTAAGTGCGGCAGCCCTTGGGAGTGACGGTGACCACACCTGGGCTTTAAGTAAATGAAGCAGTATAAAAAAAAAAGAGGAAGGAGGGGTGGAGGAAGTTCGTTTTACAGTGGGAGGCGATTATGCAATAGAGATTTCCTGCCCTTCCCTCCTCAGATGCCTGTCTGCGGGGAGAAGGAAGATTCCATAGAGGACGGTGAGCCTGTCCTAAGTTTCTTTTTCCCCCTTCCTGGTAATTGTAGCAACTGCTGCAGGTGGTCCATCCATTGTGCCATCTCCGGTTCAGTTTTTTTCTTAAACTTGTCTGTGGGCAACTCCACCAGGTATCAAGGGACTACACATCCCAATGCTCCAGGCATGCTAGGGATAGTAGTTCCATGACACCTGGAGGACTTCCCATTATTCATTGCTGTTCTCTTGAAGTTGTGTGAGGAGCGTTTTTGTATATGTGTGTTGTGATTTTAGTTTATTTATATAAACTTATTTATAAACATATTATTTATAATGACTCGATCGGATCTCTCTCCCGGGTTGGATCTTCTCTGGAAACTGGCTGTCAGATGATCACAGCATGCGTGTTTAGTAAATTCTGCACCTTTTCTCCATAGAAAAGGGAATAGTCAGTCACACAGCGAGCGAGCAGTCTACAATCAAACCCCCATACAATAAGCTCAATTCACAAAGCTAACCAATCAGGATACTAATATGTATTTACAAAATGACAGTTATTTTCAGCCAAAGAGATCCGATAATGACAGTCACATGACAAAATTAAAGAGCCTTATCATTGTGTTAAAGCTTTGTGAATTGAGCCCAATGGGTGATGGGCGGAAGTCTTTTTATCGACCCGACTCAAATTGTTACATTGTATTAAAACCCCAAACTGTAATTTTTCATTTTTGATACAGTAGGCTTAGAATGCCTGTCACGTTTTCATCACTGTCTGTGTCTGTGCCAGGCTTTAGAGTGGTCTTGCCTCACTTCCTGTTGCGGCTACAGAACAGGAACTGAAGGTGAATATCCCCAGTGGCACACAGATGGCAGATAAATGAAGAAATCTGACATTAGTTTAACCATTTCTTACTCCATAATGGAGGGGGGTTGGGGGCGGGGGTCTGTAGATATATTTCAAAGCACAACTAAAAAGAAGAGCGAGCGAGAGAGAGAGAGAGATTATTTAATTTGTTTTGCTGCCAAAACTTGCTGCTTCTTGCTTCTAGCAGTTTTTTAAAATTTTGTGTAAACTGCCTGCCGCACATGTACAAGGCTGCGTACACCTCGTCTCATTCCCGGCATCTATAAGATGAAGACTCCTGTTGCATTATCAGTGACTGCCCAATGGCTGAAGGTGATGACGGAGGACCATGAAGAAGACTGGCAGCAATCGGAGGGGGGGGGGGGGGAGAGAGGTGGTCGCATCGCTGGAGACGGGCACTCTAGGAGGTAAGGCCCCCCATTCACACTGCATTCGGGGATTCCTGCATCAAGAACCTATGGGTTCTTGTGGCAAGAATGCCAAGTGCCGCTGACTGGTGCTGCTGCTGTTACCCTATCCGTAACTTCAATAGGTACAGTGGCCGCATCTGAACGGGGACACCTGGGATTCCTGATGCAAGAATCTATAGGTTCTTGCCGCAGGAATCTCTGAATGCAGCCATGTGAACGGGGCCTTAATGCTTAGAGTTCCCCCTTGCCGCTGCCAGTCTTCTTTTGGGTCCTCTGTCATCACCATCCCAGTGTGTGACTTTAGCCTAAGCGTGCCATAATGTGCAGGTATTGTTTGTATACGTGCACTTTATGGCAATATCCTACCTACCTTGAAACACTTGGGAAAGCCATTGCCAGCATAGTTCTAACAAGTTCAACCCTCCATCCAGTTTGGCTGTCTTAGGCTGGCCATACACGGTTAGATTCACCCTGGCGGCTCAACAAAAGTTGATTAATCGATTGACTTTTGTAGAAGGAGTCAGGCTGGAGATTTTCAGTGGCTGAAGCCAATCGGCTGTAGTCACTGTTAGCGTATTTGACAGCGAGGAACGCCTGCTGTGAGAATGCAATAGCCGCAGCAGGAGATTAGTCTATCCCCGCTGTTGAGCATGGATGGAGGAATCTGTTTATATTTTTTTCATCCCTCAGGGCAGGCCAACTAAAGTGACAACTTCTCAGACCAGAACAGTCAACTTTTTTGGCGGTGTGACTGTGAAGGTTTTCCTTCATCCAGGACATCGAATAGTCACACTCACTGGGCACGTTCTGTTATGTTGAAGATGTTTTTCTACTTATCTAAATCAGCACAAAGATATCAGCGCTCATTCCTGGCGTTGTTATTGAGCTCTGGAGTGATGACATGCTGTCTGGATTATGTATGGTCCCCCCTGGGTGTGAGGTTGTAGGAATGCTGCATGTGTTCCCTATCTGATGGACTCTTCATGACCTAAAGTCCTCAGTCTGGGAAGGAAAGTGACCCGGATGAGGCACCTGATACTCTTCCATCTTCTTTGCTGACCGCTCTTCCTGGCAAAAATATTTGAACATTCTGCCCCCCTTCCTCAGAGAATTGACAGCTTGTGTCTGAGCGGCATTCCTGTGCGTGATGTGTCTTCATGTGGAAGGAAGTGGAGTAAATAGTCACTCTTCTGGTTTTATAATGTCGCCTCAAGCTGGAGGAACTACAAGTCACTGCATGGTAGGGTTGCCACATTTTTTTCAAGTAAAACCCGAACACTTTAGCGACGCGCTGACATTTTTTTGGGAGAATGAGTCGCGGCTTATTCATATGTAAATAGTGCCGCCCATTCATATGTAAGTATCACAGTGGAGGCAATTTTCAGTGGGGGGGCCAGTGGCCCCTACCTTAATTTTGGCTGCCCCTGTCTGCCTGACATCTTGTGTCTGGGTTTCTGCTGCCATGAAACTGGGACACAGCATTCAAAACCCGAACTGTCCAGGTAATTCCTGGACAGGTAGCAACCGTACTGCATGGCCTGGCAGCCAGGCAAAGTCAAATTTCTCTTTTGTGTTCTTCTGTCTCGTGTGTGTGTGTGTCTTGTCTTTCTTGCCTCTCTCTCTGGTGTCTCTACCTGGTCTTTCGCTCTCTCTCGTCTGTCTCGTTCTCTCTTGTCTGTCGCTCTCTCTCTCTTTCTTGCTTCTCTCTTGTCTCTCCCTCTCTCTTGCCTCCCTCTATTGTGCCTCTGTCTCTCATATCTTTCTTGCTTCTCTCTCTCTATTTGTCTGTTTTATCACTCTCTTGTTTGTCTCTTGTGTCTCTCTCTTGTCTGTCTTCTTGTATCTCCTTCTCATCTCTCTTTTCTCTTTCTTGTCAGTCTCTCTCTCTCTCTCTCTCTCTCTCTCTCTCTCTCTCTCTCACTCTTTCTTGTTGCTCTCTCTCTCTCTCCCCCTTGTGTCTCTCGCTTCTCTCTCTCTTTCTCTTTCTCGTCACTCTCTCTTGTGTCTCTCTCTTTCTCGTCACTCTCTCTCTTTTGTCTCTCCCTTGTCTTTTTCTTGTCTCTCTCTCTCTCGTGTCACTCTCTCTCTCTCTCTCGTGTCACTCTCTCTCTCTCTCGTGTCACTCTCTCTCTCGTGTCACTCTCTCTCTCTCGTGTCTCCTCTCTCTCTCTCGTGTCTCCCCTCTCTCTCTCGTGTCTCCCCCCTCTCTCGTGTCTCCCCTCTCTCTCTCGTGTCACACTCTCTCTTTTTTTCGCTTGTCACCCTCCTGATTCACATTTGTCATAGATGACCCGGAGGATACATCGAGATAACATTGGTCTACATTGTCAGGATTATTCCGCCGTGCACCAGAATCACCTTTCAGCCAGTGGCGCTCAGTTGTTGCGTTCCTCAGACTAGTGAAGTAGCCTGCAGCCATCGCTCAGTCTGATGGCCCATAGTGATCGGGTCTGATAGTCAGATTCACCTTGATGTTTAGCCAGGTGCTGAGGAGGAAACTGTGACCTCACCACAACACCCCGTACGTCTAGACAGAGGCCAGAACATTCTGTGTCACCTGCCTATAATAAGCTGGATGGCTTTGTTTCAGGTGGAGATTCACTAAGCCGAATGAATATTTTTGTGTGTTTTTTGAAAGGAATACCTAACAGCCAAAAAGTATTTTTGATATATGTTGCCCAAAGTTATTCTTTATCTATCTACCCTCCTGTACTTCTTCCATCCCTTAGCATTTGAATGCTGCAGATTGTTGTTTTTATGATTTGCTGACCTTTTCCATTCTCTTCCAGCAGAAATTCCGGAACGAAATGCCAGGGTCCAGCAGTGCCTTTATCCCAACCATCAACGCCATCACCACCAGCCAAGACTTGCAGTGGATGGTACAGCCAACAGTCATCACCTCTATGTCCAATCCCTATGGGCGAGCACACCCTTATGGACACCATATGCCTAACCTGACATCCGTGGGAGGGCACACAGCTCTCCAGCGGCCCGGAGTCATCAAAACCATTGGCACCACCGTGGGCAGGAGGAGAAGGGATGAGCAGGTAAGATGGGCAAACCATGAACTATATGTAGGTTATTGGGCAGCTCGCCTGTCTCTCTGCACCCAGTTTTGCCTTTTAAAGCTTTATCTCTGGCCAAAACCTTTTTTTCCTTTAGTTTTAGATAAAGTATAGACAGGTTAGAACCCCTGCCGGGTATTTATTACTACTCGTATGAAGAATGGAGGCCAGCTACTGTAACTTGACATGTAAATAGGGTCAACAGCTTTCCATCGGAATACAAAAACTAATTTATTCTATAATTATATTTCTTCTTGTGCCCTTCTCGTCCAACAAATGTTAAAGCCCTGATGAATGGGGGCTTTTGGAAGCCCCTGAAATACGTTGGATTTTTTTTTCTTAATAAAGCAATAGACATTGAGTTTGGACTCAACAACTGGTGTAGTGCTCCATTCATCTTCTATGTTGGTCTTGCCCCAATGCAGCCTCTGGTGGCCCTCTCGTGCATCTGGAACTTCCTAGCCAAGGATATAAACTGCCTACACTAAAGAAGAACTCCACTGGGAAGATTTGCCCCCTTCTATTTGCCCCAGTTGTCTTTAGCCAGACAGAAAAAGAAATTATGATTGGTTCCAGGTATGTGCGCAGGTTTGGCGCTGGAGCTCCTCCTAACCCAGACGGGCCCCACCCAAACACAGAAGGCAGTGCCTTCTGTGCCACCCAGCCAGCTGCTGGTAAGGAATTCCCTGCCTGCAGCATGGCATAAGCAAATGGGTGGGATTCAGTGATGTCATTGACCCTATATGGCTGCATGCCTATATTTGGTAAATGACACTTAATGAATATGGCTATGTGGCCATATTAGGTAAATGATGTCAGCACAAGTACCCCGCCTCTTTGTTTACATGCAGCTGTTGGGTGGGGAATCCTCATTATCGCAGTTGATTGGGTGGAAGTGCCAATGGAGCTCCCTTGTTTGGTGTGAGTTTGGTCTGAACCTGAGCTCATCCCTAGTTGTCTCCAGACGAGGTGTCCCATTGGGGAGCTTTCACTTCCTGTTTTGGGAACCCAATAGGAAGTGAGAGGAAATCTCCCCAAAGTGAGGGGAATTCCCTACTTGTTTCAATGTCACCTGAACCTGTGTCCCCATTGGTAGACCTACCCTCACCTCCTGTTCTGGTGACAACTTCCACAAATATGGAATATTTTGGATTTCACCTGATTTGAGCAGTTTGCTGATGGTGTGCAGGTTCTGGATGGCAGCTGCACAGATGCCTTGCTTCTCGACATTCCCAAATCCAGAATAACTCTTGTCCTGCTACTCCCTGGATTTCAGGCCTTTTGTTTGCAGCTGAGGATTTATAGTAACGGCAAAGCCTGCTTCCTTTTGATGTCAGGCCTGGCATGATTACAACTGATAAGAGGAGTTGTGAAACCGTTCTGTTCTAACTGCAGAAAGCATCTGTGCTACCAAGGTCTGCTGAGCGCAGTCCGTGGCCTTACACAATCCCAGAAACACTACCGAGCCAGCAACCCCTTGTGGCCTTTTTTTTTTTTTCCTGACCACAAAAGACAACTTGTTCATTTCTTTTTTTCTTTTTTTTTCTTCTGCAGCTGGCACCAGAGGAAGAGGAAAAGCGGCGGGTCCGGAGAGAAAGGAATAAACTGGCGGCCGCAAAATGTCGCAACAGGAGGCGAGAGTTAACGGACAAGCTTCAAGCGGTATGTCAGCTCTATCTGTTTCCTTTATCCGTTGCTGGTGAAGGTGTTGAAATCGGTCACAAAGGTTTCCAGTTTCATCAGCTCTTCTTGAGAATACTGGAGAGGCAGGCCGAGGCTAAAAGGCAGCGGGCCTTTCTAATAAGGCAAAAAAAGCGATAGGCGGCCAATCAGATCAGCTTGGAGTTTGCATTAAAGTAAAAGTCTTCTCACTTGCTATTGGTTATTGTGCTTTGTACCCCAACATTGCTCTCTGCTGTATTTGGAAAAACCCAATGGAGATGGATATGGCTTTCTGACCTTTTTTAAGGGGATGTAGAGGTTCACTTTAATGCCCCGTGCCCTAGCACCTCTCCTTTACTCCACTGCTGCTCTCTTTGGCCTCTGTAGGGCGGAAGGAACATGCAGTGTATGCTTTAAGTCTCTCTAGTCCCACCTTGCCCCCATGTGACAGTGCTGTGCTAATCATACTTTTTTTTGTTGCACGCCTTACCGAAAAATCCCTTTGTAGTGG
>NW_017306472.1:1539811-1540083 GCF_000935625.1 Nanorana parkeri
GTGGGGGGGGGGGTGCTCGCAGTGACTGCGGATGGTCCCGCAAATATCAGCAAATGTGTAGAGATGTCACCAGCACACCAAATTCCTTCTTAGGATAAGCAAATGTTCGTTTATTGAAGTTCCTTGTCATATAAACAAGCGCTTTTGGGGCCACACAGGGTCCCTTCATCAGGCTTAGCATTGACGGTCAAGTGCTGTGCTAATCACCACGTATTAGAGCTCTCGCATAAGCAGTGGGGGGGGGGGGGGGGGGGGGGCACCGGAACGTTGCT
>NW_017306472.1:1540211-1546107 GCF_000935625.1 Nanorana parkeri
TCCTTCATATGTGGAAATACTGGGTATTTTCTTCACTCTCTGTGACTGAACAGACCTGCAGGGCAGCAAAGCTAAATAGAGTATATGCAACTGTAGAGGCGGGCATTAAAGCAAAACTGTTGCTGTGACCTGCATAGATAAAGCACAGGGCTGCTCTAAAGTAATTCCTGATCTGTCTTAAACTTTTTTTGCATGCTTGCTCTTTAATATTTTTGTTACCGTTTTAAACTATTGAGATCTGTACATTGTCCACTAGAGGGAGCCAACACTTGAATGTTAAAAGAGAACTATGGCCAAACTTTTTTTTTTTTGGCTTTATTTCGCTTTTGAGTCACAGGAGTACATTTGCAAATGTACTCCTGTGACCCAAAGTCAGCATATAGAGGGCTACTGCAATATTGTCGGGATCCACACTGTGCCTGATTGACAGCTGGATCTACCTCTCTAGAGGCAGAGCCAGCTGTGCCTGCCCCCTCCCCTGTCTGTCCCTCCAATGAGCACTGGAGGAACGGGAAAGGGAGGGGGAAATCCCTGCAGGGAGAAGACCATGAGCTGAGTGATCAGCGGTTTGTGATCGCTCAGCTCTCGATCTTTAGAGCCGGCATTTGACAGCTGCAGTGTCGCGCGTGGGCTGAAACTATTGGAAAAGAGTGTATTTTACTCTCCCGGTAGTCCGCCTCTCTTCTCGGCCCACTCTTAGGGGATGACTTATGAATGATCCACCGAGAGAGAGACTGGCTGAATTCCATGCATAGCATTCTTGCCACTAGGTGGAGCCGAGGAGCATAGGAATTGCTCCTCAGCTCCAGACCTTTGTATGACCTTCTTTAAATAATAGCAAGCGGATCTCCTTTATGTTTTCTATCAGATTGTTAATTACTTAATAATTAACTTAACTCAACTTTAAACTTTTTTTTTTTTTCCTTGTAGGAAACTGAAAAACTGGAACAAGAAAAGTCTGGCCTGCAGAAGGAAATCGCCGAACTGCAGAAAGAAAAAGACAAACTGGAGTTCATGCTCGTTGCCCACTCGCCCATGTGCAAGATTCACCCGGAAGAGCGGACGAGCGCCATCCACAACCCTCACCCTGTCCGTACAGTGATGGGCAGCAGGGTAGTCGTCAAACAGGAACCGGTTGAAGAAGACATCCATACATCTTCTGTCACCGCCAATGACAAGTCTTACAGGTCCGTTATTAAGCCAATCAACATTGGAGGAAACTTCTTCAATGAGGAGCCTCTCAACACGCCGGTGGTCATGTCTTCTACACCTCCAAGCACTCCTAACACTGCCAACCTCGTCTTCACCTACCCAAGTGTACTGGATCAGGAATCTTCAGCCTCTCCTTCTGAGTCTTGCTCTAAAGCTCACCGTCGAAGCAGTAGCAGCGGTGACCAGTCTTCTGATTCCTTGAACTCCCCAACCCTTTTGGCCTTGTAACGAAGACTTCGGTTTCTGTCTTGAATATCAGGAGATGTCTAGGGGGTAGACAGCCGGTGGCAGGAGCTTCCCAACTATGGACAAAAAAATAAATTGTAAAAAATGTATTGCAACTGGATTGGCCATAGTTCAGATGCTTCAGTGTAGCTTGGACATTCTCGGGTTGCAGATGAAGGCTGCAGAAGACCAGACGTTTCATTCTTCACAATTATTAAACTCCCACGTGGGCCCAGGTGGGGTTACATTATTTCCAGCAGCTTGTTGACCCAAGCCATTTCACTTACTCTTTACCGGTCGAAGATTACTGTCTCTCTCCTTTTTTTTCTTTGTTCTTTTGTGTTCTGGGCACTTTAAGGGAATATCTATTTTGAGGATTTACTCTTCACTGGATGAAGGTACAAATGATGTATTTTATTATTAATTTGTTAAAATTAGGTCTAAGACTTTGCCATGCTGTAAACAGACAAAAAAAAAGCCATGAAAAAAGTTTTGGCTGCACACAATCACTACTGGAGAAAAATACAACGCCAGCATAGCTCATGCCACGCCAAAGACTGTTTTGGAACACAGCGTTCTGGTAAACTCTCAGAAGATGTTTGGAGGAGGATCGGAGATTGGAAACAGTTGGTTAAAAAACAAAAAAACTTGGCAATATAATATGCCCTTGTGCCTTTTGGATTAAAGCGAATTTCTAATGAACAGTTGACAATCTGTTTGGGAATCTGAAGTATTGTCTTTGTAGTCAGTTTTAAAGGTCTTAGTTTACTCCATATTATTACTCCATTTTCGGACGGGTTTGCCCACCCCCTTCTACTGCCTGTTGGGGACCATAGTCAACTTTCTTAGTTCGTTACAGACTTTTCTGCAGTGTGGAGAAAAAGGGAGCTGGCATCTTAATTGTTGTTGCTGCAAAGAACCGGCGACAATTACGGGTTGTGTAGCCAGTTAGGGTCCTTCATCCATGTTTTATACCTACTCTTTGTGCTTGATGTCTCCTAATGGCAAAGTGTTGATTTTGTGGAGTTTTGGGGTGTTTTGGGCAGAGGTTTAATGTCTCAATATTTGGTACATATCGCTTACTGAAACAAGTGAGGGATATTAAGAGCAAGTTTGAAATGTTTTTGAGGGCAGTTGTACATTCCTTGGGAGTATGACTAAATTTTATTTCTCAGAAGATATTTGGACTCTCACGATATCCTTTTATTTAAATTTGGGTTGACTTATCATAAACAAGTTGTTGTACACCGTAGAACCAATGGGAGCAGTTAAAGTGGCACAGATCCAGCCAACTGATGGTCAAAATGGACGTAGCCTTGAAAAATAGCTTGGATGGGTGTGTTTATACACTTTTTTTCGAATATGGGGATGTCGGGAAAAGTGTTTTTGTACTGAATTGCTGTTTCTGTATTACCTGACACTGATTAATTGCCATGCGTGTACCACGCTTCCGCAATAGTGTTGGCCATGTTTTATGGGAAAAGGAAGTTCAAGTATTTTTGTACTACATCCCTGCTGCTAACAAAATCCTTTTTATAAAAATTCAAGTGTCTTGGACATCAGAGTGAAGCGCTGGCCAAGTGGTCAGCATTGAAAAACAACCCTAGTACAGACCTAGTCATGCCAATGAGTCACTCATTCCTGTGGGCACAGATCATTCTATAGAAAGCACTTTGAGTTCATGATAAGGCTTCACTCTATCTTGATGTCAGTCTAGTTCAGTCGGTATGATCCTTCCCAAAAAACAAAAGAATGCCTTTTTGTCTCATTCTTGTTCTGTAGCGTCACAAAAAGGAGGCAATTTTCAATAACACTTTTTGAATGTCAGTTTTGCACTGTGATAACTTATTAGTGATGCACTTGTCATTGTTCTTTCAATAGAAAGGCCCCCAAAAAATAATAATAATATAAAAAAAAAACTATGTATATTTTTTCCAAATGTCTTGATGGTTTCCTGGTCTGCTTTTGTAATATTATGTAGCTACTGAATCCTGTTTAGTAAAATGTTTATTTGCTGTCAGGGCACCATTTTCGTGTAAAATTTCTGAAGTACTGAAGGGCGCAGTGTAGCCAATTTGGGTCTCTGCCGGTTTTGTAGGACAAGTCACAATTATTATTCATACGGAGCACAAGTCTGTGTAGTATAGACGTACCATGCCAGGAATAGCTCACAAATGATGATGTACAGTAGCTGCACACACTATAATGGCATAGGTTTTGTACCACCAAATCAATTGTCAGTATCTCTTTAAAGGTCTATGAACCCTAAAGCCTAAGTTGGCTTTTAAATGGACTCTTCATGAATTTTTGTAGTTATAAATGTCAAAGCACAATGATATTCCAGGTATTTTTTATATCCCCTGAGGAGATGCTGTATGTAGTGTACTTTGGGAGAACACTATTCGCTTTGGAACTTGTTTTATTTTAGGTTTACCGGGCCTTTGAAGCAGAAATAAAGTTTTTTTTTGTTTTTTAGTTTTTTTTAAAATTATTATCATGCACTCACTCTGAAATTGCAAGTTAAAAACCATGTATGCACACTTGGAAAACTAGCAGGGTTATTCACAAAAGGGTGAAGAGTTTGGAGAAGGCAGGAGAAGTGAACAATCTAGGCCAACATAGCTGAACTGGAAAGTGAGCTGAACTGGAGGATTTTTCTAGTTCAGCGATGTTGTCCAAGATTGTTCACTTCTCCTGCCTTCTCCAAACTCTTCACCCTTTTGTGAATAATCCTGTAGGTGTCTTGTAGCTTTTCTAAAATGTTTCCCTGCTGTTGTGCTTGACCTAGGATTCTCTATGACCTCTTGGCTTCAGCTCTGCTGGCTGAGCAGCTCTGAGGTCATAGGCTTTGCACACCTTTTCTCTCAGAGATGCCTTTAGCTCTCACATTTGCATAAGGAACAGAGCCCGGTATTGCACAGAACAGTTTGGCCCTTCCCAGTCTCACCCTGTGATCTCATTTTGATTGACAGCTGCATTTAGTAAAACAAGTAACAACTGGCTGATGAAAGAGCAGATGAGATGTAGGATTAGGGTAGAGAAATAACGTGCCCAATTCCTGGCAAGAAGTTAAAAAAAAAGGTTTCCGACAGAGAACTTCCTGTGAGAATGATTTAATCACTTCCCCCTGATGGTAGCACTGGCTTCATCACCTCCCACTAATGCTGATAAACAGGCTAGGCCAATGGCATATGGATAACCTAAAATATGAATGACACAAAAGGCATATGGGTAACCTTATATATGGACAGTGCAAACGGAAACGCAGGTTTGCAAGTGCACAATTTTTTTACTTGCATTTTCAGAGTGTTTGCCTTAAATAAAAAAAATGATACTTCAGTTCTTGTGTAAAGTGGCTCTTGTCTTTGGTTATCTTTCGCAAAACTGTATTGCCAACAAAACCAACTAATTTATGTTTTGTTTTTTTAAAATTTGTGGAGTGACTTGTTCTGTGAGTAATGTATGCATGTGTTCTTATATTATGACTTTAAATGTTGAGTGTGCAGGCTGGTCCTGGGCTGAAATGGAAGAATTTTTAGTTTGCTGTCGAAAGGAAAATATTTGTAAAGCGAGCAAGTAATACTGTGTGGTCCTGAGCTGCATAGGCTTGAAATCTGTAAGCACAGCAGGCGCTGCCCTTGTGTGATTTTCCAATTCAACCTTTTTTTTTTTTTTTTTTCTGTCTTGCTGATACACGTGTTAGGGCTGGAAACACTACATTCTGTAAGATGAACACAAACTTAATATTTCATCAAGACAAAAACCCTGTTAGACGTGCATTTAATAGGCCCCTCCTACTTTTGTGATGTGACATTTATTTAAAAAAAATTATTTTGCTCAACTAGAGCATGGAGACGTGATGGTTTAGTAGTGTTAGGAACACTCCCAGCTCATCTATTCTCTCCCATAATTCCTTCACCACCTCCCACAGCTCTTTGTCATTCTCTAAGGTGTGAAATCTCCTTGTAAAACTTTAACTTGTGTTGTGGACCTCTGGCTCATTTGATAGGATTGACATCAATGTGGGTGTGGTCAGACCTTTAAAACCGCCATCAGCCTGACAGTGGGTGGGGAAGGAGTGGACCTAAATTTTTTAATTTGCTCGTAAAATGTGGAGCATCTACATTGTGCATTCCTCTGTGCCGGAGATGGCTAATTACATTGCTAGCATCCCTTTTAATTGTATATCGGTAATTACAACACAACATTGCTTAGAAAAGACTTCCTCCTCCCGTTTAAACACCCGAGAGGTAAAATGACTATAGAAATAGCACATTGTTTGTACAATATTAAGAAATAAACTAAACATGGCAACAAAACCTTAATTTTCAAGCAATCTGTTACTTTGGCAGTGTTGGCAGAAGCCAATGCCAACTATGAATGGCTCAGTTAATCAACAACTCACCAATTGATATAATAATCAGTGAACAGAAACTCTGCTCCAGTCCTCCCCCCCCCC
>NW_017306472.1:1546152-1565641 GCF_000935625.1 Nanorana parkeri
CCACCCCCCCCCCCCCAAAAACAGTTATTTTTCCCATTGGATGCCTCCATTTTGCCTTCTTGCATGGTATAGAGAAGGTGAAGCCAGGGTGTCAATCACAGCCCATATGTCAGACACCTCTGCCCTTCTTTCTATTGCCATGTGTCAATGCTTTGTGCGTATGTCAGAGACCGGGGGGGTGGTTAGAGGGGAGATGAGGGCTTAGCCGCTGACGTTTGCCAAGAAATCAAAATTTGCATATCTGTAACAGCACTTATTTAGGTTCCTAGGCATTTGAAACTGCCAATAAAGCAAATTATGAAAGAAGGATTATGTATGAATCCAAAAATATTCACTTTAGTGACCAAGCACTGGTGTTTTTTTAAAAGACAAGTACAGCAGAATCCGGACATGGACATTAAGAGCATTGATAGATAATAAAAAGTAGAGGACATGGTTAATGTATGATCTATACACTGGAACTTTGTGTTTGACTGCAGTGTGAACAGAAGAGCACCGTATAGTCTTGGTTCTCTAATTTTAATGTCAATATCTTGAGTATACATCAGAGGTGGACAAATTAATATTGAGTTCGGGAGTCTGTATGCTCCAGTCCAGGAGCAACAAACCTCCAAAAGTAGGGCTCCAGATGTAAATTTGAAGGAGCACTGTCTTACTGGCTTCTGGGATTTGTCCAGCTTTGTTATACACCATAATATTTTGGTGTCCAACCATACAGTTTTACAGGATAAAGCCATAATCCTCTGCAAGGTTTAAATTTGTAAGCCGTTTTCTATCAATTCAGTACAGCAAACTTCCTTGTCCTTCATTCTAGAGAATGGCCAACTTTTGCTGCAACACTCAAAATGATGTCTTGAAGCAGATACAAGTCAAAGTTGGTATTTGCATATGGCTGGCTACCTCCCCCCATTAGCATCCCATATGGCAGTGCTTGGCCTGGTACTTGGCTGTTCACTTGCTGGGAACTGCATTGGAAGCGGGGATAGAGTGTAGGTTTACTCCATACTCAGAGGTTGGGTAACTGTAGGATTTACCTGAAACCTGCTATCTTCAGGTAGGAAGACTTTTTAGAAGCCACAAGTAGGACAATATAGATGTTTTGGTCAGGAATCTGTATGGCTTGTCAGCAGCAATCTTGACAGGGAATACCACCCCTCGGGGTTTAATGATGACCCTGTTTCACCAGCATTGGGAATGGAGTGTAGGTTTGCCCCATACCCAGAGGTTGGGTAATTGTAGAATTTAAAGGAAACCTAAATCATGCTATATTCAGGTAGGAAGACTTTTTAGAAGCCACATGTTCTTCCAGACCAAGTGGGATAATATAGATGTTTTGGTCGGGAATCTGTATGGCTTGTCAGCATCAATCTCAACAGGGAATACCACCCCTCGGGGTTTAATGATGACCCTGTGTCACCAGGATTGGGAATGGAGTGTAGGTTTGCCCCATACCCAGAGGTTGGGTAACTGTAGGATTTAATGGAAACCTAAAGCATTATATTTTCAGGTAACACCCTTTGGGGTTTCATGATGACCTTGTGCCCCCAGCATTGGGTTTTATGAACTCTATTTGATAATGGAGTTATTTTTCTACCAAATGTATTTCTTATGGATCAATAAAGTGCTACACCCTAAAGCAGGCCTTACAATGACTTCACAATGGTTTCAAAATAGAAGATCTATCTGTCTATTGAATCTTGATCAATCTATACTCTATGAAAATTGTAAGAGTTTATGAAACATTTTCTATATATTTTCCTTTTCTCCCAAACGTTTTATAGATATACAAGATGCTGTGCTGCCCTTTAAACCTGCATATTCTGCTTATCTCTCTTTGCAAATCATTCATGAATCCTCCCTGGCAGAATTCCATTGACACTGTTTACTGAGAACAAGCAATAACAGCTACAAATGCAATCTTAAAAACCTCACAAATGGGAAAAACAAAAACAAAAAAAACCATGGCAAATCGCCAATGCTCTCCAGCTGCCATTTTTGCCCACCCCCAATACCCACCCTTCCTTGTTATTGTTTGGTATCTTTTGGGAGCCTTGTATTTGTTTATGTATTATTTATTTGAAATGTTTACATGTGTAATCTTTTTTTACATTGATTAGCATTAAATAATACATTTTCCTTCTGATTCTTGAGGTGCCTGTTGCTCTAGATGTCTCTGCACTAGTGTGTTTTAAGTGAAAATCATCTAGCTATCGTGGTTTTGTCCGTGCTTTTCCTTCGGGAGAATATTTTTTGTTTTCCAAAAAACAATAAAAAAAATTAAAACATGCATATTTATTTTGTTTTTTTGGGGGAGTTGGAGCCATTGGTTGTCTGTGTTACGCATATATACACTGAGTGGCCAGATTATTATGACCACCTGACGTTTGTAGACAAATTAGCTATCATTTTGCGCTGAAGTTGCTAGAGGGCCAGACCATTATAAATAGGGAAGCAGGTTGTTTACCACAACAGTAGAAGTGATAGAAGGAAGATACGGGGAAACAACGCGATTTAACAGCCTTTGAACGTGGGATGATTGTTGGCGCTCGGAGCCATGGAGCGAGTATCCGCAAAACAGCAGAATTCGTTAAATATTCAAGAGCAGCTGTTGTTAAAGTGTTTAAAGACTGGACTGTCAGCTGAAAATCTGGATAAGCCATGGAACTTTACAAAGTTGCATATTTTTTTTTTTAGTTTATTTTTTTTCTGGGGACATTTCTTTAGTTTAATCTTGAAGTTGAACTTCAGACAAGCACGCCAAATTCACAGATTAAATACATACTGGGGGGAATTTATCATAGCAATTGCGAATGTTTGCACTTGCACGGAATATATTTGCGCCAGATTTATGATGCTAGTGTAATGTTGTAGATAAATGAGGTTTAATAGACTCCAGGAAAGAAGACTTGTAACTCCAGGCAAAAAGTTTAACTTTCACTTCTTGGAACAAGTGGTCATGGGGACTTCTTAAGTTGTGATTGTTTTCTTAGGTGATGCTCCAGTTTCAGACAGCAGCAGAACAAGTGCAGATGGAAACAGGTGCAAAAAACATGCAACTGAAAAAGTAGTAAAAGCTCTGAAGAAAACCATGTGCAAAACACGTGCAGTTGGAAAAGTAGTGCAAGCTGAGGTGAAAACAGGGGGTACGTGTTGAAAGACAGATTTGCACATAAAACTGTCACAATTGCTTTGATAAATTCCCCCCACTGTATATGGGAGCTTTTTGTACTTGCTAAAGGATCTGTATTTCTGTCCATCTAGTTCAACTTCTGACATTCACACATCTCTGACACACCAGTGTCTTGCAGGGGGGATCTGATTTTGCTCTGTTGCACTTTAACACTTAAAGGTCTTCTCCCACCTCCATCCTGTGAGCAGACAGTGAAAAGAGAAGCAGCAGACCTATAAGCTCATCTCTGTCACTCCTGCTTTCTCCTCCCCTCATAATGCTTCTTGCACTGCAGCACAAACGATTGGGCTCCTTGTGATGCTTCTCCCTTTAACAGTCTGAGCTCTGCTATAAAAATATATTTTTTAATGATGTATTATCGAATGCCGAGCTTCATTAATTTGTCTTTTATATCTGCCTGATGTTCGACATTAAAGTGAACCTTGTGTCCTATTCACGTAATGAAGTAAATAGTGCTTTAAGTTTAGAATAATAGACGTATGAGATTTAGAGTGCCACTGTCAGCTACATGCGTTCCTTCCAGTCACTGTGTACAATGTATTCTGGAGCTGTGTCATATGTGGGCGCAAAAGTAAACTTCCTGGGATCAAGTTGCCCTCACTGCCTCTAAAACAGCTTTTCTCAACCAGTGTACCGTGACACCCTGGGGGGTCTTCTGGCTTTCTCAGGGGTGACTCAAAATTTTCACACAGCATCATGCCTTTGCGTGGTGCAGGCAGGCTCCTGATGTAAAGGGGGGGGAACTCTGATCTGAAAGGGAGGATTCTGATAGGAAAAGGGGGCTCTGATGTGACGGAGGTCTCCTGATGTAAAGTTGGGCTCTGATGTGAAAGGAGGGGTCTTTGATGTGAAGAGGGTCTCCTAGTGTGAGAGCGGGGACTCTGATGTGAAAGGAGTGGGGCTCTTGTTGTAAAGGTGGCTTCTAATGTAAAGGGAGCATCCTGATGTAAAGGGGGACTCCTGATATGAAGCGGGAACCCTAATATGAAAGGGGAACCCTATTTGTATGCGCTTTTGCATGGGGGACCACCCTTGTAATCAATACCAGATTCTTATCTTGCATAATGGTCTGGTATGGATTTTGCCACATGTAAAGAATCTGCAAAATCTTGAGGGGCCACATGTTCCTTTGTACTGGGGCCCCTCAAGATTTTGCATACTTTTAAAGGATGCCATGACTGATGAAAGGTTGAGAAAAGCTGCTCTAGGAAACACAGATGTGTGCAGTCTATGGAGGAAGGGAATTGCTAACATCACATGACCAACACGAAGTTCGCATAAGACATACGCAGTCTCATTAGTTTGCCAGTATCTCTTGTGTCTTCTGAGTTGTTCACTTACCCAACAAAACTAAGCATAAGTTACACATTAAACCTTTTTTTCTGTATGTGCGGTCCACTTCAACTTGTGTTTCCGGGTAGACCTCTTGCCTCCTGTGCATAATCTTTGCATATTTTTTTTATATCTTACAAATGATTCCCTATAGGTTTAATTAGCAAACTGCAGTAGTCAACTAATGTAAGGTTTTAATAAAAATTCTAACGCACAGATGATGAATGCACCCTGGCTCCAAAGCCAACCAGCCCAGAATTTGCTTTGAAATGTTGCCAACTCCATATTGGAGACACAATGCTTCTAGACAACTGCAACGGCCTCTAATTGCTGACGGATAATTCATACTGGTGTCACCCATAATTAAAGTGACATTAAACCCTCAGATTTTTTAACATAAAACAATACTGTAATGTGCGCCTTACTGTAATCCATGGTTGTTTCCCTTCTCTTTGCTGCTCTTCCTTTTAAATCTGTATCTCTTCTCATGCTGGGCAGAACTTCTGTTTTGCAGCAGACTGCCTTGTCTCTGAAATGGCTACATGGTGTCTGTGTGTAGGTTTGCAACATGAGCCAGCACTACAGGAAGAGGCACTCGGCTGCAAAGGGAAGTTCTCCCCAAGCATGAGAAGAGATACAGATTTAAAAGGAAGAGCAGCAAAGAGAAGGGAAACTACCATGGATTACAGTAAGGCGCACATTACAGTATTGGTTTATGTTAAAGAATCTGAGGGTTTAATGTCACTTTAAGCGATTGTAATAAATAGACTTCACACTTCACTTGGAATGGTACTGTTGTCTGTCTCGTTGGTAGATTGGCTGAGAAGTAAAGTGGGACGGTCCGAGAACAGTTGATGAGATTAGGGTGATCGTAATCTGAAAAGTCATCCAATAGTGGAAGTATCATTTAAAGTGACATTAAACCCTCAGATTTTTTAACATAAAACAATAGTGTAATGTGTGCCTTACTGTAATCCATGGTAGTTTCCCTTCTCTTTGCTGCTCTTCCTTTTAAATCCTCATCTCTTCTCATGCTGGGCAGAACTTCTGTTTTGCAGCAGACTGCCTTGTCTCTGGAATGGATATATGGTGTCTGTGGGAAGGTTCACAACCTGAGCCAGCACTACAGGAAGAGGCAGTCAGCTGCAAAGGGAAGTTCTCCCCCAGCATGAGAAGAGATAAGGATTTAAAAGGAAGAGCAGCAAAGAGAAGGGAAACTACCATGGATTACAGTAAGGCACACATTACAGTATTGGTTTATGTTAAAAAAATCTGAGGGTTTAATGTCACTTTAAATGTACATATTGAACTTTATTAGATCCTTTTATGTCATGTTCCCAGGGACAGCATTCAATGATTGTCACTTTAGACAGACAAGGGCAACCTGTGGCTTTCTAGCCGCTGTAGAAATTTGTCCCACCCATGCTTACTAGATAAACCCACCCACTAACCACTAAACCCCACCCCTTTTACCTATGGCATTGCGTGACAGGTCATGTGGAACAACTAATCCTTACTATGCTACCATGGTAAAAGGGAATACAATATGGAAGGGCAGAGGGCTGGTCTAGGCTTTTAATGTGGTACTACACAAATACACTAAAACCTTCATCATTGGAAGAACCAAGTGCAGCGTCTACCTCCCCTTTTCTTCTTAACAGTAATTGTTTTGCTGCTTAAGTGTGCTTTAAGATTTTGCTGGCAAACTCTCATGCCTAATTGGCCTTGGACAAGAATAATTAAAAATTAGTTGTAGTTGTGGAAACCTTTTGTTTAATTTTTTTGTGTGTTCTTTGCCATATTGTATAAAACCTGCCACATTTGTCAATGGGGTGTAACATATCTACTGCAGGTTGGTGTGCGCATAATACTGCGCAAGGTTGTCACGATGAAGTCCCAGCTCTCTTGGGCTTGTGTGTGTGTATATACATTTTTCTAAGGAGTAACTTTAAAATCAATAGTGCACCTTTTCGGAAGACATGGATGGTGTACAAAGGGCCGACCGTCAGAGCTTTTTGTGCCCACTTTGGTTGGCTGGAAAGGGGTGGAGATGAAGGTGGCACCAAATGCCAGGTTCACAACCTGTTGTATCTTGAAATCAATGGATTGTGTGGGTTAATTAACTGCTTTTCGTCTTGGCAAATGTTTTTTTTTTCTCTTTTATTTATCTGATGTTAGAAATAAAAACTGTTGTATTTTGGAAAATTTTGGAAAATTACGTCTCGCTGTTTTTTTCCCCTCAAAAATGTTAAGATATCTATAACATAGTATTTAGAAAAAATTGATGATCCCTGCTGAATCACACCGTCAAGCTTCTATTATGTTGATGAGCTTAATATTTCAATTAATGAACATATTATAAATGGTACTTTATACACAAGTCTGCAGTTATATAAAACACAATTATATAGTGAAAACATAATATACTGTATACACGCATATATATATATTCTCTCTCTCTCTCATATATATATATTTATTATATATATTATATATGAGTTGTATGAATAAGGAAAATTTTAGCTTTGTGTCAAGGTTAACTAGAGTTCATGTAGAACATTTAATTTTGTATGTTGAGGTTAACTAGAGTTCATGTAGAACACGTAGGTCTAATGGGTTAAAGGGAACAAGAGTTTAACCCCTTCGTGACTGACGACGTACAGTGTACGTCGCCAGCATCGGGGCTGTTTAAACAGACTCCCGGCGACTTAAAATCATAAACATGTTTTTTGACTTAGGTCTAATGAACAGCTGTCCCCTTGATATGGGAGACGTTGGCTTAATGAGCAATAGGTTCAATGCCAAGACAGCTGTCCTCATGATATGAGGGAGTATTACCAAGACAAGAAGACCCATCTAAAGGTGCCCATACACCTTACGACCATCGCAAGACTTTTGTCTTGCGATGGTCGTATGCTTATTGAAAGCTCGTACGATCTGCCCACCTTGGACGGGCAGATCGTACTTGCGATCATCGAAAGCCCGCCCCGCTGAGGGGCGGGTTTCCGATGACCGCAATGCAGAACGGGCAGTGTACCGGTGCGCACACCGGCCCGTTCCACAGCTATCGAACGAGCGGGCTAGAAACCCGCCGACAATCGTACGATTCTCGGCGGGTTTTCGAGCATGCTGGTTCGACAAAAGACGTGCGACCGTACAGTAGAAACAGTCGCACGTCTTCGTTCACACTGCTCGATTCTCGTACGATCGCGGGATTTCCCGCGATTCTCGTACGAGAATCGAGCAGTGTATGGGCACCTTTATGATCCTGACCCAATTAAATATTACAGGTGTCATTATTATCTGATTTTTGCAGATAATTCAAGGTAGCACAGATGGTTCTACTGTTCAAAACCCTACAGAAGAGGGCTGCGGGCCCATACTACTTGAACGTGCCTGAATTGGTGCATGTTCCCAGCTGGCCAGCTGAATAAATTTACTTCTCCAACCTATCCAGCCTGAGTGGTTGCTTATCAATTTCACATTTGGGAAAATTCCCCCCTTCACAATAGATGTAAACCATATATATCTTACTCTAAGGGGTGTATTTATTTAAAAAAAAAATTCTGAGCCATTCATCCTGCAAAACTTCATGTACAGTCGTTCTGTGTGAATAGTGGCAGAAACAATCTTAGTATATTTTCTTTCTAGGTTGAATGTAATATCAGGAAAATACTACATCAGGGCCACTAGATGGAGCTGAGGACCATTGGAAATGAAAGCTTTTCTCCTTCACTCCATCTTTTGTCCATATTGCGGTATTTTACTGATATTACGGTCAACCTGGAAAGAAAATATACCAATATACAGTACAGTACAGTACATACAGTTTCATAGGACCAACGGCTCTGCAATTTTTATTTATTTATATATATATATAAATACACCCCTAATCGCTGTAATAGTCATTTATCCCTTTCTGAGACCTCGATGTCTGACCTAAATGTAGCACAGATGATTTTAATCAGATAGTTGAAGTCACCGGCACAATAGTGATATGTAGCTGCCTAGATATGTAGTGTAAAGAGCTAAGGAGCACTACTACCTTTTGGATTTACAAAATTGCCTGAGATTTCTAGCAGCTACGCATCACTGCTACATAGTTGGCAGCAATACGCTTGCTAAAGAGCACTCAACTTCTCCTATGGGCTCAATTGCTTGCTGGTTGACTTAGTGCAGAATCGTAACCGCCAATGAGGGAGAAGAGACAGAGAGACAACCTGCTGGTTTGACCAGTCAAGTAGAAGGTGAATGTTCTGTCCGCTATCTAAGCGATCCTGCCAATGGAAAGTTGACAGGGTCACTAGGATGACAAGGTCCTAACTGTTAGCTGGCAGTGTTGGTTGGCTGCGTTGTGACCTGGTGCATTGCAGCTGAATGAGATGGGAAGAAAACAAATATGTCCAATTTTAGTCTGTGAAGTAGGGATGAGCAAAGCTGAGCATTCTCATTACACTGAAAATGTTTAGGGAAATTTTGGGAAAATGCATTGAAGCCAATAAGTAAAGTGTCACGGAAAACAAACAAATTGCAGTACATCTTTGCAACGCATGCAAATTTCCCCGTGTTGTATCCAATTAAAGACCCAATGAGTGCAAGATACACAGAACAAACAAGTTCATAGTCAGGGTTTAAAGTCCTTTTAAAATATATGCAAACCCTAACAATAAACGTCTCATATGCATCATTATTCTTTTTCCACAGAGGTACATAAAAACAAAACCATACAAAGAATGCTAAATAAAATATAAACTATCCTGAATACACATCAGAAATTATCCCACTCATCCCTACTTGGAAGCCTTAATCCTTTCACTGCTAGAGATGTTTTTGCAATTTTTTGCACACATGTTAAAATGCACAATTTAGGCCTGAAGGTTACATAAAACCCCAGAATTATATATTGTCAGAAAGAATGTAGAATACAGTGGTGGCAGCTGCAATTGATTATGTCACACAATATTAGCGCAACTGTTTATCCAACCCAAATTTTCAGTAAAAAATAATAATACAGTTATATAAAATAAAAATAATAAAAAATAATAATACATGTAAATGTATTTTAGTGCACATAAGCACAATACAATACCCGTTGTTTTGGTAAAATATAAAATATGAGTAAATAGCTAACAAGCATGTCAAGTTTTAAAAATTGCGTATGCCTGTGAAATAGCGAAAAAACTACAGTACCCAAAATAGTACATAGGCGACATTTTAAAAGCTTTTACAGATCATCAGTTTATAGTTAATCCCAAATAATGATCCTAGAACTATTGCCCTCACTCTGGGGTGTGCGGCGATACCCAACATGTGTGGAGCGAGCATAATTTTCATACAGGCACACTCGACGCACGTTTGCATTCGTATGTGTGTGTACTCTGAGCATGGGACTATCAAACTTTTTTCTGTGCTTTTTCATTTATTTTATTTACCTTTTTTACTTTTCAACTATTTTTTTTAAATTAACTTTATTGCTATCTCATGCTAGCACATTAGTAATGACATGTGCCCTTTAAGGAGACATTGGGGCTTTATTAGACGCCTAATGTCACCTTTGCACTCCAGTGAAGCTGATGAAGCACAGATGTTGCTTGTTCAGCTTCATCCATTGCCACAGTGGCCAGGGAATGACAGCTCTGAAACTGGAAGTGATGAAATCCTCGTCATTTAAGGGCTCATTCAGCACACAGATGTTCACTGATTGTCCTCTATGCCCCACATGGCAACACTCACAATGCTGGTCCTGGAGCCGCCGGTGGGTTTATGAAGCCTGGGTTACATCTTGGGAGTAGTCCGGTGGGAGTGGGGGCACCTTTCCGGGCTCATGAAGCTTTATCAGCTTCATTGG
Organism: Nanorana parkeri; assembly: GCF_000935625.1. Taxonomy (NCBI): domain Eukaryota; kingdom Metazoa; phylum Chordata; class Amphibia; order Anura; family Dicroglossidae; genus Nanorana; species Nanorana parkeri. Next base: position 1,556,523 of record NW_017306472.1, read on the forward strand.
AGTGCAAAGGTGACATTAAGGGTCTAATAGAGCCCTAATGTCACCTTAAAGAGCACCTGTCACCTTAAAGAGCACCTACTAATGTGCTAGCACATAGGGGGCTTGTGAGCCACTTGGCGTATATGGTGGCAGCAACGGAAGGGTTAAAACTTTGCCATGCAAATTCTGACTTTGGCTTGTAAAGTTAAGCGTTGCTCTTTTAAAGATATAATGTCAGCCAGATATTTGGTCTTGCCATACAGCTCCAGTATCTTTGCACCCAGAGCCCTCCTTCCATCAGCCACTGTGTGTGTGTGCAGAGGGTGTGGCGGTGTTCTTACAGACAGGATTTGTATTGCAGGCACACAGATGAGGCAACAGCTGGGCTACAGTGAACTCTCTCACCCCGGAGTATTGGGTCTCAGGAGCGTAGAGCGGGGTTTAACCAAATTACAACACAGGATGTCGGCGAGGCCGACCTTCCAGGAAAGGGAAATGGGGAGCGAGCCGGAGTCACATCGGCATCGCAGACAAACAATAGGGGACGGAACAATGTTCTTTAATGAAATATTGTTCATGTAATGACTCATTATGATTGTACAATCATTGCTGAGAGCAGAGTATTTGTTCAAGAGTGTCTTGTAGACTTCATTCAGATCAGCCATTGGCAACATGCAGCTATTTGACTCAGGAGAACTGCAAGTCCCAGGAGATCAAGTAATACAAGGAAGATTGCAGATAATCCAGCTTGTTTGCAGTTTATAACGGCAGAGATGTTTAGGAGAGATTTATATAACCCATTGCTGACTTCCCCTTTAAAACATGCTAACTTCTCCCAGATCCCAGTTCTCGCTTCTCTTGCTGCATGCTGGTTATGGTTCATCAAAGTATATTTGGAGCCAAAACTTTTCTTTTCCGCAATCTTGTATCTTCATGACATAACCCGTTGGCTCTGCATCAGCTATACTTAGCTCACCTTCGTCAGGGTGTTGGGGAGAACAAGGGAAGGTATTATATGTGTACACTACACTTTTAAGTAGCGTTTTAAAGCAGAACTCCGGGCAAAAGTGTTCTTAACCCTTGCACTGCCGACTGCACTGCTTGCTTTTGTCTAGGTACTGAAAAAAAAAAGTTATACTCTCCTGAACTACAAAGTCATCTGGCTGCTACTGTGGTCCCTGAAGCATGTCTCCTCCTGTGCCTAATCCCTGGTTCACACCTAGGCGTATTGCATATGCGCGTCTGTCGCGCGGTTTTTTTACCACGATTCGCGGTAAAAAAATCGCGCGACAAACGCGCGTTTCCGAGGGCTTCTTGGCTGTATCCCAATGGAAACGCGCAACAAAAACGGCCCAAAGTAGTACATGTACCTTTTCAGGCGTGGGCCGCTTTGTAGCGCGTTAGGGACAGGCTGAAATACGCCAAGGTGTGAACCAGACCCATTGAATACAATGGGATTTAGATGTTTGAGCGTTTTGTAGAGTGTTCGTCGAGCGTAGAACGCGCTACAAAACGTTCAGGTGTGAACGAGGGCTTAGCGAAAATGTGTCCCTCGAGTCCTCACATCCTATACATTGGATCCTTAGATTGCTGCAGCGGAGGTGGAGAGAGGCTCCAGGGACTGGTCTAAGAGCAAGCCGGCTCCGCGGTGAGTATAACTTTTTTTTAATACCTAGAAAAAAACAAGCACCTAACCCTTGCAGTGCAGGGGTAGCCCTACTGCAAGGGTTAAGAACACCCTAGCCTGGAGTTCTGCTTCAAGTTTCTTCTCTGGAAAAAAAGCACTGTGGCCTAATCTGAATCCAGGAATAGACCCAGATACTTCAAATGATGTGTTAGTCCCAACAGCGATGATTTCTGAAGGTTCAGGGTGCATCCGCATAGCTGTAATATCTGGATAGTCAACTTCAGTGGTCGGAAAGAACCCATACTGACTGCTCCATCAACATATCCCATAATGGGGGCTGCAATAGAACGTAGCAGGACTAGTACAGGGGTCAGCGTCTTCAAGAACATCCTGGGTGTAGATGAGAGGCCAAAGGGCAGGGCTATGAACTGGTAGTGCAGGAACCCCATGGCAAAGTGTAGGCATCGCTGATGCGCTAGAATGATGGGAACATCCAGAAAGTCTCCGAGGTCAAAGGAAGTTTTGACAGATTTGGTAGATTCCATGCAGAATGTTTGGACTTGAATGAAGACATTTAGAGCTTTGAGATCCAGAATTGGGTAAATTGGGAACTGTGAATGGGTGGGAATAAAACCCCTCCAGTGGTTCGGCCACAAGAACTAATATTGGGAGTCTTCAGACAAAGGTCAAGGGCTTAGCCAGTGACAGCGGCTCTAGACCTGGAAAGTGCTCTGCAGCTAACTTTTACCAGAACAGAATCTGGATTGCTCCTTGGTGCCCAAAGGTCATTTTCAGACTATGCCCACAATGTCCAGTCTAGTGTTGTCCGGAGGTAGTACCTTAAAGGCCAGGATGAGGATGAATATGTTGGAAAGCTGCAATCAGAGACAAAGCTCCATTAGTGAAGTAGAGCAGAGTCCTGATTGAAGTGAAAGGGGTTATTCTGGGCTGTCGTACAATTTTTTGTTTGTGTCCAATACTCCTATAGGTGAACCCCCCCGAAACAAATCAGACATAGTACATAGTACGTAACAAGAAGTACTTACTAAATGTACAAAATTCAGAACATGATATCATAGGAATAGTCAGGTACATGATCAAGCAAATGAAGATATCAAAGTACAAGAGCAGTTACCCTCGTGTTACCATACAGCCAGGAAAGGAAGGTATAGCGAGGCCTTTTATAATAATGTTTTGGGGTGACCCCCTTCTTCAGCAGAGATCATATAAAAAAAAGTCTTAACTGAACTGGGAAGTGGGGGGGATTTGCCAGTTTCCAATCCTTCTGTAGGTTGCAGTATAACATGAAGATTGAAGATATCCTGTGTAGCTCAATAGGTGATGTAGAACTCTATGTACCTGGCTTTTTGGGAGTTAACTGAGCCTGTCTCTAACAATGTACTCCTGTAGATTCTTGGAGTGACGATGAACCCCAAACTGAGTAGGGAGAATGGGGATTCATAGGGAACACAGTGCCAACCTCATTTCTCCAAGGTTTGCAAGTCAATGACATAACAATCATATATAGAGTTTCTGTCATGAAACATCTCATCTATCCCTGGACAGAACACCTCTGGTCAGAGATGATGACTCTCAGCCACCGCTCTCTGCAGGGAGAAGATCAGGAACTGAGAGATCAGCGGTATGTGATGGTTCAGTCCTCGATCAATAGATTCTTTCATTTTTGGTTAGAGTATTTCAAAATTCCGCTTACCTCACCTCAGTGAGGGCTACCATATTTTAAACTCTGTACATTCCTGTGCGGGCGTGATTGTGAGAGCCACAGACATCTCTTAAAGTTCAGAATTGCTACAGCAGTTGCTGTGATGGGTGTTTGTTTCCATGAAAGCATGTGGCGGTGGCTACTGATTGTGCATGTAACTCTCAGTTTGCAGGCACATAGATTGTTGTCCTGCAAGCTGAAAAATCTCTTTGCAGTGTGACTGAGAGCACAATCATCTGATGGCAGTGGTGGAATCTGAAACTGCCTTTGTCACATTCTGGTGGCAGCGGTGGGATCTGAAACTTCTGCCATCACACAAAATGTAGTCTGATCCAGCACTGAATCCTCCCTCATCCACTTCTTATCATTAAAGGAGAACTATGAGGTGAGTGCTTTTCCCTCACCTCATAATTCTAGCCAACCTGTGACAATGAGACTGTCACAGGTCGGCTCAGTAGATCGGGAGGTGAGCGAACACAACCCGGCGTTCGCTCACCTCTCGATCCTGTCACGGCTCTCTGCCGTGACAGGGGAGGGGCTGGATTCCCCCCTCCAAGCTCCACCAGCGCTGACTGGCGGAACGGACGGGGGAAGGGTCAGGTACAGCTGGCTCTGCCTTTAGATAGGCAGAGCCAGCTGTGAGTCAGGCAGCTGGGCGGATCCTGTCGTCTAAGTCGGGATCCGCTCCGGCTGCGGACACGATAGTTTGTGTCCTCCCGTTACACTAAGGAGAACTATGGGGAAAAGACTTAACCCCATAGTTCTCCTTTAAAGGGAGCTGCAATAAGCTGCTGGATTGGGGTCTGCAACAGTGCGGCTACAGATGCAACTCATACTCATATAAAAAGCATGTACACAAAATCTGATATCATTAACGCCTACATGTGATTTTAGTATGACCAGTGGTGACAGAATTGAGAAAAAATTATTTAACTAGTAGGAATCTATTTTCTCTAATAGTGAACAGCTGCACCTCTAGTTGTCCTTTTGCTGGTGACTCTCTTTGAGGATTTTGTTAGAAGTGTGTGCAACCATCAATGCGATCCCTGCCCGTCACTGATGCAAGTGGTAGCAATGCTGAGCCATGAGATAGGCACGTTCGCCTTGCCAAGACGAATTCGTTGCAGCAGAGGTTGTTCTGTGTGCGTATACTGCCCTCTGCTGTTCACTTTTTGAAAATGCCATTCTTCCACAGTGTATACTTTTTATACTTCAAGAAGGAAAAAAGAAAAGAAAATTATTTATTTACAATACTTTTTCTTGTCTGGTGCCTATTCATAGCAGCATACAAAGTATTCTTCCTTCGCCCCCAAATTCAACTTGCAAACTCATTAATACCTTATATACATTTTTAAGGTTGGATTCATACCATTCCTTGCGCATTTCCATGCATTCTTACACGTGTCATCAATGCACATTTGGAACACACATTAATGTAAATTTTTCAGTATGCTGTCATTGCATTAAAAAAAAAAAAATTGAGGCTGAGCTCCGGCCTTCCCTTCAGTCTTGCGTTGTTGTACAGGCTCTTCTTCTATACTACAACTGCTTGCTCTGATTTCACTGCACACGGTGAGCTTCTCACTAGGGATGCACCGATACCGGTTTTTCGGTATCGAGTATGAGTAACGATATTTTTTTCCCGGTACTCGCCGATACTGAATACCGATACTGGAAGTCCCATTAAGTAAGCCAGGCAGCATGTAATGACTCGCCACCCGGCTTCTCAATTAGCAGGAAGCCGTCTCCATGCTTCTCGTCACTGGGTGACAAGGGAGCATGAAGCCGGCTTCCCGGCCAATCAGAAAGCCGGGCGTCATGTCATTACACCGTGCCTGGCTTCCTGATTGGCCAGCTTCCCTACCAATCAGGAAGCCGGGCAGCAAGTCATTATACGCTGCCCGGCTTCTTGATTGGCCGGGAAACCGACTCCATGCTCCCTCGTCACAAGTAATGACTTGCCACCGAGCTTCCTGATACCGGAAGCTCAAGTATCTGGCTAGGCAACGGAGCATTTGGGCGAGTACGAGTACTCACCCAAATACTCTGCACCAATACCGATACTAGTATCGGTATCGGGGCATCCCTACTTCTCACAATGTGCATTAGAAGCTGCAGCAAGTCAAACAGAGCCCACCTCATTTCCTGGCTGGAGGACACGCAGCATCCCTCCAGCCTGACCGTCCCTGGCCTGTGCTGTGTGCCAGGGCCGCCGTCAGGGGGGTACCGCCGATACACATGTAAGGGGCCCGGCCAGCCTTTGGGGCCTGTGAACCTTGCATGTGTATCGGCCGATGGCCATACAGGTGCCTGGCGGGAGGTGGAGTCAGCTGGGCCCCCGCAGCACCGGAGGAAGCCGGGGCCCGCACACTTCATATTATCACCTGAGGTGCTCTGTGCGGGCCTCCGGTGTCGCCCATCTTTAAACCTGGCAAGTGCCCACATTACATTTAATATATTGCCGAACTGGCAATATGTTAAATGAAAGTCATTCCCTGGTGGTCCAGAGGGGAATCAGTATGAGCTGCATCTCTTGCTGATGCAGATCATACTGATCGCTCCCTCGTGGTGCCGCTGCTGATTTAGCAGGGATCGATTAGTATGGTCTGCACCAGTGCACCAGCCAGAGTGCAGAGCACACTGATCCTTCACTCGACCACCAGACCAGGATAATCTCCAAGTGCCACACTGGACCCAGGGGATGCAGCCCCCCTTCCTGCAAAACAGGTAAGCAGGAGAGGGGGACATTTTTTAATTAACTATTTTCACTTTTAATAGTTGTGAGAGTGTGTTATTTTTGTTAATGAGTGTGAGAGAGTGTGTTTTTTTAACCACTTCCCGCGGGTTGGCGTAAAAAAATGTATGTCCTCCGCTGGAAGTGGTTATACCAAGAATATGGCTGCTCCTGCAGCCGTGTTCTTGGTACCGTTTTAGGGCCTGTTCACACCACTTGCATCGCATTGTGGCCTGCTCACTTTTTTGCCGGGCAGGAGGGGGTGTAGTGGGCCAATGAAGTAAATGGCGCTGTAGCCACGGCCTCCAGCCGCAATGGGATCGCCCGCACGGGATCGCAGGGCACATTGTGGTGTGGTCAAAATCAGGGGCTGACTGGCAACTTTTAGCCCAGGGGGCAAGTACAACCCAGAATGCCTTGCGATCCCGTGCGGGCGAACGCATTGCAGCCGGAGGGCGTGGCTACGGCGCCATTCACTTCAATGGCCCGCCACGCCCACTCCAGCCTGCCAAAAAAAGTGAGCCAGCCGCAATGCGGGCAGTGCGTTCTGGCCAGAGTCGGACTGGAATGCACTGCTCATGGTGTGAACTAACCCTAAACCCTGGGTCCAGTAGATGTGGGATTCGTTTCGAAAAATAATTTTTCTGTGCGAAATTCGTTAGCGGTAGTCTGTACACATTTTCGTTTGTGGACGAATTTTCATTGCAGCAAAGTGACAGTTAAAAAAAAAAAAAAATGTCACTTTGCTGCAATGAAACGAAAGATACAAACATGAAACGGAAATGAACATTCGTACCGAATACCGCTAGCGAAATTTGTCCAAATCCCAAAAAACTAAATAACGCAAAACCCGAATCAAAATAAGATGAAACGAAACACTTTTTTTGCCGGTGCACATGTCTAGTGTCCAGCGCGTCACGAAGCCCTGCGTCCAGCGGGTAATGTGACTGTGGGGGGGACATTAGAGTGTAAGCTCCTCTGTACAGAGACTGATGTGGCTGTGGGGGAGGGGGGGCATTAGAGTGTAAGCTCCTCTGTACAGAGACTGATGTAGCGGGGGGGAGGGGGGTGTGTGTGACCGGGCGGCGGGGGCCCCGGCCTAAAGCCGTGTAAGGGGCCCCGAAATTTCTAAAGGCTGCCCTGCTGTGTGCTCAGGTGTAGGGGCTGAGAGCCAGGGGCTGCTGTAGAGAGGGAGAGGAAACTGGCCAGAAGGAAACCAGGCTTGATAGGGGAGTGTCAAAGTATGGCGTGACTTCGGGGCGGACATGTAGACTGAGTGCTAACCAGAGGATGCTTAAAGACAGGATGACTGAAGAGTGCCTCTTGGTGACTGGAGTTGTTAAGCCAGTTCTCCAGTAGCAAAGGTCAAACAGTTTTGCAGGGACGGTACCCACAGAATTCTTTCATCCGGTTCCCATTTTAAAGTTCCGCTTCCCTTGTCAGACCCTAAGCCCAGGCAGGAGTACACTTACTCTATATCCACTATATCCATGTGGTTCGCGCTGCGAGGGGTGCCACCACTCCAGAGGCCCGGCGAACACAAGGGCTCTGAGTTCAGGCGGTGCACCCAAGGAAAGTCCACCTCTAAAGTTCAGCCCTCTGCTCCCAAACTGCCACCATTCCTGCCCCGGAACCAGCTGCTAAAAAATGTCCCCAGGCATGGACTGTACATAGAATTCTTGCTCTGTTAAGCCCACATATTATAGGTCTTCTTGCAATAGACCAACTGCCTGCAGCAGACTCACCTAATTCACCATGCGTAGGACAGAGGCTTGTTCTTGAAGTTACATTTTTCACTTAATAAATAGTAACAGTCCACATGATTGGGTATTGAGACATTTCTTCCAACTAAAAAATTACAAGAAACAAGTCTAAAAAGGTGCTGCAATGGTCCCTACAGGTATTGTGCTGAACTTAGTCCCACTATAGTGGGTGAGGTGGGCTATTGTGGTGCCCATTCATGTAAAAACAACTTGAATACTCTCATCTATAACCCCTGGTCAGGCCCAAGGTCTTTCTAACAGGCCTAAAGGACCTCCCCCAAGAGGGGAAAGGGTAGTATACATGTCTTCTTACATGATGGCTTCCATACAGGACTCTCCTTGATTTCCTTCCCATGCTAGAATATATTGTAATAGCCCACTAGTGCCTTCTAAGAAACACTAAGGGTACTACACAACCTCAAAAGGTGGGAACACCCTGTTACACGCTGGTGTTACATGCTGGTGTTACACGCTGGTGTATCTCTGTTACTGTGCTTTATATCAGGTTAACCCTGTTATTGCTGTAACTGGTTTAACTGATCCTCCCTTTCTTGGCTTGTTCCTGCTAAAATAAAGCCCCCATATCATCACCTACTGGTGTGTCGGTAAGTCGTTGTTAAGAATGTGGAGTTTTGACAGCTTACTAAAACTAGATGCCTTCCTCATGAGGCACAATATACAGGGGTATGTATATTCTCAGAAGGCTCAGACTGAGACACACCCACACTCACATAGTTGGACTGGATGGACCTGTGTCTTTTTACAATCTTATCTACTATGTAACTATATAGAGTGGAGCCAAATGCACCTGCACTATAATGCACCACAAAACACAGAAGCCAAGGAAGGGCTATGAGGGAAAATAGTAGAGAGGGGTTAGTATGGAAAGTATAAGAGGAATACTTCAAGTTAAGGGCATGGTGACTCAAATTCTGAAGTACTGGCTGCAACTTCCAACGAAGCAAAGAAGTGTATACAGGAAGCTCTGTGGTTAGCACTTCCGCCCTTCAGCACGGGCATCATTGGTCCAAATCCCAGACAGGACGCTATCTGTATGGAGTTTGCATGTTCTCCCTGTGCTTGTGTGAGTTTCCTCCAACACTACGAAGCCATGCTGGTAGGTTAATTGGTTCCTGTCTAAATTGGCCCTAGAATGTGCGATAGGGACCTTAGATTATAAGCTCCTTGTGGCAGGGACCGATGTGACTGAACAGTCAGGGCCGAAGCTACCTCTAGGCAAACTAGGCAGCCGCCTAGGACGCACTGCTGCCTAGGGCGCAGCCATGACCACTC
>NW_017306472.1:1565653-1586184 GCF_000935625.1 Nanorana parkeri
CGGCTCTGGGCGCCCCCCAGTGCCCCCCCCCCCCCCCCCATCTATTTCAAATTGCAAAAGCCAATAGCAGGCTGGCTGGCTATTGCACCCACCCACTAAGCAGAGGAGTGGAACTGAGACACAACTGTCTCTCTCAGGTCGGCTTCTCTGCTCAGTGGGTGGTGTTTCAATAGCCAGTCTGCTATTTAAAATAGCTAATAGCAGTCTGGCTATTGCTCCCAGCTGTTTACATGCCTGCGGAAGCTAGCTGGCAGGAGAATGGGGACGCACGAGTCTTGCCTAAGGAGCAAAGTAGTCTAGCACCGGCCCTGTGTACAGTATGTAAAGTGCTGCATCATTTGTCTTTAATAAAGAAGAATAATAACCTCAGACCCACACTCTACTGCCAGATAAAAGACAATTATTTTACCGATATGTATCTAGCTTGTAGGAAGAAACTCACATAAACACAGGTAGAACATGCACACTCCATGCAGACAGTGTCCTTTGCCATTTGTTTTGCTTGGTGGGAATTGAACCCAGAGCACCAATCCCATAGCATTGACTGTTTTCTATTGCAAGAATTGTTTCCTGTTGGATGTTGGTTGGGTTGTGCTTCCTTAATGCAGCCTGTAGATGGTGGTGTGTGATAAGGACGATCTCACCATATGGAAACGTTGTGTAAAACAATGATGAGATTGGTAAATTCTGCTTCTATTTCTTTGTGTTTGCCACAAGGTGGTGACTCTGTCTCCGAATTCCACACTGTCATAAAATGTCATTCATAGTGCTGAATATGTATCCTTTGTCTCATCACTGACATTTTTAACCTGATAAGTGAACAGTGGGGAGGGTTCAGCTTTAATTATTTTACAGCAGCCCTCAGGTAAGATCTGTTCTGGAGAGAACAATGATATGAATGTGGATGGAGACTTAATCAGTTATAAAAAAAAAAACACCAATAAAGATCAATACAATAAAATAAATCAGAAGAGATTTTATGAAAACAAACACAGATGTGGGAAACAAACCACAATCATTTTATTATCATTTTTAAGTTATAGTTGCTTAAGGGGGGATGTTCTGACTAGAATACAAAGTAAAATTTAAAAAAAACACTAGCCCAAACTAGGGCTGCAGCTAACGATTATTTTCATAATCGATTAGTTGGCCGATTTTAAGTTCGATTAATCGGTTAATCGTATTAAAAAAAAGGCTCCAGTGATGGACTACTAGTTTGTGGAAAACACAACTTAGTAAATACCTGTTTGCCATTGCAAATCCTTTGCATCTGACACACTGCAGGTGCTGGGGCGCATTTCCCGCGAGGCAAACAAGGCAAGTGGAAACCCGGCGACGGGCGCACAAATTCAGGCAGCCATGGCTGCCTAATCAGGTGACTGCTGTTGGGGCCTGGCAGCGAGCTGCCGGGTGAAAGTGGAGGCGGAGGCCGAGGGAGACGCAGCATGGCCGGCAGAGGCTGTGGGCGGCTGGAGGAAGAAGCTTTGGCAGCTCCAGGCTGGAGAAGGAAGCAGCATGTCCTGGAAGCAGGCTGGGGAGCTGCCGGTATAAGGAGCAGCACATGTGCAGGGAAAGGGACCCTGCGCAGCCCATCATAGATTCTGCAGAGCCCACCTGAGAGTCTCTGTGCAGGGTCTATGGTGGGCTGTGCAAGGTCTATGGTGGGCTGTGCGGGGTCTCTGGTGGGGTTTGCAGGGACTCAGGTGGGCTGTGCAAGGTCTATGGTGGGTTGTGCTGGGTCTTTAGCGGTCTCAGTCTGAGACCCTGCAGAGTCGACCAGAGATCCTTTACAGCCTACCTGAGACCCCGGCTTTCCGGCAACACTAATAGCGCAACCTGTCAGGAGCTGTATCCAGCAGCTGACAGGTTAAGCAAAATGTCTTGAACAGGAAGGAGTGGGACAAATTTAGATGGGGGTGTGCCGAGTTTCGTCTTGTCTAGGGCAGCACGAAACCTAAATACACCGCTTTGCAGGTGACTGCATCCCCCACTGTGTGCTGTGGTTCTTTCCACCAGCCCCTGCGTCCCAGTTGGAGGGATAGATATGTGTAAATGGTCATCTGTTGCAGATGTTTACTTGTTTCTTATTTTTTTGTTGTTGTTTAGTTTGAGTTGCTTTAAGGTCTGATATAGATGGATGTTGTTGTTGGGTGCTGCCTGTTGTGTTCAACTGCCACATGCATCTCAAGGGGAACTGCGGTGTCCAACGTAAAGCAAATCAAGTCACAAGCAGCCTCAGAACTGTCATTCACACCACTGAAGTCAATGGGGATCTGCAGGCTTCCAAACAGAGGCGTATATACAACAAAGTGTGCCCCCGGCGTCCTGCCCAGCTCCTGGCAACCAGTGACACGACTGGCTGCCAGGAGCTGGGCTCGTCCTATGTTGCTAAGAGCTGGGCAGGGAGGTGTAAGGGTCATGCACTTCTCCCCGCTCGGCTCTCAGCAACCTGGGATAGTCTGGCCGGCGTCCAGCCTGAAAACACATCTCCCCGCCCACTTTGGTTGCTAAGAGCCTAGCAGGGAGATGTGTGGCCCTTACACATCTCCCTGCCCAGCTCTTGGAACCTGGCATGCTCTGGCCGGCGTTCCACCCAGCTCCTGGCAACCAGTAACATCACTGTTTGCCAAGTGCTGGGCAGGACGTCGGCCAGAACGCCCTTGGTTGCTAAACGCCAGGTCGGGGTATGTGTAAGGTGGGGTGGGGAGAGAAAACAAGTCAGCTGTCTCCATGGGTCGGCGAACCGAGGAGCGAACCCCCCTTCAAGTGGCATCCCAGGAATGTTCCATATCTGCCGTACCCTGGATATGCCACTGCTTCCAATGCACATGAAATGCAAGAAAACTATCTTGTCTGCATCAGCCCTAAACCAGAAACAACATAGCATGCTACTAGGTAATACTGACTTATTTTGCTTAGCAAAGAATACAGTGGTTGGATACCTTCCAGCAAGACAATGGTTTAAAGCCCAACTCCGGGTCCACCATTTTTTCCATCGCTTGCATAGTGGACATCGCCCCAATTTCTGCCTCTTATTATCACAATAAATGCAAATTAGCCCCCCCTATTTTTAGGTTGGGTGACAACAAGTATCACCCATCCCCTTCCTCTCTGGTACTACTGTCATGAACACAGGTCCTGTAGTTCAGGGGGTGGCATTGTGACGCAGAAGCTGCAGAAAAGCAGTGCACAGATCTCTTTTGTCCCTTGGTATGCCCACACAGTCCAACTCTGCCCGGTCCCCAACAGTTTGAAAAGCAAAAGACAATAATTAAGGGCACTGGCAGAAGTCACATGACTGCAACTGAAGATCACCCCTCCAGGTATGTGGAGGCTACAAATTAAAAATAAATATATACTAGAACAGTCACTGGGGGAGGAAGAACATTGGGGAGCGTTAACCATATATCTCCTTCTATATGTATAAATCATGTCCCCCAGCATGATGCCCTGTGCTAGGGCTATGCCAGCAAACATTTTCTTTTAGAGCAGCACCGGCTGACACCTTGTGCGACTGGTGGCTCTTAATCCTGGTTGTCGCCGACAGCTTCTGTCCCAACTGATGATTGTGAACCAGAGTGGTTCCTGATCATGTGATTACCGTGTCAGCTATAGTATACTGATCACAGGCAAGCTGGAGGCTTCATTAACATAATAAGCCTTCAGCCTGCAGATGAACACTTCAGGCTTCAGTAGGATCTGCAATGATATTGATTTAAGACTGTAATTGTCCAATACAAGTATGTTATTGAAAAAAAAAAATATATATATACTATTTGTTAAACATTTTTGCACTTGTCAACCTATAATTAATAAAAGGCAGGATTTTATTAAAGTAGCACCAAATAAAACCCATAAGTGACTGTAAAAATCAATTATACATGCAAATTCGTCTCAGGGTTAAAGAAGAACTCTGGGCAATTACAAATTAACCCTTGCACTGGGGCTACCCCTGAACTGCAGGGGTTATGTGCTTATTTTGGTCTAGGGTCTTAAATAAAAAAATATATACTCTCCTGATGCCCGATCCCACCCGACCAGTCCCCGCAGCCTCTACTCCCCCCCCAAGCTTTGACAGTCTAAGCCTTGCTATCACATTTAATATAAGCACATGGACTTGTACTGGAGGTTAGGATGTCAAGAGAAATTCCACAGCTGGAGTGAAAGGGGAGAGAAGTGAGCATTCACTGCTGCAGGATCAAGGATCGGGTGAGTGTATCTTCTGTACTCTGTTCCCAAAACCAAAACAAACAGTTAACCCTTGCAGTGCTGGGGTAGCCCCACTGCAAGGGTTAATTTGTAATTCAAGTTCTTCTTTAACATCATGTTTATATCAACTGGCAACTGGTGCTTTTACACAGAGTAGCATGACTTGAATAGAAATATACATATTTATGTTAAGTAGGAATTTGGGGTGACGTCTATTATCATCTTGTTTACACCCTGGAAGGGGTCAATGTTTAAAGATATTATCAGTCTGTGTATCCCTATATAAACCTGAATGTTTCTCCAACATCAATATCAGTGATTGGAAAGGGATAAGGAATTGATAAGGAGGTCAGGTTACTAGATCAACTCTTGCGACATTGTTCAACAGGTGGAAGACCTTGGGTTTGCCCCACTGGTTGCAGCTAGCAAACTAACTAGCAGTTAAATTAATATAAGACATTTTCAGGCGAGAGGGTAGTCTGTAAACTGCTACAGTCTGGGCAGGTAGTGCATAGGCAGCACCGAGAAAGGTCAGAGCAAGCAGCAGGTCAATGAACAACAGAAGTCAGGGCAGAGGCTGAAGTTATAACTAGACAAAAAGGATTCCCAGGACAAGGACCAACAAAAATATTTAGGGGGTTATTCACTAAAGAGCCGAAGGATCTAGCAGTAGCTTCGGCTCTCTTCGGCCACGGGAGCCCTTCGGTTCAGTGGAACTGAACGGCTGCTGTATGGGCTATTCACAATAGCCTGTACAGTAGCCGAAGGCGGCCGAGTGGCTCAGCCGAGCCGAAGGCATATGCTTCGCCTTGACTGAGCTGAAGTGACAGGCCCAGCGGGGTGAACGGCACCTGCTCTAAGCTGAATGAGGAAGTGATGTAATAAACATCACTTCCTGCATTCTGACACCGGAGAGGAGATCGGAGGGAGATCGTGTATCTCCCTCTGTTCTCCCTGAACGTAGCCACAATGCTGGTCCTGGGCTTGCACGAAGCACAGGGAGCCCGGGATCGCAGCAGCGTCAACGGGAACATCAACGGTGAAACACACCTGTAGTAGGCTGAGTCCGAAGTGGATCTTAGGATGATCATGTGATTACCGTGTCAGCTATAGTATACTGATCACAGGCAAGCTGGAGGCTTCATTAACATAATAAGCCTTCAGCCTGCAGATGAACACTTCAGGCTTCAGTAGGATCTGCAATGATATTGATTTAAGACTGTAATTGTCCAATACAAGTATGTTATTGAAAAAAAAAAATATATATATACTATTTGTTAAACATTTTTGCACTTGTCAACCTATAATTAATAAAAGGCAGGATTTTATTAAAGTAGCACCAAATAAAACCCATAAGTGACTGTAAAAATCAATTATACATGCAAATTCGTCTCAGGGTTAAAGAAGAACTCTGGGCAATTACAAATTAACCCTTGCACTGGGGCTACCCCTGAACTGCAGGGGTTATGTGCTTATTTTGGTCTAGGGTCTTAAATAAAAAAATATATACTCTCCTGATGCCCGATCCCACCCGACCAGTCCCCGCAGCCTCTACTCCCCCCCCAAGCTTTGACAGTCTAAGCCTTGCTATCACATTTAATATAAGCACATGGACTTGTACTGGAGGTTAGGATGTCAAGAGAAATTCCACAGCTGGAGTGAAAGGGGAGAGAAGTGAGCATTCACTGCTGCAGGATCAAGGATCGGGTGAGTGTATCTTCTGTACTCTGTTCCCAAAACCAAAACAAACAGTTAACCCTTGCAGTGCTGGGGTAGCCCCACTGCAAGGGTTAATTTGTAATTCAAGTTCTTCTTTAACATCATGTTTATATCAACTGGCAACTGGTGCTTTTACACAGAGTAGCATGACTTGAATAGAAATATACATATTTATGTTAAGTAGGAATTTGGGGTGACGTCTATTATCATCTTGTTTACACCCTGGAAGGGGTCAATGTTTAAAGATATTATCAGTCTGTGTATCCCTATATAAACCTGAATGTTTCTCCAACATCAATATCAGTGATTGGAAAGGGATAAGGAATTGATAAGGAGGTCAGGTTACTAGATCAACTCTTGCGACATTGTTCAACAGGTGGAAGACCTTGGGTTTGCCCCACTGGTTGCAGCTAGCAAACTAACTAGCAGTTAAATTAATATAAGACATTTTCAGGCGAGAGGGTAGTCTGTAAACTGCTACAGTCTGGGCAGGTAGTGCATAGGCAGCACCGAGAAAGGTCAGAGCAAGCAGCAGGTCAATGAACAACAGAAGTCAGGGCAGAGGCTGAAGTTATAACTAGACAAAAAGGATTCCCAGGACAAGGACCAACAAAAATATTTAGGGGGTTATTCACTAAAGAGCCGAAGGATCTAGCAGTAGCTTCGGCTCTCTTCGGCCACGGGAGCCCTTCGGTTCAGTGGAACTGAACGGCTGCTGTATGGGCTATTCACAATAGCCTGTACAGTAGCCGAAGGCGGCCGAGTGGCTCAGCCGAGCCGAAGGCATATGCTTCGCCTTGACTGAGCTGAAGTGACAGGCCCAGCGGGGTGAACGGCACCTGCTCTAAGCTGAATGAGGAAGTGATGTAATAAACATCACTTCCTGCATTCTGACACCGGAGAGGAGATCGGAGGGAGATCGTGTATCTCCCTCTGTTCTCCCTGAACGTAGCCACAATGCTGGTCCTGGGCTTGCACGAAGCACAGGGAGCCCGGGATCGCAGCAGCGTCAACGGGAACATCAACGGTGAAACACACCTGTAGTAGGCTGAGTCCGAAGTGGATCTTAGGCTGAGGATAAAGCGAAGACGTGGTCAGGCAGGCAGGGTTGGCAACAGTCTGGCAGCAAGGTACAAAATCGGGATCCAGAGAAGTAGTCAGGAGGCAGGCTGAGGTCTTGACACGAACGGGCAGCAAGGTACAAAATCGGCAGGCAGAAGAATAGTCTGGAATCAGGCAAGAGTCATGGTGTAAATCCAGCATAGAACACAGAGGCAGCTCACACAGGGAACTAACCCAAATCAACGAGCTTAGAGCGCAGGAAGCGTCCGGTATTTAAAGCCTGAGGTAATTACAGATCTTCTACAGTTGGCAGGTGGAGTCAAAGGGGGTGATTTACTAACCTAAACATACGCACGCACTAGGTGCGTGTGATTTTTGCACAGCAAAACGTATTTATCAACCAAAAAGTCTCTAAAAGCATATTTCCACTAATGCCATATATGGAAAAATCATGCACATGATGCATATATAATGCTGCTTCACAGTTTAGACAAAAACGGTTAGCTCATGCATTTACATTCATGCATTCATCAACGCAAGCAACACAACATAGAGCTAATTTACACAACATCACCTTGCAAATTCATGCAGGGCTTTGCACAACACACCTGCTGGGTGTGTACACACTACAAAGGTGTTTAGATTCCACCCATAGATCATGCTGGGAGGGAACACACTACAGAGGTGTATACATGTTTGTGGTGTGTTTATAAGGTTAGTAAATCAACCCCAAAGTGTCCATAAGGAGAGTTGCTGAGTACCAAAAACCTGCAGTAGAAACCAAGTCCTTCCAGTGGCTAAATGGCTAGGTCTGTGCACTTCTGCGCCAGAGACCCGGGTTCAAACCCCGAACAGGAGCTGATCAGACAGGTATGTGACGAGTGGAGGTGAGGGGGATGCACAAACGGACCTCATACAAGCAATCGGGTGTCTCTACAGGCGCCTGACCACTTGCACGTAAACAGCCATCGCTGGCTCAAACTTTTGACAGTTACCCGCTCGTGCGTGCCAGGCAGGCATGGGCACAAAGGACGTTTGAAGACGCCACCATACAAGGCTCCCGTCCGGCCATTTTGCTACGTTCGGCAGATGGGAGGTGGTTAAAGAAGAAGTTACAGGTCTATATTGGCCATATTAGGTAAATGTCACTGACCAAACATAGCCACGTGACCTTATAAGGTCAATGACATCACTGCATCCCGCCCCTTTGCTAAAGTGCAGCTGTGGTTGGGGAATTTGGGGTGACAATGGAAGGAGCTTCTTTCATGTTCAGAGGAGCTCGAGTTTGGACCAGGTTCAGTCCAAATCTGAGCTCATTTCTTTTTGTATATACAACTAAACATCACATAAGCCCTCAACAATTTTACACTGTGCAGGGTGTGCCTGATACACAAATTAATGACCTGTTAAGGGGCAAAGTGCTGTAGACTGAACTGTCACTTGATAATAGATAATCCTATGGCACTTTGTTTTCTGGGTCACATGGCAACCTTCAGTCTTTAGTGAAAGTGAATATAAGCTCTGTTGACATAATCACCTGAGGACCAATCACCTAATCACTCCAGCTCATCGCAAAAGTATAGTCTGTCAAGGACATCACCCATGCCTCCCAGCTTTGTTGGCGGTCAGTGCCAAACCATTTTTTTTTCGGGTGGTGAACAGTATGTTTAAAAAATGGCTTTACTAACCATTGCTGTTGGGGGCAGGAGTTAGCAAAAAAGAGGACCTTCCCTTTGCCATGGAATATTCCATTTAAAAAATTTTCTGTGTGCTGTTTCATCGCCTGGACAAAGCAGGAAGGAATTAGGAACTAACAGTTATTCTCAAATGAATCAGCAGGAGGTCTCTTACTGAGCTTCCTGAAGCATTTGAGAAGATACAATGATGGTGGCACGGACAGAGCATACCTTCTACTGACTCCTAAAGCTCAGAAAAAACATTTTCTGGATGTGGGAATTGGGTGATCAAGTAAACTGTATATAAACAGCCATTGCAGCTTCAGAAACTGAGACACATTTGAAAACTGAGGGACCTAAACAGTTCTGCCTTTAGAAAGTGTAGAGAAGGTTTTGTTTAAATGGCAGACACTTTACATATTAAAATGTGAGAATTCTAGAATAATACACTATAGGCCAAAGCTCTGTGGACACCTGACTATCACAGCTATAAGAGGTTGTTGGACATCCCATTCCAAAACCATGACCATTAAAATGCAGTTGGCACCTCTTTGAGGCTTTATAAGCCTCCACCCTTCTGGGAAGGTTTTGGACTGGGTCTTTTGGTACCCATTCGACCAAAAACACATTTGTGAAATCAGCTACTGATGTTGGTGAAGACTTAGCACACAGTCGGCGTTCCAATTCATCCCAGAGGTGTTAGTAGGGTCTGGGTCAGGACTCTGTGTTGGCCACTCAAGTTCCTCCACAACAAACTCATCAAACTGTGTCTTTATGGAGCTGGCTTTGTACACAGGGGACAGTCATGCTGGAACAAAAAAAGGATCTTCCCCAAACTGTTACCACAAGGTTGGATGAGTACAATTCTTTAAAATATCTTTGTATGCTATAACATTAACAGTGCCCTTCACTGAGAGCACACAAACTCAATCATTTGGAGAGGTGTCTACACACCTTTATAGCCATTTAGAGAACTTCAGTATTATGAGTTTAATTAGGTTTTGTATTCCAGATGGAATAGCCCTTTAATAGGTTTACATGTTTTGCTAGCACAACAGCCTTGAGATCAGTCATTATTATTGATAAGGCGCATTCCTGTGATATAACAGAGTATGTATAGATAAATGTCACAGATACCTCTATTGCACCGCCAGTAATCTATAGCAAGAAATAGCTGGATGTTGTTGGAACGCTGACGCAGAAATTTCTCTATTGGATTAAATTTATTTTTAAATTATATTCCATTGACCTTGCTCTAATTCCAATAAATAAACTCATAGATTGATTATGTGTGAGCGTTAATGCACCGAAAACGGCCTGGAGAAGTGTAAATAGGCCCTTAATGCAACCAAAATTAGTTTTCAATCTTTTTAAATATACACATTTTATTAAATGAATACCTAGTGATCCTGGCATGACATTCATTGTTTAGGCACTTCTTGCTATGGTTGACACCACTCACTATGGGTGACTGTCCACAACACTATGGGTGACTGTCTCTCTCTTCCAGTTGGGTACCTGCATTGTCACCCTGTCACACCTACTGTCACTTTTCACTTCATTATAACTGTTGGATTTAAATTATGGGGCTAGTTAGGGACCTTTTTTGACACAAGAACAGTTCAAGGATAGTTGAGAGAAGCTTCCCCAATTTAAACACCATTGCACCCTGAAAATCATCTTAATTGTGCTGTCCCCGAGGTCTCCAATACATTCTGCAAAATGGAAAAGATTTTTGCTGAAATGTTTAAGAAACATTTTAAGATAATTTTAAAGAAAATTACAACTCTCACAATTTTCCCTAGTTATCTGGAATGTATCACAGCCAGAATGTTGGCAGCACTTCACAGTGTCAGTGGAAGTGTACTTCCTAAAGACTGCATTGTGTAACTTGTGGATGAAAACTGAAGTATCAAGCAGGTGGGTTATACTCCCTGGGCATATTTTAGGGCTTTTACATTTTGACTGTAGTGTACCTTAAAATATACAAACATTATTAGTGTTTCAGAGACAATCTACACTTTGACACCTCAAAAAGTTTAAACTTGTGAATTATTATTCTTAATATTTAGCATTTTTTCACATTTATTTACTAAAGCTGTCCTTTTTTTTTTTTAGCAAATATCCCAAACAGCCCTGTGGGACATCCTGTCCGATTGTGCAAGAGTTACTTTTCTTTAGATAATATTGATAAAGGACATTGGTTGTGCTTTTCTATTTCTCCATTACAAATCAGTCTTCACAAACTGGCTATAAAACAAGGGATATGCTTTAGCCTGTAATTATTATTATTATACAGGATTTATATAGCGCCAACAGTTTGTGCAGGGCTTTACAATATAGGGAAGACATTACAATCACAATACAATTCAAGACAAGATGGTAAGAAGGGCCCTGCCCCTGAGGGCTTACAATCTAAAAGGGAGGGAGCAAGTGATACATGAGGAGGTAGCTGTGTGGGGATGAATTGTTTGAGAATGTGAAGGTTCAGTGGTTAATTTGAGGTGGGAAAAGCTTCCCTGAAGAGATGATTCTTAAGGGATCGCCTAAAGGCAGTCAGGGTGGGAAATAGATGGACAAGTTGGGGTAAAGGGTTCCAGAGGATCGGAGAGACTCTAGTGAAGTCCTGGAGGCGTGTATGGGAGGAGTTGACGAGGGAGCTGGAAAGCAGGAGGTCTTTGGAAGAGCGGAGGAGATGGTTAGGGTGATACTTTGAGACAAGGTTGGAGATATAGCCGGGGGCTGAGTTGTGAATGGCTTTGTAAGTGGTTGTTAATATTTTGACTTTTATCCTTTGGGATATTGGAAGCCAGTGGAGGGATTGGCAGAGGGGGGTGGAGGATGGAAGCCAGTGGAAGGATTGGCAGAGGGGACTTGCAGACACTGAGCGGTTGGTTAGCTGGATGAGTCTAGAAGCAGCATTCATGATAGACTGAAGGAGGGAGGAGCCAGTGCAGTGATGGGCCAATGATGTTACAATAGTCGAGACGAGAGATAACAAGGGAGTGGATGAGTAATTTTGCGGTTTCAAGGTGAGGAAGGGACGTATTTTGGAGATGTTACGAAGGTGAAGGTGGTGGTGATTGGATGTGGGGAAGAAAGGTGAGGTCCGAGTCAACGATGACACCTAGGACCTTGGCATGAGGGGAGGGTTGGATAGTTGTGTTATCAATCACAACTGAAATGTTGGGGGAAGGTGACAAGGACACAGAGGGGGTGAGTTGTGGAGTAGAAAGATTTATTTGAGTGTCATCGGCATAGAGATGGTATTGGAAGCCATGTGCGGTTATTAACTGACTAAGGGAGGAGGTGTAGACAGAGAAGAGAAGGGGTCCAAGGACAGAGCCTTGGGGGACCCCTACAGAAAGAAGAGGAGGGGAGTAGTTAGATTTGTAGGTGCCAGTAAAGGAGCGCTTAGATAGTTAGGAAGAGAACCATCAGAGAGCATAGTCTTGTAGGCAGGCCCGGATTCCCCACAAGGCCACCGAGGCCCGAGCTTTGTGGCGGCAGGGCGCAGAGGGGCAGCAGCAGTGTCCTTGTGGGGAAGTTCCTGGGCGTTGGGCGGTAAGTTGCCCTCTCTACATTTAGTCCTGCTTTGCACAAGCAGAACTAAATGTAGAGTGAGGCAGCCAATTGTTCGTTTACATGTGATCTTGGCGATGTTGCCGAGATCTCTCCTCACTGTAGTGAGCAAAGCGGCCGGGTTAAAAGTAACCCTGACGCTCCGTGTACACAGTGAGAGGGGAGAGCTGTGCTCTTCCCCTCTCACCTGTCACAGGAGTTCCAGCACAGCGCTGTGCTAAAACTCCTGTATTGCAGGTGACAGAGTCAATAAAGAGAACCTGTCACCTCCAATTGCTTTCACACAGGACCCCTGCTTGTAGGCCAAGCGAGTGGAGTTTTTTGGGGAGGAGCGGGTGGTCAACAGTGTCAAAAGCAACAGAAAGGTCTAATAGTAAGAGTAAGGAGTAGCGGGTGGTCAGAGTAAGGCCCCATTCACACTGAGCGATTTATCAAGCGATTTTTGCAGCGATATCGCTCATATTTCCACGCGATATCGCTCTATGTAGCTTCTCCAACCCATTCCAATGGAGCTGTTCACATCTCGCCGCTCAATATCGCTCAATATCGCTTGTAGCTCGTCGCTGGTAGCTTGTCGCTCCTACATGACCCTTTTTTCAAGCGTTTTCGAGCGATATTGCCCCTGATTGCATACAGCCCAATAGGAAAAAGTTGCGCGATACGTCGCTCAATATCGCTCGTCGCGCAATATCGCTCAAAATCGCGCGATTTTCATGTCGCTCAGTGTGAATGGGGCCTAAGGAGTAGCGGGTGGAGTAGTAAGGAGTAGTGGCCGTTGTTTTTAGCAGTTAGTAGGTCATTAGTGAGTTTTAGGAGGGAGGTGTCAGTGGAGTGTACGGGACGAAAGCCAGACTGTAAGGGGTCCAGAAGGTTATCAATCAGGTGGCGGCTCAGATGGTTGTAGATAAGGCGTTCTAGGAGTTTGGAGGTCAATGGGAGTACGGAGATTGGTCTGAGATTGTTAAGGTTTGTAGGGTCCAGTGAGGGTTTTTTGGGTATTGGGGTTACCTGCGCATGCTTTAGAGGGGAGGGAAAGATGCCAGTAGAGAGGGAAAGATTGAAAATGTGAGGTTTTCCAGCAGAACATTGCCCCAGCTTGTCTTCTTTCCACAGTGCATCCTGGTGCCATCTCTTCCCCATGTAGGCAACACACATACACCAAGCCATGCCCATGATGTAAAAGAAAATGTGATTCATCAGACCAGGCCATCTTCTTCCATTGCTCTGTGGTCCAGTTCTGATGCTCACATGCCCGTTGTAGACACTTTTGGCGGCAGATATGGGTCAGCATGGGCACTGCGACAACAGCTATGCAGCCCCATACACAACAAGCTGCAATGGACTGTGTGTTCTGACACCTTTCTATTGGAACTAGCATGAACTTTTCCAGCAATATGAGCTTCAGGTTTTCTACTTAGTGCATGAATGAGCCATAGCTGCCCATGACCCTGTCACCAGTTCACTGGTTTCTCCTTCCTTGGACCACTCTTGGTAGGTCCTGACCAATGCAGACCAGGAACATCCCACAAGAGCTGCAGTTTTGGAGTTGTTCTGACCCAGCCGTCTAACCATCAAAATTTGGCCCTTGTCAGAGTCGCTTAAATCCTTGGAGTAAGTGTTTATAGACAGGAAATGGCTGAAAGAACCAGGAGGAGATCAGCAGCACCGAGATCTAAAAAAAAACAATGACAAGAACATTAAAAAAAAACATGTTTATTAAAAAAAATTGCAATTTTTTGAATGATACACATTATTTGATATGTCATCCTGTTAAGGTTTAGATCTACTTTAATGAAAATACAGTCCAGTTTCACTTTTTATTGCATTGTTTAGACTCAAGCTTCAAAAATTAGTCATTTATTTAGACTAGTGTGTCGTTTTGCTCTAATGTAAACCTCAGAGCAGTTAATATATTGCTTTTATTACTCTGAAATGTTTACTCTTTTTATGACTTCATATTACATAATTAAAACTTACCTCTCAAAGGTGGTGTGATAAGACGGTTTATGGGTTCGTGTTTTTTCAAGAAGATAACCAGAACCTTTTCCTAGTTTCTCTGAAACATAAACTAACTCTCTCTCTTTCTTACTTACTCTGAACACTTTTTAAACTATATACATGTACACTATATTACCAAAAGTATTGGGACACCCCTCCAAATCATTGGATTCCGGTGTTCCGTGAAATTTCCTTGCTACTAAATATTCCGCGGTCACCTGTTAGTGGTATTATAACAAAGTGGAAGCAACTGGGAACAACAGCAACTCAGCCACGAAGTGGTAGGCCACGTAAAATGACAGAGCGGGGTCAGTGCATGCTGAAGTGCACAGTGCGCAGAAGTCGCCAACAATAGCAACAGACCTCCAAACTTCGCGTAGCCTTCAGATTGGCAGAACAACAGTGTGTAGAGAGCTTCATGGAATGGGTTTCCATGGCCGAGCAGCTGCATCCAAGCCTTACATCACCAAGTGCAATGCAAAGGTCCATAAAGACATGGATTAGCGAGTTTGGGGTGGAGGAACTTGACTGGCCTGCACAAAGTCCTGACCCCAACCCGATAGAACACCTTTGGGATGAATTAGAGCGGAGACTGCGAGCCCGGCCTTCTCCTCCAACATCAGTACCTGACCTCACAAATGGTCCAACATTCCCATAGACACACTCCTAAACCTTGTGGACTCCTTCCCAGAAGAATTGAAGCTGTTATAGCGGCAAAGGGCGGAGCCAACTCAATATTGAACCCTACGGACTAAGACTGGGATGCCATTAAAGTTCATGTGCATGTAAAGGCCGGCGTCCCAATACTTTTGGTAATATAGTGTATAAATATACCTGTGACAGTTTTCATAGAAAATTATATAGCTTGATCGCCTTTAGGGAAGCCTATCCCACCTCATCCTATCCACTCAACCATCAGGTTCTCAAACAATTCATCCCCACACAGCAACCTTCTCATGTATCACTTGCCCCTCCCTCTTAGATAGTAAGCCCTCAGGGGCAGGGCCCTCTTTACCATCTTGTCTTGAATTGTATTGTAATGGTAATGTCTTCCTTATATTGTAAAGCACTTGGCAAACTGTTGGCGCTATATAAATCCTGTATAATAATAATTATGATAAAATCTTTATTTTACAAATAAACATATAATGCAGTGCACACCCATGATACTGGTTTTGTAGAGCATTCTGAAATTTCAGAGGGCACATCAACAGTGTTTTGTTTCCAAGCTGCCTCTCTGATTAAAATTGATTAAAAGGCAATGCATGATGAGATCCTACTATTTCTGCTATATGGAAAATCTGAGCTTCAGTTCTGTAAACAAAACGGGTTTTTTTTTAGTAGAAAAAAATTAAAGCTCTCCCGGTAATGTAAAAATAATCTCAGATGCTGGCTAGAAATAGGTAAATGTAAAATATTTATATGTACTGTATTTTTTTTTTTATTATTAGCCTGAATCAGAACTCCATATGTGATGACGATACGGTCTGACAAACCCAATTGCAGTTAAAACATCATCTTTAAAAAAAAAAAGTAAAAGAATAGCCCGGAATATTTAAAAGCAAACCTGTAAAATATAAGTCAAGGCAAATGGACTTGCTGTATTTTTCTTGAAGGGGTTTCACTGGTCGTCCAACCAGCTTTCTCAATTCAGAATGACTTGTACAAAAATTCTCTGGGAATAAATATGGTGAATTGGTTGCTCCAATCCACATAATCTGTTAGGCACAACCAGGTGTTGATTGGATTTGCATAATTGGAGTCTAGGAGGTGTTATTAACCTGCCCAGAGAGAGGTGTTAAAACAGCATTGTATGTGGCAGACAATAGATGTCCCCCCCCGCCGCCCCCCAACCTCTATTCAAGCTTGGCTTCATTGTGTATGCAGTCCAGTGCAGTGAGGAGTGCATAGAATTGTATGTCGGTGAAACAAAACAGCAGCTACAGCAGCCTATGGCACAGCATAGAATAGACAAACCCTCTGGTCAGGATTCAGCAGTATACCTACATCTAAAGGAAAAAGGTCACTCCTTTAAAGACAGTCAAGTACGCATCCTAGACAAACCCAGTGAAATGTCTTCAAGAAAAATACAGCACATCCAGTTGCCTTGACTTATTTTTTACAGATATACCATGACCTGGATGAATGAGAACCTTCACAGACATTTAAAAGCAAAAATCATATGTAGCAACCCCCTGACCTCTAGGAGCATATGAGACTTCAGAGGCAGGGTGGGTTTACATTTCACCTCAAGGATGAGTCTTTAGCCAGTTGTGGGATGCGGATGTAGAGTCACTTTAAAGGTTTAATTCCATAAGCAATTGAATGGGAGAGCTGTGGGAAAAATTCGGTTCGGATATTTCGTTATTTCAGAATTCGGATCTGAAATTCAATTCGGTTCGGGTTTCGTATTCGGATGAAATCCAAATTGCGTTAGTTTCGGATGAGTTTACAAACGTACAGTATATTCGTTACATCTACCACATAAAACTATATAGCAATATGAATACTAAAGCTGGAATCTCCTAGACCCGAATGGCATTCGAGATCCGAATTTCCGAAATGCATTCAGAAATTCGGAACCAGAATGCCATTCGGGTCTGGGATACATATACATATACATATATTACTAAAGTTAAGGCTCCCGGACCCAAATAGCATTCGGGTTCCTACTTTCTGAATGCATTTCAGAAATTCGGATCCCGAATGCCACTCCGGTCTAGGAGCTTTAGCTTTAGTATTATATGTATAAACTGAACGTGAATATTCATTACAGCATGTGACTTTTCTGACCAATCAGATGTTGTCCCATGTTGCCTTAAAACTCGTATTCAGACCCATTCGGATGCATTTAACCAAAAAACACCACCTTAAAGCTTCACAATAGGGTGTGGGAAGCCTGGGATGCATCGGAGCTGGTTGGCTGCAGTAGATGAGAGGACCAAGTGACTTCCGCCGTGGGTTGTTGGTGATGCGAGACAAAGCAGTTTCCTAACTCTTACTCTAACTTTTACTTTACTCACTTCTCCACCTTTCTGTTCTATGTCTTTTCTTTTCTAGGGTTCCAGAACACTCTTTTTGTTCGTACTTTAAGCCTGCATGACCTAGCTCATGAGTGGAGCCAGAAAGTGCTCTTTTCAGCAGTCTATCTCTAACCCGCAATACTGCAAAACATAGACAGTGAGTAGGAAACAAGTGTATACCTAAATTCTCTTTCTGCACAAGCGGTATTGCCTGCTTGCCAATATGTTTTCATCTTATAAGGGTTGCATGTATTTCCTTTTGGTAAGGGCTTGATGCCGCAGTGGGTTTATTGTGCATTGTTGGTTGCTATATAATGTACAACTGGCTATGGTCTGCATAATATCATATTCAATGTTTCATGTCTTTTGTTATTCCTGTACTTTCTGCTTATAAAACTCAATAAAAATTGTCAATTTGAAAAAAAAACAACACACTGATTGGCCAGAAAAGTCACATGTCCGATTCAGTTTAGTTTTTGAAAGAAATTCTGACGGGATCCGAAATTCGGAAATGGAAATTCAGATTCTGACACATTCGAATGCATTCCGAATGTCCGAGTTTTGATTCGGAACTGAATGAAACGCACATGTCTACATTACAGTTACAATACAATTCAAGACAACATTTTTAGGAGGGCCTTAAATTTGATGTGAGGTCCACATATTTATGTGTTTTTTTAATTTTTATTTTGTAGAGTCTGAGTGCCTGTTCACACGACGTCCGTTTTGTGTGCTGACCTAATCCGTAACACCTGATCAGGACCTGAAACTCATGTGAACAGGCCCTGAAGGCTATCCGATACTGCAGGCATTTTTTTTATGTGAACCTGAACTCAAAAAGTGAAGATTTGTTATGATATAATGAGCCCCTAGAAATATTAATTGTGACTTGACAGTCTACTGAAAGATTGACTTTTATTCTGGAAAATAATCTAAAAAATAGCAGTGCACTTCCTGGTCTGTGATTGTGCCTGGGCACTCCTGTTCTGTATCCTCATAGCTGAATATCTGCAGTGTGAGATCTACGGCACTGCTGCCTCTGAAAGCTACTCTAAGGAAATTTGGACTGAGATTTGGTGATGTCACTTTTGTGCTGCTCACTGTTCTCCTTGCTGGACGCTCCGACAAGAGGAGATAAAGCCCCGCCTTTACTGCAATGGCTGCCTGTACACAGAGACACAGTGCAGAACAATTTATTGCTGACCTGTCATTCTGAAAATGCTAATTGTTTGATTGTCATTAGGGATGTGCAAAACTCAGCTTTATTACCCCATAATTTATTTTCTTTTTTAAATAATATTTATTTTATTCCAAACAATTATACATTTGCCTTATATTCATAAAAAAAAAATTACAATGTATATCATACCCAAGCTATATCCAGCTTCGTTTCCCCCTATCTTCACAATCTTTCATTATTTATATCTTCTAATCATATCCTTTTACACTTATATTGATATAACCCCTCCACTAAATACCTCGACAAGTGTACGTAGACATTTGAATGTGCAAGATATAGTATGCCAAACAATCTCGGAGAGAGAAGCGGAGAGCTCTTCTAAGTCCCACTGCTCTAGATCCAAGAGCTCCTATGTGCTTTTTACATTTAATAACAAACAACCAACAAAACAAGACAATACAAACAGCAACAGCCAAAACAAAAAAAAAAACACACAAATGGGTGACACTCTAGAAGTCTGATCTCTATTTAATTTAATCCTCTTTTTCAAGAAATCCACATAAGCTGGGTGAGGTTAGAAATTCCTTCCATGTGCCCCATATTGTTTCATAGACCTGAGTGGCCTCATTAAACTTAGCAGAAAGTTCTTCCATGCGCATTAGATAATTTACTTCTATTATCCAGTCTTTAATTGCAGGTATCTGTGATGAATTCCACAGTCTGGCTATGGGAGCTCGAGCTGCCGCTACAAGAAATCTAAGTACCCCCTATCTTTTATTACCCCATAATTTCAGTGAAAATTAGGAGATTTGCACGTTTGGAGCAATGCTTTGAAATGGAAATGATGTGGAAAGCGAGAGGTAAAATGAGGGCAGATTTTTATTTTAATGGGTAAAATTGCACTTTCTATAATAAGCAAAGTTCCCCAAAAATACGGAATCCCAAAATAAAATTGCACTTTCATTGGCTCCTGAGGGTTACAGAAGCTGCTTTCATCCCCGAACTTTTCTTTTTTCTTTTGACCTCCTGTTAGTCTCATTATTTTGTGGGCTTTTTGTACATAGAAAGACACTAGAAAAGTTAAAATAACAATTTTAAAGCAACAGTCAACAAATTTGCAAAAAAACTAAAACAGATCGCCATAGTAACTACTTGACATCCAGCCGATAATAATAATCGTAAATAAACGACCGGACGGCACACTTATGATGGCCAGCGGGCCTTTTTAAACAGATTTTCCTGCCACCCAGCTCGTGCACGCATCTCTGCGGGTAACCGCACAAATTGTTCACAGCTGACGAAGGCGCTTGCATGGTGCCGGGCAGTGGGAAAGCTACACATTCTGTCACCCGGGGGGGGGGCTCAGAGGTAACCCAGTGGCACCCCTCCTAAAGCAGCACCTGGTGCACACCTTCCCCTAGCTTTGGCCCCCTCCACCACTGACGCTGGCTATCCTGGGCTCCGCCGTCCTCTGTGCAGGCCCGGGACCAGCATGGTAGGTCTCTCACACTTCCAGTGGCTGATCTCCCCCCCAATCACTGAATGCGGAAGGGATGTGTCTATATGCTTTACTGGTCATTACATACACGTTACCAAAGTATCTCTTGCCTTAGTTGGTTGCCAAGTAGCACTTGACTATTTTAATTATATTCTGTTAAAGATAAGCTCAGACAAAGTGTTAGATCCGTAGTCTGTGTGCACAAAGTTATATATGATGGGTTTATTATTGTGCTGAGACTTATATCTGGCTGTAAGAATGCCACTTGTGAGATACTGTTTGTAATAGCTAAATTGCCTTGGCTTCCTGAAATAAGCTAACTTGCTATTCTCTGCTTCCAATGATGATAACGATACAATGGTTAAAAGAAGCAATGGTCTTATTTATTTATACACAAATCTAACTAAAGATAATAAAAGATACAAACAGATACAAAAGTACAATAAGACAATCAAGAGAATACTTTACACAGCAAGTCCTTCCTCTGGTACTGTTCATAAGCTTTCATGAGGTTCACTGATACGTTCGGGTGTCATATCAAGCAGGATTCGATGAACCCCCACCCCCAGTGAACTCCCCCCACC